>NC_054481.1:130076473-130398973 GCF_017639515.1 Carcharodon carcharias
TTTCTCTCAAAGTGACATAATAGTGCTGAACACAATACTCTGCATTGAAAAAAAAAATGACTAAACTGATTGTAGCATTTAACATGTTTAGGGCAGTTAAAGTCAAAATCCCAAATAAATTACACTACATCAGCATAGTGCAATCTTAATAAATCACCATTCAACAGTTTAACACCCATTATGGAAAACTGATACCTTCTAAACAGTCATCACTCATAAAACACTTACATCAATAAACATTGATTTTCTCATATCTATCCTGTGATATCACATAATAGCTCATAGCAACTCACGGTGAAATATTGTGTTGGAGCGTAATGACCATGGTTATGTGGGCAGTTGTTCTGCAGCAACAATATTTCACAAATCGCAATCGGACAGATGATTAGCTAATGTGTTTATTTTGCTAGTACATTTGAGGGAGGAATTTGGATAATGCATTGCAATTTTTAACGCTTCCCTGAACCGAATGGCCAAGGGATATTACAGCGGGTGTGTAGCAGACGCAGATCAAGACAAGGTAGGGTTTGTTTCAATTACATTAGAAGAATGAAAAGTTGAACAAAACTCTTCGAGGATTCAATTCCAACATTTTCAAACGTACCAACATTTCTGCTCCAGATCCGAGGGAGGATTTACAATACATTACTCGGGGCCCCCAAAATGATGAGGAAACGCTGAACTGTGGGTAGCCTCATCTTTCAGCTGAGACTTTAAACCATTTGCATACAAAAAGTCTCCAGGCAGTTTCCATTCAGGACACAAAACCAAACCATGGCGTGATTTGCGAGCTGGATTCGGCTGGAGAGAAGGGAGTGGGGTGCTGTGGGGAAGAGTGGGGGCGATGACGGTTCAGGATGAGCAGCCTGTGTGCTCCAGGCACTGTGAATGAATGGCTGAGAGCTGAGAGACGGGGGACACTCTCCAGCGGTGTTCCTGTAATAACGCCACCTCTTGCAGCTTTTAGGTTCACCTTTCTGTGCTCGCTCGGTTATAGCGTGTGGGCTGCTTTGGTTGAACGCTGCAGGTTTCGCTCGTGCGGGTTGATTACAATGAACACAGCACGGTTCCTGGGAGAGGAATGGTGAGATGGTTCTAACCTTCAGAGGAACCAGATTGCATTGCATTGCTGGGCGGCTAGCTTTCAACTTTGGGTATAAAACGAGAATGGGCGAGGGAGAGAGAGAAACGGTTTGGACGCACAGTACTTTCATTTTACTGCATAATAACCCTTCTCTCTGTGGGCAGTACGACAGCAGGAAAAGAACCTGCATATTGCAAAAACTGATTGGGGGGTCTGAGTTGAACTGAGCAATGACCGGGAAGACAGGGAGGGGGTGGAGCGAGAGGCAAAGGGGATGCCATTCCATTGCAGTGCTGTTCATTCAGAGGGAGCTGGGTGGGAAAGGAGGTGGTTTTGATGCTTTCTTGAAGCGTCAGCCCTTTTTGTTGTGTGTGTTAATGGGGGTTTCGGGCTGACAGTGTTTCCTGGAGGAGCGGGGGACTTTTCCCTGCAGTCCTGCTACCCATCAACCAGCGTCACAAAAGCAGGTTGTCCGCCAAAGGTCACCTGCTGTTTGTGGAGCTTGCTGTGTGCAACAGTGACTACAACTCAGGAGGTACTTTCCTGGCTGTATTGTCAATGTTTATTGACCGCTGGATGACTCAAAGTGTTATTACATTTCAGTCTTTCTTTTAAAAGCTCCAGTGTAAAGGCGGGGAGAGCGATGAGAGTCACAGGTTAAATTAACCTGGAGACTGCTAGTTAGGAAAGCTACATGATGACACACCTCTCCCCCACACCCCTAATGAGAATTCTATTGCCCCACCCATATATTGATGCATTTTAAAGGGCAATAAATAAGTTGTGAGGTGAGCTTAGATATAACAACTGTTTTTTTAAGATTGAGCTTAACCATGGACTTTAATCTCTAAGATAAAAACAAAAAAATAATAAAAACAAAAAACTGCGGATGTTGGAAATCCAAAACAAAAACAGAATTACCTGGAAAAACTCAGCAGGTCTGGCAGCATCGGCGGAGAAGAACAAAGTTGACGTTTTGAGTCCTCATGACCCTTCAACAGAACTAAGTGAGATTTGGTTGAAAGGTCATGAGGACTCGAAACGTCAACTCTTTTCTTCTCCGCCGATGCTGCCAGACCTGCTGAGTTTTTCCAGGTAATTCTGTTTTTGACTTTAATCTCTATCCTGAATGTTTAACCTATCCATAACGTATATTACCGATAAACATCGGATGGTTTAGATTACAATAATCATCTCTGTGACTTTTCTCGATCCGAGAAATTGGCAACATATCGAACAACATGAAACGAGCTAAAGAATCAACACTGAGATGAAACACACAATGCAGGATCAGTGATAGCAGAAGGACCAGCGCCTTTGTTTCTCTCTCCACAGAAGCTGCTTCATCTTCTGAGTACTTATGCTTATACTTGAGACGTTTAACTGAGACAGATCCGTCCTCAATCTACACAAATTGATCCCTGCCAATTAAATTATTTTATTGCTGGAGGTTGTGCCGTGTCCTGTTCCACAGCCAGCCGGAAGCACGTGTTCTTTGCAATGTGAGCTGCTCAACAGAAGGTCCTCTAGGTTTGGCTCGAACTCACAACCTCGGCATTGCACATGCCTCAACATTGCCACGTGCTGAATTATTGTACCACAAGAGCAAAGCAGCACTCACTTTGCAAACTTGTTTTAAGTTGTATCGTCTCGTTAGAGGTACTAAGTTTTTCCAATTGAGTAGCGAGAGCTGAGGTTCTATGATACCGTGTGCAGAAGTAGTTAGGTGACTGTGAAAAAGCCGGTGAAATAACCAACGCCTTGAAGTTTTGGGTTATGTCCAGGGTGGGCAGCAACTCAAAAAACAAAGTTGAGCTTCGGGCCCCATTAACTGTAAATCTATCACTGCCCAGATCGACAGTTTTGAAGCTGTTCTTAGAACTGATTTAATTTTAATAAGCCAGCTTGGCATTTCAAAACTAGTCAGTGCCACTAATGGGGGGACTCCACACGTCTCATATGCTGTCTCCATGCAGGTGGGTCCCCTTCCTGTGAGATATATCCATCAAGAATTAAAAGGACTTAAAAGAGGTTCTTAAGATTATGATTCTAACAAGATACTCTAAGAAACAGTGACCATAAAATGGTAGAATTGAGCATTCAGTTTGAGAGCGAGAAACTTAGGTTGGAAACAACTGTGCTAAACTTAAGTAAGGGTAATGACAAAGGAATGAGGTCAGAGTTGGCTGGAGTGGACTGGGAAAGGATATTAGCGGAAAAAACAGTTGATGAACAATGGCAGATGTTTAAGAAAATAGTTCATGACTCAACAAGGATATATCCCAGTGAGGAGGAAGGATTCTAGGAAGGGGATAAACCAACCATGGTTAACCAAGGATGTTAAGGATAGTATCAAATTGAAAGAAAAGACATACAATGTGGCAAAGATTAGTGGTAAGCCAGAGGATTGGGAAGGTTTTAAAAACCAACAGATGACCAAAAAAAATAGAGGGAGACAATCAGTGATACACTTTGGAAGGAGTAATTTGACAAGGAAGTATTCAATGAATGGTATGACACTAGGAAGTTCTGAGGAACAAAGGGACCTTGGCGTGTGGGTCCATAGATCTCTGAAGGTGGAGGGGCATGTTAGCGGGGTGGTGAAAAAGGCACATGGGACACTTGCCTTTATCAATCGAGGCATAGATTACAAAGGTAGGGAGGTCATGTTGGAGTTATATAGAACCTTGGTGAGGCCACAGCTGGAGTACTGTGTGCAGTTCTGGTCGCTACATTATAGGAAGGATGTGATTGCACTGGAGGGGGTGCAGAGGAGATTCACCAGGATGTTACCTGGGATGAAAGATATAAGTTATGAAGAGAGGTTGGATAGACTTGGGTTGTTTTCGTTGAAGCAGAGATGACTAATGGGCAACCTGATCAAGGTGTACAAGATTATGAGGGGCATGGACAGGGTGGATAGGGAGCAGCTGTTCCCCTTAGTTGAAGGGTCAGTCACGAGGGGGCATAAGTTCAAGGTGAGGGGCAGGAGGTTTAGGGGGGATGTGAGGACAAACTTTTTTACCCAGAGGGTGGTGACGGTCTGGAATGTGCTGCCTGGGAGGGTGGTGGAGGTGGGTTGCCTCGCATTCTTTAAAAAGTACCTAGATGAGTACTTGGCACGTCATAACATTCAAGGCTATGGGCCGAGTGTTGGTAAATGGGATTAGGTAGGTAGGTCAGGTGTTTCTCATGTGTCGGTGCAGACTCAGAATCATAGAATCAGTGCAGAAGAGGCCCTTTGGCCCATCAAGTCTGCACCGACATGTGAGAAACACCTGACCTACCTACCTAATCCCATTTACCAGCACTTGGCCCATAGACTTGAATGTTATGAAGTGCTCATCCAGGAAGTAGCTACAGAGATAGTGGATGCACTGGTGGTAATCTTCCAAGAATCCCGAGATTCTGGAAAAGTCAGAGGCCTGGAAAACTGCCAATGTAACACCCTTATTCAAAAAGGGAGACAAAAAACAGGTAATAATAGGCCAGTTAGCTTAACATCCATTATTGGGAAAATGTTAGAATCTATTATAAAGGATGTAACTGCAAAGCATTTAGAAATACACAATCTAATCAAGCAGAGTCAGCATGGTTTAATAAAAGGGAAATCATGCCTGACAAATGTATTAGAAATTGTTGGAGAGGTAACTAGCAGGACAGGCAAAGGGGAACCAGTAGATGGAAGATATTTGGATTTCCAAAAGGTGTTCACTAAGGTACTGCATGTAAGGCTACATAAGGTGTTGGGGCCCATGGTGTTGGGGGTAGAATATTAGCATGGATAGAGAATTGGCTAACTAATAGAAGACAGAGAGTTGGGATAAGGGGGGTAGCAACCTGTAACTAGTGGAGTGCCACAGGGATCAGTGCTGGGGCCACAGATGAGGGAAGTGAATGTACTATCGCCAAGTTTGCAGATGATTCAAAAATGGGTGGGAAGGCAAGTGGTGAGGATGACACAAAGTGTCTACAGAGGGATATAGACAAGTTAAGTGAGTGGGCAAAAAAGTTGCAGATGGAACATAATGTGGGAAAATGTGAGGTTATGCACTTTGGCGAGAAGAATAGAGGAGCTGTATATCATTTAAATGGAGAAAGACTGCAGAAGGCTGCAACACAGAGGGATTTGAGATTCCTTAGGCATGAATCCCAAAAAGCTAGCAATCAAGTTCAACAGGTAATAGGGAAGGCAAATGGAATGTTGACCTTTATTTCAAAGGGAATAGGGTATAAATTTAGGCAAGTCTTGCTAAACTATACAAGGTACTAGTTAGACCACACCTAGAATGCTATGATCAGTTTTGGTCCCCTTATCTAAGGAAAGATATACTGGCATTGGAAGCAGTCCAGAGAAGGTTCATTAGGCCGATTCTGGGTACAGAGAGATTTTCTTATGAGGAGAGGTTGAGTAGGTTGGGCCTGTACTCATTGGAGTTTAGAAGAATGAGGCGACCTTATTGAAACATATAAGATTCTTAGGGGGCTTGACAGGGTAGATGCTGAGAGGTTGTTTCCTCTTGTGGGAGAGTCTAGGACCAGAGGGCATAATCTCAGAGTAAGGGGTCACCCATTTAAAACAGAGATAAGGAGGAATTTCTTCTCTCAGAGGGTAATCCGTGGAATTCTTTACTGCAGAGGGCTGTAGAAGCTGGGCTGTTAAGTATATTCAAGGTGGAGATGGGCAGATTTTTAATCAGTAAGGGAATCAAAGGTCATGGGTAAAAGGCAGGAAAGTAGAGTTAAGGGATATCAGATCAGCCATGGTCTCATTGAATGGCAGAGCAGACTTGATGGGGTGAATGGCCTACTTCTGCCCCTACGTCTAGTGGTCTTATGCTTGAACTTTATGACCATCATTGCATGTCAACCACCCTGGATCTACAAGGTATTCAGGCAGTGGACGTACATTAAGGACTGGTGTATTAGAGGCTCAGTTGTAAATGGCTACACAAGCAGTTATTAAGCATTACCAATTAATGTCATTGCAGGGGGTGCAAATCAAAAGGAGATGCTCTACCGTAGTATGCATAAATTGTGGGAACATTTTTCTCCTCTGCAACACCAGATTACAAAGTATTTACAGCATAGAAAGCAGCCATTTGGTTCAATAGGTCTGTACTGTTGTTCATGCTTGACATGGGCCTCTTGCTACCCTTTTCATTTAACCCCATCAACATGTCCTTCCATTCCTTGTGTTATCTAGCGTCCACATAAACATATAGAACCATAGAAAAGTTACAGCACAGGAGGCCATTTGGCCCATCTTGTCTATGCCAACACAAGGACACCCAGGTGCCCTTTCTAATCCCACCTTCCTGCACCCGGCCCATAGCCCTGCAGCTTACAACACTTAAGGTGCAGATCCAGGTACTTTTCTTATCTATGCTTTTCCCCTCAACTACCCACGTGGTAGCAAGTTCCACATTCTCACCACTCTCTGGGTAAAGAAGTTTTTTTCTGAATTCCCCATTAGATTGTGCAGGAGCAAAACCCTTCAGATATTTACAGTTCTTGATGTATGACGGGTAGCACTACACTGACCAGAAGTTCCAAGAGCCAACTCTTCTGCAGCAAATACAGAAATCACAAGGAATTTCGTTATCGTCTCCCAAAAACTTTTGATAATCAGGAATATTGAGACACAAAATATTCTTTCAGGACTTTTCCCTTCAAAGAATTGGTAACCCATTTATTGTCACTGCTCCATTGGGGACTTGGAAAAACTGTGGAAATACTTCATTGAAAATCAGTCTCTGAACAGGATGCTTGTAAGGATGGATTTTGTCTCTGTTAATGGGATTATCATTTTGTTCTGTTTGACTGCTGAGTTTTACACTACTCATGTTTGACAATAGCCTTAATACAATGCAGATATATTAGTATAAAAGGAAAATATTGCAGATGCTGGAAATCTGAAATAATAAAACTGTTGTAAAAACACAGGTTTGGCAGCATCAGTGGAGAGAGAAAGAGAGTTAACGGAGGGAAACTTTAATTCTATTTCACTCCACAGATGCTGCCAGACCAGCTAATATAGTCAGCACTTTCTGCAGATATATTAGTGTAAGTCTGGAGAATGTCTTCTTGCCAACTGACAGGCCACACCTTCAAAACCTTATTTAGAACAGTTTTCTTTGAATGGATCCATCACTAACCTGCAAACTTAAAGTCTCTTTATGTGGTAAATATCAGATAGCAGACACAAAAGAAACTGTCTATACTTCCTGCAGATGGGGCTCCATCTTGAAAGATGCATCTGTCACATAAGCTTAAGATGCTTGGAGCCACAAACACACTTACTGGTATGTAGTTTGACTACTGTATGGCTGATATCCCTGGTTGATTGTACACTTTACTCTCTCAATAAGTTACTATGGAGAGCTTCCATAACAAATGGGTAATTATGTTGACTGCCATTACCCAGAATACATAATCATTTACCTGCAGTGCAAATGCCACATGGATTATGACATTCAGTTAGTGTTTACTTTAAATCTATGAAAGAACAAGTAGTATTCACTGTCCCATAGTGCATGCTTAATTGGTTGTAAAGCACTTTGGGATGTCCTTACAAATACAAGAGATTTGGTGTTGAAAGGGAAAAATGTCTAGAACCTCTCTAAGTGCTTTGCAGCCAATTAAGTACTTTTTAAAAACGTAGTCACTGTTTAAGAAACTCAGTGGACAATTTGCACAAACGTGCAAATAAAAGGCACGGTGTTACTTGGTTTCTGTTGACCTAGTGTTTGCCAAATACTTGTTGGCTACCTATGATGTGGGAGGGGTGGTTAATGACCTACGTACTTGATCAGGTTAGAGAGCTGGAACTACGAGTGTGTCTGGGGATTGTAGTTATTCATTAGGATATGCCAACTGTGCTACAGACAATCTATTGAAAGGACAATACCCTAAGTGCAGGATTGTCCCTTGTGCTTTTGCCTGACCAATTTCCATGGAAATTCTTGCAATATCCCATATTTCTGGTTTAAAAACTCAAAATTCACTTCAATTTAGCCTTCAAAGAGCTCAAGACTCAAAAAGAATACCTCAGGAAACTTTCTTTGATATTGCCTAATGTTAAACTGGACAAAATGGCACTCATTGTACACCATGCTCAAGAACAACCAAGGCTGGAGATTTGCTATCTAAACAGTTCAATGTACATAAAACAAAATATGGCTGTGCCTGATGTCTACACCCTCCCTACACCACCTGGATTTCAAAATCTGAAGAGCCTTATATCTAAAAGAATCCAGTCAACATTGATTGAAATTCTTTCAGACTCAACTGCCACATGCCCCTTTGCCCAGAAAATGCAACACTGTAAACGACGAAGGTTCTTTGGTAGGTGATTCCCCTTGTGGGTGGTGTGCAAAGCTAGGGATCCATAAATAACAGCATAGTCCCTAATAAATCTAATAAAGGAATTCAAGAGAACCTTCTTCACCAGAGTGGTTAGGTGGAACTTGCTATCACGGTAAGCAGTTATGGTGAATAGCAAAAGATGTTAGCTAAATACACAAATGAGAAAGAAATAAATGGAAATATTGATGGGGTTAGTAGTAGTAAACAGGGAGGATGTTCCAGAGCAGCATAAACACCGTATATACCAGCATTACTGTAAAATCCATCTAATTCTGAATCAACCTTGAAGTTCAGAAGGTTAAAAATCAACTCCCCAACATGAGTAAATTGACTTTACAAAAGTTAAATAGCAATGATGACAAAGAATTGGGCTATTGGTGAGAAACATAACCGAGCTTGAAATTCTTGGAAATCTCATTAATGGTTGGTTACTTGCCTCAAGAAAATGGATGCTAAAAGTTTGTGATAATGAAAACTTGTGGAAGGAATGGACTTGTGAGGCGAAATGGCCTCCACCACCAACACCACCCCCCCCACCCCCACACAGTGGTCTCGCTAGGCAGACCCAATTCAAAACTTCACAGCTGAAATTTTGTTTTGAGCCATTAGTAGCTTTTTAAAAAAAATTAAACTGCTCAGCTGAGAATTATCTATTTTCAACCTATCCATTTTAATTAGAAAAATATTAAACTATGTAACTAGAAGAGACCAATGAAGAAATGTGCAAAGTGGTGCAGTTACTTGCAAATTTATCTGTAAAATGTAGCACTGCCTATTTAATTATAAAGCTTAAAATTTTCCAGAAATGCTACAAAATGTGCAACCAGGCAGCATAAATCATGGCTTGTTTAATGAAATTTTCACACCAGAACAAAATCGGTGCACAGGGCAATCAGTAAACTCGTGATAGAACACAAAGTACTGGAAGACCACTGACCTGCACCCTTAATAGTGGTAACACACTACAGTTATAACAGTGCTTTTATTTAAGGCATCAGATTTCATTTAGATCAATTGTTATTTCAGCGATTTAAACAGGCATCTTTACTCATCAAGATTCTTGCACAAGAAGTGCAAGCATAGGTTTGAGATATTTCTGAACTAATATCTTTTAAATTCAGAATGGCAGCTCAGATTTGCATTTAAAGGAGGTATGCGAATCAACCAATTTTCTATTTGGACAAATGGCTCTCATTGGGCCATGAAAATATTATAGCTCAGAATAATTGAAATAAAATGATTGTTTGGCAGAACATTAAAAACATTACAATTGGCACAGATATAATATTTATGCTCAGTTAATTTCTCAAGCTGCTTGGATAAACACATGGTATGGGAAGGCACTGTGCAATACAGATCAGGGAAGTTTCAGGTCTGACCTCCAGCTTCTGCTGATAATCTTAAAACTGATCATTAAGCAGGCAAGATTGAGCCTGACTACATGATTTGGGCAACTCTGCCCACTTTGGTGAAGGCTACAAAACCACAGTTCAGCAGGAGTCATCACTTTCAGGAATGGAAGGGAGCAAATAAACTTATAACATACAGAACAACTACAATCAATTGCATGAAAAAAAAATGATGGTAGAATTTCTGACACTGACAGCTTAAGGTTAGTATTTGTTTTATTAGTCCAATTTTTCTTTGGCTAGAAAACATACATTACATTCATAGCATGCAACAAACAAAGTACAGTGTACATGATATTGTGCAATCGCAAGTAAGCCTTGCAAAAGGGTCTGAAGGCAACACTGGGGGCAGGTTTTGGGGAGTGGTGCTGTTATGGTATATGCTGTGCTCACTAAACCAATGTCTGGTGTGTTCTGGCTGTGCTACCTTCCACACAGCAGTCCACTAACCTACTCTAGTTGGTGCAGCATGTCCTCCCATGCAATGCTGAAGGTATGCGCGGAGTGTTGCTGATACCCCATCTAACAGCTGAAAGTAGGCCAGAAATGGGGAATGGATATTACCAAATTTCTTCTGTTCAGTGTCAGGAGCTTTTGAAGTTTCTAATTAATGATGGACAATCTTGCTTCTGTGAGTCTATGGAAACATATGCTAAAAGTAACCAGCCGAGACATACCTCATGTCAAACTGCTTTATTACATCTTAAATAACAGTACATTTTAATATAGTTATCTATCTTGCATCCAGCTTTCTTGTAGTACACCAACTTCAAAATTAAATACAAAAGGCAAAAGGAAAGGAGTGAGGAGAGACCTACAGAATTAATGGAAAGGGTTGCCAGTCCAGGCCTACGCACAATTACAGCACATCTGTACAGGTTTGCAGGAACAGAATGAGAAAGCCACTAATGCTAGTAAAGAGCACTTCTGTTTACAGTAAAGTATGGTGCAGAAAACTCTGCCGTTCAACTCAGCAAAATCAGAAAGCCAGAAACCTGTTCTAGAAAATGATTCTAACATTAAGCTTTCTACATAAAGAATTTCAATTTTTAATGTATAAACAGGATGGTTTGTTTCCTTAAGAATCATTCAAGGTGAAGATCATTTGAACAGGCCAAGTTTGTTGTGAGAGCACTACTCCAGAAAGTGCATAGCTTTTTTATTCTTCATTGTTTATGCACAGAGTAGCCATGATTACAGCTGCAATGGTTACAATTTAACAGGTGTGTCTTAAAAGAACATCTACTGACTTAATTCCATAAGCACTTTTTGCAATTCTACAGCATGCTTCTATAAGAGTAAACCCTCCCATGGCAAAAGGAAAAACAAAATAAAACCTCCCAAAAAAAATTAACTTAGAAACCTCAAGATCATTATTTTCAACATTGACTTACATCATTTGATACACACATTGACCAAATCCAAGCACAGGACATCTGCGGCTGCTACAAGCAGGAATCTCCAGTAAGTGTGGGCAGAGTGAGCCCTGAGCAACTTTACTGAGAAACCCACCAGTTTAAAATTCATTGGGGAGTTTTTAATTTTTCTACGTAACCCACAAGGTGAAGGGGGAAAATATTACATTATTTTAAAAACAAGCATTCATTACCAGGACTGTGTGCTTGGTTAGTTTAGTTCCAACACATTTTAAATGCAATATTTGTGCAACAAAAGGTCCATGACACAGGACAAGACCAAAAAGAAGATAGCTCTGGGACTAATTTACAGTCATTGACAAACCAGGACGATGCTGGTCTAGGACTCCCTTGTTTAGCAGAAAAATTTCATACCAGCAAATTCCTTAGCTAAAAACACAACTTAAAATTGAGATGCGTGTTAAAACAGAACTTTCAACCCTTAACTGACAGCAAACCTTCATGGATCTAAAATTTTAAACTACTGAGAAATTAGCTGTTTATTCATGATTACCAAGTTTATTTTATAGCTACATTTTGTGGGATGATAGTGTTTTCTCGAGACAGAAACAAAATAATGGTCCCAAAAGGAATGCGCAATCTCATTTTTATACCACAGAATCTTCCATTTAAAGATGCCTAACATTGTGCTCTTCATTATAGCAAAGGTTAAAAGTACATTTTGCCCTTTGAAGTTGGGGGTGTCCAAGTCAGTATCAGTGGATCGGATATGCAATGTCATTGAATGTGGAATGGTCTTCCAGTCACCATGGAGTCCATCTGCAATCTGGAAAGAATGAAGAAAATTTGATTTGATGAGTTTTGTACTGTTGTTCTTTGTTTAGACAGACATTGGAAATAAAAACTTCCTGACTGAACTAGTCTTTGTGTACAATTCATCAACATTGTGCCCTGGGACTTGATGTTAGTCAGCCAACATGTCTACATCACACTAGTCAGAATGTTATGATGCGACTCCCTACTTTAAAAATTAGCTTAATCCATGGTGTCACTTCTTTGTAGGTTAAGCACCTTGGTTAATACCTTATTTTTATACTCAAAACACATGGAATATTCCCCAAAATTTCTAAATGCACATAAGGCCATTTGATCCATTAGGTAATTCTAGCAAA
Source organism: Carcharodon carcharias (assembly GCF_017639515.1). NCBI lineage: Eukaryota > Metazoa > Chordata > Chondrichthyes > Lamniformes > Lamnidae > Carcharodon > Carcharodon carcharias. The sequence goes on from NC_054481.1 coordinate 130,088,883, forward strand.
TATGAACCATTCTGTTCTTGAGGGACAGTGCTCAAGCAAAAGGATCCTGTTGTTTTTCTCATCAAATGTCAGGGCTCCCTACATTGTAGCTTGCAAGGTTCTGGGAAAACTATTTTGGAACACATGTATGAAAATGTCATGGGCTTGCCTTGTTCTACATAAGATGAATTAACTAATTTAATTTCCAAATATTTGCAGAGCACTAGGTCCAATTTTCAAATGTGGGACAGCAGGTAAAATGACAGAATTCCTTCACTCAAATGAAACTTAGGGGATACCCGTGGAGTTTCTGTGGTCTACCCTGCCTAAATGCAAATTAAATATTGGTAACAGTGATGAATAGCAGCTTGAAGTTAGTAGGGTAACTTTGCAAACCACACTGACAGCACAGCCTTAAATTAAAGAACCACGCATATTTGAAGGGCAAATGTTAGGCATAGTAACTTGAAGAGCAAAATCATGACCACAGCAGAGAACCACTGTGGGTCTCACTCTACAATTTTCTAGAAGCTCGCATATAACAAGATACCAAAAGGTGATTCCCTAACTACCCAAATATGTCATCAGAGTTTGAGGGGTGCAGAATGAAGGAGGATACATTGCTCATGGTACTATAACTTGCTATACACCAATTGTTTTACTTAAAACGAGCAAAATATGGTAGCCAAAGTAAATTTGATAACATGCCCTTTAATAAATGAAGAGCCATTCTTCTTGCACTTCATTGGTTTGCTTTCTAAAATCAGATCCAGAATATATTTTGGAATTCTATTTGATTCAGCCCAACATGAGGAATTACAGCACTTTAGAAATAGCATGAAGCTTCATTCCGGCAGCTGCAGCAAGATTTTTCATGCCCTCTCAATTACTTGTACAGAAACCTGTAATGTTACACTGCCGGAAACAGATTTTCTTTCATGTTTGTGCAGTGAGACTTGGACAGCAAATTTTTCTCTTCACGAGGTATGAAAAAAGCTAACTTCATTATTCAGGAAAATTGAGAACAAACCAGTATATTTTTTAGCATTTTAATAAAATGCCAATCAAGACATGGAGGCCAATTGGAAAAGATTTCCTAAGATTCTCCACAGTATCACCGATGAACTGTACCACTATTCACTTGCAAAATTCTCTTCATAAACAAAGTGATAAAGAAATTGTATAGGATACATTCACAATGACTGCAAAATTGGTGCAGGGTCATAAGACAATAGCTATTAGAAACAAAGCTACCAATAACTCATTTTCAGCTTGCTGTGATCTGTAAACATACTAACTGAATTTTCCTCTAATAATAGCGCAACTTGCTTTTGCAATCAAACTGATTTTTTCACACCAAATTTGAACTTAACCTAATCGCAAGAAACAAGTTTACAAACAACACAAATATGTTGGATCATCTGCAGACAAAAACTGCTCAACGAACCTAAAATTTAGTTCCAGATCTTCAGAAAACTATCCCATGATCCTGTTGCAACTGCCATGCCATCATCAGTAACACCCAGACAGCTTACACGATTATCATGGCCAGCCAGAACACCTGAAACAGTAAAGGGAAAAATCTTTAACATAATTTGCACTTGGGTTTCAGAAGGTAGGGGAGCAATACCATAAAACTAAAGATGACCTCCATTCATTAATCTGGATTTAGGGCTAATTTGATTGAGTCCAGATTTAGATCTCTGGCTGCATATCTTTGGTGCTTTATTTGAAAAAAATTAGTTGATGTTTTCTGCCATTACAAGAATGATGAATACATTTTCCCAGTGTTAGTTGTAATGATGCTAGTTTGTTAAATTGCATAGCAAGACTCAGAAAAGTCATAGGCTATAAGGCAATTTTATATTTACTTAACCAAAATCTATTTTACACAGGAAATATTTTCATAATTTACAAAATAAAAGCAGGGCATAATTAAGGTGAAAATGTGTCAAGTACCAGCACGGTCAGCTTTCAGAGTATCCCAGACATTGCAGTTGAAGTCATCATAGCCAGCTAGCAGCAGACGACCACTCTTGGAGAATGCTACAGATGTAATGCCACAAATGATGTTATCATGGGAATACACCATCAACTCCTGATCAGCACGCACATCAAACAGCCTGCAGGTGGCATCATCTGAACCAGTCGCAAATGCATTTCCATTAGGGAAGAACTGAAAGGCAATAGAGCTCATTAAACACTTCCGTGGGCACCCCGGCATTTTACACACTTCCGTGGGCACCCCGGCATTTTACACACGTACGTGGGCACCCCGGCATTTTACACACGTACGTGGGCACCCCGGCATTTTACACACGTACGTGGGCACCCCGGCATTTTACACACGTACGTGGGCACCCCGGCATTTTACACACGTACGTGGGCACCCCGGCATTTTACACACGTACGTGGGCACCCCGGCATTTTACACACGTACGTGGGCACCCCGGCATTTTACACACGTACGTGGGCACCCCGGCATTTTACACACGTACGTGGGCACCCCGGCATTTTACACACGTACGTGGGCACCCCGGCATTTTACACACGTACGTGGGCACCCCGGCATTTTACACACGTACGTGGGCACCCCGGCATTTTACACACGTACGTGGGCACCCCGGCATTTTACACACGTACGTGGGCACCCCGGCATTTTACACACGTACGTGGGCACCCCGGCATTTTACACACGTACGTGGGCACCCCGGCATTTTACACACGTACGTGGGCACGCCGGCATTTTACACACGTACGTGCGCACGCCGGCATTTTACACACGTACGTGCGCACGCCGGCATTTTACACACGTACGTGCGCACGCCGGCATTTTACACACGTACGTGCGCACGCCGGCATTTTACACACGTACGTGCGCACGCCGGCATTTTACACACGTACGTGCGCACGCCGGCATTTTACACACGTACGTGCGCACGCCGGCATTTTACACACGTACGTGCGCACGCCAGCATTTTACACACGTACGTGCGCACGCCAGCATTTTACACACATGCATCCAGGCATTTCAAGCATTAAGACATAGGCAGGCATTTACAACAGCTTTTATCTATATAGCACCTTTGTTGTAATAAAGCGTCTCAAGGTGCTTCAGAGGCGTTATAAAACAACGTATGACACTGAGCCATATAAGGAGATATTAGGGCAAATAACCAAAAACTTGGTCAATGAGGTACATTTTAAAGAGTATCTTAAAGGAAGGAAGAGAGCTAGAGATTTAGGGAGGGAATTCCAGAGCTTAGGGCCCAGGCATGAAGGCAAATCCAAAGATAGTGTTTAAAATCAGGGATGCTTATGAGGAGCACAGATATCTGGGGCTTTAGGGCTGGTAGAGATCAGAGAGAGAGATGTGGCTATGAAGGGATTGAAAACAAGGGTAAGAATTTTAAAAAAGCATTAACTGGGAAACAGTGTAGTTCAGCAGTCACAGGGATGATGGGTGAACAGCATTTGGTGGGAGTTAGGATACAGTCAGCAGAGTTTTGGAAGCCTGCCTGGAATTAACAAAAGTGTGAATGAGGATTCAGCAGATGAGCTGATGCAGGGACAGAGATGGGTGATGTTATAGACGTGGAAATAAGCAGTGTTGGCAGCATCACAGATGTGTGGTTGAAAGCTCATCTAAGGGCCAGGCATTAATTGAGCTCACCAGCAGCCTGGCTCAGCTGCATAGTTGTCAGGGACAGAACCTGTGGTGAGGTCCAAAGGCAACAGATTCAGATTTCCAATACTTCACTGGAGAAAATTTCTGCGCTCCCAGGGAAAACAGGAAAGAAAGGGTTATGGAGAAAGGTTATCTAAACTGATACTCATATTTTGTATTTCTAGGCTCCTGCCCTCCTGAAGTGTTCTTGTGATGTCAATTACATGTGTCTTAGAGTGTCCAGATTAAATGGGGTGAGCATCGTGGGCTTTAAGTGGCAGCTGACCCTAAACTGCTGAATGACAAAAATGCTCAAGCAGTTCAATATGCAGCAAAACTCATCAACACTGTTTTGCCCCTGGAGCCAGGTGACCGCAGATGGCCTATTATTTTGTATGCCAAGGCTAAACCAGTGGGAAACAATATTATAGTTTCTCCTATATTATAGTATTGAGGAGACTGGGCCTATATTCTCTAGAGTTCAGAAGAAAGAGAGGTGATCTCATTGAAGCATACAAATTCTTACAGGGCTTGACAGGGTAGCTGCAAGGAGGATGTCTCCCCTGGCGGGTGGGCTCTAGACACGGGGGACACAGTCTCAGAAGAAGAGGTAGGTCATTTAGAACTGAGATGAGGAGGAATTTCTTGACTCAGTGGTGAATCTTTGGAATTCTCTATCCCAGAGGGCTGTGGAGGCTCAGTCATTGAGTATATTCAAGACAGATATTGGTACATTTCTAGATATTACAGATGAGAGATATAGAGGAGGAAAGGGTAGATGATCAGCCGTGATCTAGCAGAATGGTGGAGGAGGCTCAAGGGGCCTAATGCCCTGACTATGCTTCGATGTTGCTGTTTTTGCAGAGCTTTGCAGAAGTAAAATCACCAAGTTGTCTTCAAGTGATTTAAAGGAACATGAAAATGAGCCTTTATGGGTAACCATTCAATGTTAAACTTTGAATGCAAAGTAGAAGTAGAAACATGCTTGAACCGAGATCTGCTCCAACTTTGAACCCAGAAAAAAGTTAGATACAGTATATTTCCTCTTACAGTAAGTTAAACATTTAAATAGACACAAGTCAGGAGTGTGAAGGAATACTCCCTACTTGCCTGGGTGAGTGCAACTTCAACAGCAATCAAGACATTTCACTGCCCAAAGCAGCTTGATTGCCTCCCCCACCCATTACCTAAAACATTCATTCTCTCCATTACCAATGCATAGTGGCAGCATTGTGTACCATTTATAAGATGCACTGCAGTAACTCATCTTCGACAGCACCTTCTCATTCTGTGACCTCTACCACCCAGAAGGACAAGGGCAGCTGACGCATGGTAACACCACCTGTAAGTTTCCCTCTTAGCCACACACTATCCCTGTGGTTCCTTCATGGTCACTGGATCAAAATCCTGGAATTCCCTTCCTAACAGCATTTTGGGTGTACCTACACCACATGGACTGCAGCGGATCAAAAAGACAGCTCCCCACCACCTTCAAGGGCAACTAAGGATGGGAAATGAATGCTGGCCTAGCCAGTGATGCCCACATCCCATAAATTTTTTAAAAAGTACTTGATCTTTGCTGTGTCTACGAAAGTTTTTTGATCATATATGTTGTTAATTTGACATGTTTCTTGAGTGTCAGCGCAGACTCGATGGGCCAAAAAGCCTCTTCTGCGCTGAGATTCTGTGAAGCCTTGTTAGTTTCAGCTCCAAAGAAATTCTCAAACCTTATTTTTGTAGAAATATTTTACTAAGCTAGGGGAAGGATCAAAACTATATTTTGTTGGTTCTGACTGACTAATGATTAGAACAGCATCACTCCAGTCAAGCACGAAACAAACCCACAAAAGATAAAGCTAAACTTACACAAATGGCATTTATGTCAGATTCATGTCCAGTAAAAGTCTGTCGGCACATGCCATCTCGAATGTCCCAAAGTTTGCCTGAGGCATCGCAAGCACCAGAGACAAAAAGCCTTGTATCAGGGCCAAGAGAAAGGCTCATGACATCACCAGTATGGCCAGTGAATGTGGTTGTTTGCTGCCCGGTTTCAATGTCCCAAAGAGCACTGATGAGAGAAAATGTATAAAAGTAAATAGCTTAGATGCAAAGGAATGCTTCAAATTAGCATTTCAATAATCTCAACTGCCAACGTTTCATCTGAGAAGTTCTAACATTTCAAATTGTGTTTAAATCTGCATATAGCTTTAACCCAAGTGTTGTGCTCAGGATAACTAAACCAAGAAGGCTGCCAATTTAAGCAGAATCACAAATTCTGCAACAAGGTTAAAGTAAACATGGAAATATAAAGGGGTCAAATGCATCCTCCTGATTTCGCCCATTTGCTTGGATAAAATAATTAGGTTTTTATGTAAAACTGTAACAAGGCAAGGCCAACTTATTTACTATATCCTATCATTCCGTTCCTTGCTCATGGCTGACAAGCCATTTCAATATCCCCCACCAAATCGATGAGCCAAGCAAGAAAGATGGAACTCATTTCTACTGCAATCATGAAGCAACATTTACTATTCAAGCTAAGGCTGGTATCTGGCCTGGTGTTGGCAGCTTTCATATGATTTTACCCATTATACTATGTTTAGTATGTAACTGTGTCCTTATTGTACTTCCACCCAATTCCTTGTGACCATAAGAAGCTCCGAAAAAACATTTTGCTTTTTTTGCCCCCAGATCTTTTGACAATAATTTATTCTGGTGACTCTTTCCTTACTGCACTTCAAGGAAACAGTCTTTGGACTTTTCAAAGTAGACTAAATGCACATGGTATAGAAAAGATGAAATTTTCAACACTGTGCCTAACGTTCATTCAGTATCCCGAATACTACATGAACATAGGTTGTTCACTTGACAGTACACTTCAAAACACATTTTAAAAATAGTTGGCAGCAAGACTTCAACACTCACCAAGTGGTGTCTCCTGAACTGGTTACAATTTGATTATCATCCAGGAAGCGGCAGCAGGACAGATAGCCTGTAATCAAGAATAGTTAAAGCAGAAATTATTAAAACTGCAAGTGTATATAAAAACGGCCAAAATCTGTACTCATTTTGAATAACTCTCTTCCTGTAATCTAGTCAAAGTTAAAGTTACAGTTAACGACAGTAACGTTGCAATATGCATTATGCTTATTTTCATTAATTTCTTTTTCTAGTATCAACTTCTTGCCGCAGTGTGGCTCCATGGACATCACAAGTCTTTCTGTAACCTGCCCATATGAGTATTATTTAAGGCTGTCTTAGCTGCCACCGCAACTGCAGGCAGCATATTCAGAAGATGGCACATGAAGTCACAGTGCCTGTGATGTCACTGGTGCCATAGGTAGCTGCCTGCATTCAAAGAATTGGACCATCCATAATACTGAGCAATGTAAAACTATTTAAACAATTGCAGCATTAATAAAACGTGTTCTTTTCCACCCCCACCATGGTTGAGGACTTGGTTTTCACAGAAAATTGAACCCTAGAACACCAGTTAAAAATCCTGGGATCGCAACTGTCCTTTATTCGCTGCCTCACTGGTCACCCCGCTCTCAACCCCTCACTGCCCTGTTCCCTTGCTGTCTACAGTGAGGGGGACTGCGGCGAGTGAAGCCAAAGGTTGGGTGTGGGGTGAGCAAGTGGGCAGTGAGCATTCAACGGGTGCACAACGATGACATCAGCAGCACCTCTGCACACGTGCCAGACATACAATGATGACACAGTGGCCGTGACTTCCTGTTCCAGTGTGGTGGCAGGACATACTGATTACTTATGGGACAATAGACACTGGTAAGTTACCTTGTTTCAATCAAGTTCAAACCTGCCCTCACCCACGTCCACAAATTTGTTGCAGCACCCACAGCCGAATGTCCCCTTTTAACTCAGGGAATGGAGGAAAATGATAATACCCATATTAACATAGGGCTGAGATCAGCTAGTTTGGTAGAATTCAAGTTGAATCTAGGACTTTCCTAAATGTCTCAAGTACTCACTGCAGCAAAGGAGAAAAATACTCATCTTAACTCTACACAAGGGGAAACAGGAGGAGTAAAGATTTGCCACATCAATTTATCAAGGATCAGCCATCTGAATACCAGGATGTTCAAACATTGAGGATCTGTTAACATCCTGGAAGGCTCAACCTTCTGAGTGAAGCAGTTTCCTCTCATTCAAGTCCAAAATAGCTGACATCTTAAACTGATACTGAGAGATCTACAATGCTGTTGTCAACGAGTCTCCATGGGGATGGCAGCCTGGAACTACCACACAATCAGTATAAATGTGTCTCAGCTATTTCGAAACAAGAACTTGGAAAGGTTGCTGTTAAGATAGTAAGTATTTCTTTAATTCCACAAAGTAGTATTTATTTACAACAATTTTGCACAGGTTTGGGTCAGTTATCACTAAAATTGTTATTGCCATCAATCCAAGAATTGGGTTTTAATTCTGTCTTTCATGCTAAGATGCAGGAACTAACAGGCCATGCCCCTTAAGATGACTAGTGACAGTGAAATTGTGCGAGATTTGGCTGAAATCAGGGTCAGGGAAAATAAGCCTTTTACTCACTATAGCTGGGAATTTTAATGGGTGAAGTCCACTACCCCTAAGTACTGAGATAGTGTACTGCTATTCACTAGCCAGACTGCAGTACCATCAATATCCAGAACATCAGCGAGGAATCACTGAATCACCATGCATTATCTACATTCTGGTCTTGTTAAATTCAACTGGAACTTTTAGCTCCAGGGGTGAAACTTCCAACAACATTTAAAATAGTTGTCTTTTTCAAAAATTCAATAATGGGACGTGGGCATCGTTAGGTAGGCCAGCATATATTGCACATCCCTAACTGCCCTCAAGATGGTGGTGGTGAGCTTCCTTCTTGAACTGCTGCAATCCACAAGGTGTAGGTACACCCACAGTGCTGTTAGGGAGGGAGTTCCAGAATTTTGACCTAATAACAGTGAAGGAACAACGATATAGTTCCAAGTCAAGTTCATGAGTGACTTGGAGGTGAACCTCCAGGTGGTGGCGTTCCCAAGTGTCTTCTACCTTTGTCCTTCTAGATGGTAGTGGTCGTGGGTTTGGAAGGTGTTGTCTAAGGAGTCTTGGCGATTTCCTGCAGTGTTATCTTGTAGATGGTACACACTGCATCAGTGGTGGAGGGAGTGAATGTTTGTGGATGGGGTGCCAATCAAACGGTCTGCTTTGTCTGGATGGTGTCAAGCTTCTTGAGTGTTGTTGGAGCTACGCTCACCAAGGCAAGTGGAGAATATTTCATCATACTCCTGACCTGTGCCTTGTAGATGGTGGACAGGCTTTGGGGGAGTCAGGGGTGAGTTACCCACTGTAGGGCTCCTAGCTTCTCACCTGGCCTTGTAGCCACTGTACTTCTACAGCTAGTCCAATTCAGTTTCTGGTCAACGGTAACCTCCACGATGTTGATCATGGAGGATTCAGAGATGGTAACGCCACTGAATGTCAAGGGGCAATGGTTAGATTCTCTCCCATTGGAGAAAGTTTGATCAGTGGGTTGAACTGTATGAAAGGTTTTGGGAACCTCCCTCAAATAATCTGTAGTTTCCATAGCTCTTTCTGAACTTAAGAACGTAAGAAATAATAATAGGCCATATAGTCCACGAGCCTGCTCCGGTATGCAATTAAGGTCAAGGCTGAACTTCTACATCAGCTCCACTTTTTGCCAGATTCCCACATCCCTTACCATTTGGCAAAGTACAGCCTTACATAGGGTCAAAATGTCCATTAAAATTAATACAAACACCTGTGTTTTTATATGAATACAGCATCAGCCTCCAGTAAGAGAAAAGATCTGTTGGGACTCCTTACCTGTATGCCCAGCCAACTCACGACTCACACGGACATTTCCTTCACGGGTTTTCAGGTTATAAATGGAACAGATGTTATCCAAACCACCACAAGCAACATAGTTTCCAGAAGGAGCATATGCACAAGTCATGACCCAGGAAGACCTCAGAGGAATGGCATGAACCTATTGTTCGGACACAAAGAACAAGATACAGTACATCTTGAAGTGGTGCCTTATTTCTAATGCGTGAGAGAATATTGTCACGCCAAATTGATTTAAAAATTCACCTCATTACTTAGCAATAAGAGCTTAAGATTATGAATTTGCTTTGTTTTTTTCAAAGCCAATTTTGTTAATTGACATTGTTTTTACTGTCTTGGTTTCATAATTAATCTATTACACACAGCAACCACAAAGAATGTAACTCAAGAGTCAAATTCATCTGCACTGATACTTGGCTGAACATCAGAATTTGTGTAACTCTATGACAGGTGTGGTAACAGTTTCAAGTGGAATACTTTAGATACCAGACAATACACTAGCTCGCCATGACTCAAACATTTAACAAGTTCAAAAAAAAATGTTCAAATGTGAAAACACTCCCATCACCAGCTGGATTTTTCTATCTTTAATCCTTAATGTCAATCTACACAGTTACAACTGTATTATTCATTCTGACAAGATATTCATTTCTCCATTTGAAAAAAATATTCTGAAACTTCCCATATTAACACCACAGAATTGCTTGTAACATCATATTTACACCCAAGCCTGAACAGATAAACATGTTGGATGAAGACAACAGTTAAGCACTCTCCTGAAGCCAGCACAAAAAATGTCAAAAGCTGTTTTCAGAAGGCTTCACCTGGTCAGTCTCAACCTAATTCTTAGTAGATATCAACACAGCACACGTGTTGCAAAATTCAATGAATCTGAATGAAAATGAAACAATGGAACAAACTAACAAGTGCAAGTTTGTGGTTGAATGTTATTGGGACAGCATCACTTTTGCATCATGAATAGCATACATTACCTGTTAATGCACAAATAATTCACTAGCAACAGACAGTGGCAACTTAGTTTTAAAAAAGGTTGATTCAACCTAACCTATTAAAAAAGTGCATTTCAATTATGATGCTGATCCCAAACAAGTATTCCATTCTTCTGCATCAACTGTTCATAAAAATGAGCAAAAAATTCAAATCTATTTCATAAAAAGTGAACAAACATCCATGAAGCATAGGAAAACGTTCAGAGATCAAAGGCAGTTTAACAAAAACACTTCCATGAGCTAATCAGAAAACACCATTAACCACTTAACTAGTGACACATCTACCAGAAATCCCCCAACACACCAGAAACAAAACCACAAGAGACCCATAAATTCTTACAATTTACAGTGGCAAACACGATCTGAACCAAAATGACAGGACTTGGTTTCTACCAGAAACTGTTAATTTAGAGAAGCTAGGACAAATGAAACATTTTCTCAAGAGCTTCAGTTGAAGTCAATTCTTATTTTTTTAAGATCACACGTTATAAAAAATGTCAGTTGAAGGACAGCTAGACGGGTAGGAAGAAAAGACAGTAGTTGTATATGTCAATGCAGTTTTCTCCCTTCTCTAACATGACAGATAAATGTTCGGAGTTACTTTTATTGTAGTACAATAGAAAAAATAAGGTACACTATAGGCCAGAAAGGTGTATTTTTGCCAGTGTTCTGATCAGGTGGCTATCAAGATGCAGTGACATTACAAATCAAACCTGTCTTTGCATTAAATTTTAACGTTATGGTTACTTGTCACTACATTATCAAAGTGCTATCAACTATTATAGATTAGAAAATGCCCTGGAGGACCTCTGACTCACGGACTATGTACTGGGATCTAATTATGACAGCACAGTAAAGTCATCATGGAGATGTTGAATATCTGAACAACTTTTTTTAATACGGTATAAAATAGAATCCCTTTATCTAAATTATTCTACAAAATTAAAGAAACACATCCCATGTTGGCTTCATTTTCAATTGATTCAATCTTTACTGTTTCCCATTTGGGCCAAAAATTTCAATTTGATCTTTTAAAACAAGTAGAGCAATCAATAACCAGCTGTATTTACATAGCACCTTTGAGAAAAACATCCCAAAGTGCTTCACAGACGCACTGGACGTACTGTGCCAGTGAAGGAGATATTGGGAGAAGTGACCAAAAAGCTGTGTCACTAAAATGGGCTCGAAGGAACAAATTCCACGGCGTGGGCCTATATGAAGGTGTAGACAGCAGTGGTGAGGCAAAAGGAGGGGTGGGGTTTGGTGGCCAAGTATGTCATCAAGGCACCCTACCAAAATTGAAGTCAGTGGCAACTCGTGGGGAAATTTCTCCACTGTTTAGAGTCATAACTAGCTCAAAAATAAATGGTTGGGTTGCTGAAAGTCAATCACTGCTGGAGTTCCTCAGGGTAGTGTCCTATGCCCAATCATCTTTAGTTGCTTTACTAATTATCTTCCCTGCAAAAACGGTCATAAGTTTGCTGATGACTGTAGTGTTCAGTACAATTTGCAACTCCTCAGATGCTGAAGCAGCCTGTGTTCACATGCCTTGACATTCAACAGCACTCCTATCGCCGAATTCTCCCACCAACATCCTGAAGGTTACTACTGGCTAAAAACTTAACTGGATCAGCCATATAAATACTATGGCTTAATACAGATCAGAAGTTGGGAATTCTGTGGCAAGTAACTCACCCTCCTGACTCCACAAAGCCGATCTACCACTACAATGGAATACTTGCCTGGATGATTGCAACTTCAAAAACAGTCAAGAAACTCAACAGCATCCAACACAAAACAACCCGTTTGATCATCATCCCACCCACCACCTTAAATATCAAGTCCCTCCACCACCAGTGCCCAGTGTGTATCATCTGCAAAATGCACTGCAGCAACTCTCCAAGTCTCCTTCAACAGCACCATCCAATCCCATGACCTCTACTACATAGAAGAACAAAGGCAGCAAATGCAAGGGAACACCACCATCTGCAAGTCTCCTTCCAAGGTACACATCATCCTGACTTGGAACTATATTGCTGTTCACTCATTGCTGCTGGATCAAAATCCTGGTGCTGCCTCCCTAACAGCACTGTAGGTGTACCTACACTACATGGACTGTAAAGGTTCAAAAAGGCAGCTCATCATCACCTTCTCAAGGGAAATTAGGGATGGGCTATAAATACTAGAGCTGGTTTGATGGGTGGCATTGGGGATGCCAGTGTAAGGGGCTATGGGCTATATTAGATGTGTAAGTGGGCAGTCTTTGTGATAGAAAGGTTATGGGGTCACAAGCTCAGTTTGCTGCTGAATGAAATGCCAAAGCTGCAAACAATCTGGTTTAAACTGAGATGGCAGATGGATGGAGGATGACATCATCACTGAAATGGGTAGGGATGTTGAAGCAGGGAGCAATGACAGCTTCAGCTTTCCTATTGTTTAAATGGAGGGTAAGGAACCAATAACACATCCTTGGGGGCACTCCAGAGATAACAACCTGATGAAGGGAAGAAATGTTACTGTTGGCAATTCCGTGGCTATAACTGGATAAGGGTGGAATCAAATGAGGGCAGACCCTTTGAGTTGGACAACAAACAGCATTGGAAACAGAAGGTGCATCAACCCTGTCAATACCTGCAGAGAGGATGAGGAGGAAAAATGCATCATAGTAACAATCACAAAAAATAAATTGTGACCTTGATTAAAGCTGATTCAGTTCTGACAGGGTCGGAGGCATAGTTGGAAAGGTTCGGAAGAGTTGAGAGAAAGATGGAGACACTAATTTGGGAAGCAACAGTATGTTTAACAACTTTGGAGAGGAAAGGGAGGTTTGAGATAGGGCAACAGTTTATAAAGCTAGATGGAATCAGCCGTTTTGAAAAGGAGGTGGAGATGATGGCAGCTTTGAAAGGAGGGAGATATCACCTGGGAAGTATTTACAACATCAGCTAGCAGAGGGGCTTGGAAGGAAAGTTAGATGTTAGGCAATTTAGTGGCAGTGGGAACAGGTGACGAACTTGGAGATTATGTGAGGGATGATAGAGGAATGTGGGCTTAGAGCTAGGGTGGGGGAATCTGGTGGGGTAGGGGTAGGAAGGTTTGGCAATCTAAACAAAGGAAAACAGGGGAAGCAGCAGAAACTTGTTGATGTGAGGGTGGAGATGTCACCGCACAACTAGCAAAAATATGTACCCGGGGTGAACATATTGGTTTTCATGTCTCCCACCTGGGGTTTAGCTTTTGCAATGCTCTTTAATAACATTTAGCAGAGTCATATTTTTGCTGCACTTTATCAAAATTACTTTTGAATGTGAAGTCCAGCATTTTTAAAGATAAAATGGTTAATAGACTGATTACAAATATATATTCAGGCTGGTTCAGGTGGTCAGGCTGAGCCTCTGGCCCTATGTCCTCTCTATCACAAAGACTGCCTACATACACATCTGTAACATAGCTATCCTCCAACCTCAGTCCATCTCCAACATTTATTGCCAATCCCTGAATGCTGCTAGTGACTTAAAACACAAGATAGAGAGTTTACCTTATATAGTTTATATTTGCTTATGTCAACTCCATTTCAAATGTAGTGAGTTAGTCATCCTCCCTGTAGTAGATGTACCAGCCTCAATAAAAAGTGCTGCAGTGCACCACCACATCAGGAATTTCCAGCTGATTCTATGCCAATTCCTTTGTGCAGTCAAAGATTCTGAACATTTCAATACTTTTGTACATCTCTGAAAACACTATGTTTACAACCACTGATACAGTTCAAGTCTGCAGCTGCTTACATGTGCAATTAAACTATAAAAAAAATCCAACAATATTTGAAATCTTTTATGCAGCATGCTTCACTTCAATTTGAATTGGAGAAGTCCACATAAATAACACTAAATATCCTAAATATCCCAGCAGAGATGAGTTTAAGGCCTACAAAGCACAACTGAGGGAATTATAAAGCAGAAAGTTATTGTTCAGATTTAGAATTACACCACCCTCGCACCCACCCCCCCCCCCCGCCCCCCCAACATTGTTTGCTTTTTTTCTTGAAGACAGTGACTCAATCTGTAGGTGCCAAAAACCCTCCTTGCACCTCACACAATTGCCCATTTACGTAGACGGCAATGGTCGTCAGCAGCTTTCCTGACCATGGCGAATGTAACTGAGCCTGATCAGTTAACCACTTAACATTTATGTATCATACACGGCTTATTTATACAGCAGGTGATGCCATTACCTGCAGAGCTACTGGAGATAATTTTACAGATTTTGAAGTTGTATGACTATAGTGATCCGTAGGGTCCAATAGTACAGTTAAACAAGGGTGCTGTGGGTATATTTTGAATGCCCGTTTGTGTTAAGTGCAGCCATGGAAACTTTGAGCCAAATTCAATTCCAAAATTCAGATTGGGCTCACCTTGTTTGTGGTGTAGCTATCCCAGATGATCAATTTCCCATCTTGGGAGGCACTGACTAGCAGTCTACAGGGATAAAAACATGAAAATACAGCTGATACCAATTTCAGAATTATACTTGGAGTAGGTCCAACCATAACATTCAAAATTGATCTGTAATTTCTAAAATAATTCAAGTATTTTAACAGTTCATGTATAACCAATAAACAACTTTATAAGAGAAGAGTTTACAGAAATTAACACCCACAGGTATATGCTTCACATGACAAATACAAGCAGAGTATTCTCTAAAACATTTGACTCACACGCTGTTAAATATAGGCAAGTCACACAGTTCTCAAAATCACTTCACAAGATTTTTTGCTCATCATATGCATTAAACTAAGTTCAGTGAAATACTAAAGTGATTTAAAAGCGAATTTCTTGAATAAACAATTATCAGATTTAACGTAGAAAGTGTACAGTGGGTTGCAGCTTTGTTCATTACCAAAGTACTTCAACACCAAACCTTTTTTAATATATTTCATTATAAAAAGGTCCTTTTTGAAAAGCTTAATTTTAATTAATTCAATTTAATGTTTTGGAGGTAAACAATATTACTCTACAGTTTAAACACTTAAATGTACTTACTTTATAAAACATGCCTCATGGCATTAGTTAGCTTTAACTTGATGCATTAATGCACTTGGTACTAGGTACATTTTCCAAATTTTATCAAAATACAGATAAAGCTACTAAGAATTTAACATTTTTCCCATATTTTCAAGACTTCTCATGACAGATGCAGCTCAATACATCATGGATTTTCCTTTGTACATCATTAACTATCAAGAGCTTAATAACTTGAAGCAATAACAATGAAAGTCTACAACACACTTTGTAATCTAAATTAAAACTAATTGTTTTTTGTATGAGTTTGAATTTTAGTTACAACACATTGCTAAGGCTTGTGTTAACCTAATCCCTATGCAATTTAGCTTTCTGCATATTGTTGCTATTCTTATGCTACAAATATTTTAACAAATTTAATCTTTGAACACAATACATCAAACTCAAGTGATAATTTAAAATTTTTTCAAAGGTATACCACTATATGCATTCAGCATTTAGGATCTTTAATAAACACATACTTCTATGCGAGATTTAAAGTTACAGGGGCCTATAACTATCAAGTTTTATATTCCATTCAACAAATATAAAGCACTTTTGTGTGTCGTGTTATTTTCATGAAACGTGGGCATAAACAGCAGCTGCTAGTGGTAAACAGCAAGCCACCTGATTGCAAGTGCAGGAGGGTTCTGACGATTAACTGCTTTGTGCACACATATATATATTAAGCAATGGAATGTTTACTAAAGTTTGTGTTCCAAAAAACAAGCATGATTTAACAATGAAAATTTTGGAAACAATAAACACACCTCTTAAGAAGTTACATTTAACTTCCAAGTTGACGGCAAAGGATCAATATCTAAACTATATTAATATACAAAGGGAGATGTTTATTTTACCTGTTTGCTACTACAATTTGGCAAGTTGCTGAAATGCTGGGTCAGACTGCTCATCTACAAGATGAACAAGCCCATTCCCTGATGGTCTCCAGGGTATAGGTGCACCTAGTCACAAAGCATTTAGATTTCCCTAATGATCTGATCCACACCTGCTTCAGTTTAATTAACCAGAGTTTTGGTTTGTGCATTTATTCATCCAGATTTCAAAAATCTGGATGCTTAAACCCTTCTTTACCTGAAGCATCATCTTGCATTGAAAATGAAAATACTTCCAGTGTCAGAATATGCAAAACTTAAAATAAAATCAATACATCAATGATGCTGCATTAATGTTAAACCTTTTGTTGGCACATTAATATTTGTTCCATTTATTGCCTTACAGTATTAAAATCTGGTTTGACTGAACACTGATGTGGATTTACTGAAATCCACACAAGTGTGAATGCAGCCAAACAGGTTTCTCAACAAAAATAATTACATTGTGATTGGTCTTATTAAAAAACCGTCTATTCCAATCATTGTTCAGTTTGTAATATCGGCATAATTAAAATTTTAGTGGCATCAGAGAAAGATATTCCATACTTGAACAATGAGACAAAGTTGTTCACAATGGAATTAAGTTAGTTAACTCCCTCACCCAGAAGAGCTCCAATGCTAAGTAAATAGTAAGTAATACAGTGCTCTAATAGATCACGCAGTTCAAAAATTAATAGCAATTGTTCTGTATTAAAAACACTATATGGTTAACATTTCATAATGTTTTGTAAGATTGCCACTCGTTTATGTTGTGCACTGGTCTCGCTCTCTCCAGAGTCATTAGACAATAAAAACAGGCCTATTGGGATTAAGTAGCAAACAAAATTCCATTTAAAATGGCGATGTGCTAATGACAAGACTGTTCGTTATCTAAATTTTTTTTTAAAAAATCCTAATGAACTTACTTTATCCCATGCTACAGCTCTAACAATCACTATCCTTCTGAATCTATAGTAACACTTAGAAAACAAGAGAACTAATGATGTACACACCTGGAGTCAGTACCCCAGTGCATTGCATAAATCTTAGCAAGGTGGCCTCTTAGTGTTCGCCTGGTACGCATCTGAATTCGACCGACTGGGTCGATGTTAGCTGTAATCTATAGAGGAAAAAAAAACGTCAGCTTGCATCGGGGAATCTTGCCCATATTATTCATTTCATAAGAATTTTAGAACCATGACCACAATAACCATAAATCTGAAATCATCCAATACTGAAAGATTATTTTGTATTTAAAATAAAAATATCAAGTACTGGGAATACTCAGCAAGTCTGACAGCATCAGAAAGAGGAGAGGAAAGGTTTCAAGTTAAATATGACTCTTCTGCAGAACAGTTTTGAAGAGTCATATTCGGTTTGAAGTTTTACTCTCTACATATACTGCCAGAACTGGGTATTTCTAGCACTTTGTTTTTATTTCAGATTTCCAGCATCCTCAACATTTTGCTTTTATTTAAACGTTTGTAGTTGCTATATTTATGAAGCTGGCAAATTAAGAAAGAAAATTAATGAATCATATTATGTCACGTTCTTTTCTGAGCAAGGATGATTTAACAACAGTTATGAATAGAAACTCAGATGGACTCCCTACTAAACTCCCTAGTTCATGGTCTCCTCCCCAAGTGCAACACCCCACTGCTATCCAAGCTGAGATCAGTTAACTCACCGAACACACAAGGTCCTGATTTATGTTTTAGTATTAGGTAGAAAACTTAAATTGTGGGAAAAGTGAATTACTTGACACAAAGGTGATGAAAGATCCAAGAAACGTTGAAAAACTGATGGTGAAAACGTAAAATAGGGCCCAGGCAAGGAAGTGGAGTAACTGCACAATCAGATCAGCCGTGATCTTATTGAATGGCGGGGCAGACTCGATGGGCCAAATGGCCTAATCCTGCTCCTACTTGTGATCTTATGAAAACAAAGTCTAACTGTAAAAAGCTTGGAACTAAAAAATGTACAGGAAGGAAAAGCATTTCAGTCAGATTTCAAAATATAAAGGGAGTGGGAGATTTATGCAGGGTTGGTAGTTGAGGATGTCATGAATTATAACAAAGTCCATTTAATGATTTCTCTTTTCTGTGGAGCATGTCCAGTGGTATATTTGTGGATAAGTGGGCTGGAAAGCCATTTCCTCTGAAGTTTGGTTATGATGTGTGGGGCAATTTAAATCTTAAAATGTTATGGACAATATTTAGATTTAGACTTCTTAATTTTACCAAAACCTCTCTCACCATTGCACACCAAGTATTATCCTACTCTAGTACCAATTTTTATGAAACCTTTGAATTAGACTATAGTACAAATTATACACTCAGGTTTACGTAACAATTTTACAGAGCAGTTATAACACGATACATCCTGAGCCTAAATGATGACAAGTGGCAAAAACTTGTTAAATCTGTGTCATGCTCCAAGGTGAAAAGAGAAACTATTTTAACTTCAATTACTTCTAAAGGTTTCTTTTTTGCTTGAATCTTCTTGCCACATTACAGAATGTGTAGGATGAAAATTGAAATCCAGCACGTATAAATGGAAACAGGAAAAAAGTTTCTTTGGCTGAATGTTGAAATAAGGAAATCTAGCCATCTTTGTAACGTGAACACAACCAGTTATTTTGCTGACTTGTATATTGTAGAAGTTTTTATGCAAACATTTCAGGATGATATAATAAGCTTTTAAAAAGAGGAAATATGAAATTTCACTGACCACTGTATATAATCTGGCTAACTCTGCATTGTAGATCACAGGAATCCATTCAAATCCATGTTATATTTATAGAATCCCAGAATTTGTTTTCTTTTTAATGTTAATCTTTGACAAGACTTGTTCCAATAACAAAGAATTTTAATATCCTTCCATTAGAATATTCATTATTCTGGGAACAATCGTGTTTATGATGACTCATCACGAATCCCCAACTAGTGCAAACAGTATTTTATTACTTACTTTTTAAAAACTTTACAATTTTCAAAATTCTTATGTCACTCCCCTTTGCCTCTTGTTTCCAATTAAAATTATTTTTTAAAATTTCCTTCAAGGCTACAACCTTTTCTTTGTGGTAGATCTTCCTGTGATTAATATAATTCCTGTAATGCCTAGAACAACATTCAACCAAGATGTCAATGTCTTCTACAATTTACCAACTGCTTGCCATAAATCCTTTATATTTAAGATCCAGAATCCTATTTTCTTTCTTATACTCCATTTTGCCAAAATCATGAGGTTTTGAAAGGTAGTTAATGAAATACGGTTTACACTGGTTGGGGTGGCACAATTGGTTAGCACGTTCTGCTGTTAACTGAAAGGTTGATGGTTTCAGACCACCCAAGGAAGCTCACGGCTTTGTGCATTAATGGCTTTGTTACAGGATGGGGCTATGTAGTTGCATGATCCACTGCCACTGGGTAGCATACTGTGACAAGCAGCCAGGTGGATAAGTCTTTCTTGTCTGTACACAGCCTCTGCATCAAGACCCTTGTAGTGCCACACGGCAACTGAGCACCATACAACCTTAGGTTGAACTGCAGGGATTCTCTGTGAAACCTTGGCCCCCAGCGATATGATTTACAGGCTCACTGGCGTGGGGACACACCCTGGTGTCCATCAACTAGGTCCCAGCTATGGGTCAATTAGAACTCACTTCCTTGTGTCAAAGGCACAGGAGTGGAGTCCTACAGGCCTCTAAGTGCCTACCAACTGCAACTGAGCGGGTCCTGGACATAGGGACTCCCAACGCTGCTCTGGATTCAGTCAGAGGTGGAAAGGGAGATGCAGATCCTGGGTAAGTCTGTGCTTCCAAATCCTGTCCAGGTTATGCAGCCAAAATAAAGTGGAGAAGACCCTTTATCCATTACCAGCAAGAGACCAACACGGTAGGTAGCAATTTACATGTTATAAGCCCAGTTCAATGGCATATGGGATGGTGCTTCCAACGGTGGGAAGCATCATTATATACTACTGCACAGTCACCATCCACCTCAAACTGGGGAGCCTGCAGCCATTAAGGTACTGAGCTGCCAATGTTTGCCTCTCTGTATATATGCATGAGGATTAGGGATTCTATCCTGACAAGCAGACAGAAAATGGGTACCCAAGGAAAAAAGTGAAGATTTTCAGGCTTGGAAACTGGAAAGGCAGGACTACGTTCTGGCTTGCATGATGATTTGCAATCAACAAAAAAATGTACATAAACTCCAGCTGACAATCGATGCAAATGCGACACCAGCTGTCAGCAGGAATTTGTCACAATGACAGGTGGTTTCAGAAGCTTTAAAGCAAGATGCCAACCCTGCAAAGATCATCCTGCACCACCAAGGGGCAAGTTCTTGCTTGGCACCTCTGGCAGACTTTGCCTTTCCAGAATCAACATGTTCAGCCTCAAAAGATAGGGTCCGCCACCTCTGGTTAACTGAAGTTAAGGTAAACACCAAACTTAAGGAAAAAACATAACTGCGCAAAGTCGAATGGCAGGTCAGATGACTGGTCAGAATATAAACAACGGCAGAGAATAACTAAAAGGTTAATGAGTAAGAAATTAAGAGTGAGAAATGTAAAAATGGATAGCAAGAGTGCCTAAAGGTATTTAAAATGGAAAAAAATAAACGAGTGTTGATCCTTTAGAAAGTGACAACATGCAGTTAATAGTAGATAATAAGGAAATAGCAGATGGAACGAACAAATGTTTTGCTTGTCTTCACTATAGAGGATGCAAAAAACATTCCAGTAATACCTAGTAAATATGGAGGTGGAACTGAGAGGGGAACTTGGTGAAATTATAATCGCTAGGGAAGTAGTATTGCACAAAGTGATGGAGCTGCGGGCAGACAGACTCTGGGTCCTGATGGACTTCATCCTAGGGCCTTAAAAGAGGCAGCTAATAGGTAGTTGGTGTTAATTTTCCAAAATTCTCTAGATTTTGGAAAGGTTCCATCAGACTTGAAAGTAGCAAACATAACCCCTCTATTCAAGAAGGGAGTGAGGCAGAAAACAGGAAACTATAGGCCAGTTAGCTTGACGTCTGTTGTGGGGAAGATGTTAGGAGTCAATCATTAAGGCCACAAGATATCGGAGCAGAAGTAGGCCATTTGGCCCATCGAGTCCGCCATTCAGTGAGATAATGGCTGATCTGATAATCGTCAACTCCACTTTCCTGCCCATAACCTTTGATCCCCTATCTGTCTATCTCAGCCTTAAATGTACTTAACAACCCAGCCTCTACAACCCTCTGTGGTAAAGGATTCACAGATTCACTTCTCTCTGAGAAGAAATTCCTCCTCATCTGTCTTAAATGGGCGACCCCTTACTCAGATTATGCCCTCTGGTCCTAGATTCTTCCACGAGGGGAACCAACCTCTCAGCATCTACCCTGTCAAGCCCTCTAAGAATCTTATATGTTTCAATAAGGTCACCTCTCATTCTTCTAAACTCCAATGAGTACAGGCCCAACCTACACAACCTCTCCTCATAAGAAAATCCCTCCATACCCAGGATCAACCTAGTGAACCTTCTCTGGACTGTCTTCAATGCCAGTATATCTTTCCTTAGATAAGGGGACCAAAACCGTTCATAGTATTCTAGGTGTGGCCTAACAAGTGCCTCGTATAATTTTAGCAAGACTTGCCTATTTTTATACTCCATTCCCATTGAAATGAAGGCTAATATTCCATCTGCCTTCCCTATTACTCACTGAATTTGCATGCTAGCCCTTGCGATTCATGCATGGGGACCCCCAAGTCCCTCTGTGCTGCTGCTTTCTGCAGTCTTTCTCCACTTAAATAATGTTCAGCTCCTATATTCTTCCTGCCAAAGTGCATAAGGAGGTTACAGCTGGGCACTTACGAGAAACTCAAGGTAATCGGGAAGGGTCGGCATGGTTTTGTGACAGGGAAATCACATTTAAATTATTTATTGGAGTTCTTTGAAGGAATAGCATGCACTGTGGATAAAGGGAAGCCTGTAGACATGCTGTACTTGGATTTCCAGAAGGCATTTGATAAGGTGCCACATCAAAGGTTACTGAGGAAAATAAAAGCTCATGGTGTAGGTAGGGTAATAAGCAACAGTTGCCCAAAATGCAGCACCTCCTATAATGTAAAAAAATTGTATTAGTATGGATAGAAGATTGGCTGGCTGGCAGAAAACAGAGTATGCATAAATGAGTCTTTTCTGATTGGCAGAATGTGGCGAGGAGTGTCCAGCTGGGGCCTCTCAAATTTTCATAATTTGTGTCAATGACTTAAATGAGGGGAGTGAAATTGCAGGTGACAAAAAGGTTGGAAGGAAAGTTTGTTGTAAAGAGGAGGCTGCAGACAGATCATAGATAGGTTGAGAGAGTGGGAAAAATATGGCAGATGGAGTATTATGTGGGAAAAAGTGAAGTTGTTCACTTTGACAAAGAGAATAAAAAAGTGAGTATTAACTTAAACAGAGAATGGCTGCAGAATTCCGAGCTGCAGAGGAATCTCGGTGTTCCAGTGCATGAGTCACAAAAGGTTAGTATGCAGATAAAGCAAGTAATTAAGGTGGCTAATGAAATGCTCTCCTTTATAACAAGAGGAATTGAACATAAGTAATGGTCAAAAACAGAAGATGCTGGAAAAACTCAGCAGGTCTAGCAGCATCTGTGGAGAGAGAAGCAGAGTTAATATTTTGAGTCTGTATGACTCTTCCTCAGAGCCTTCAGGCCCTTCTTAAAAGTAAGGATGTTATGCTTCAGTTATACAGGGCATTGGTGAGACCACATCTCAAATATTGTGTGCAGTTTTGGTATCCTTATTTAAGGGAGGATGTAAATGTGTTGGAAGGTCAAAGGAGGTTTACTAGACTGATACCTGGAACAAACAGGTTGTCTTATGAGGAAAGGACAGACAGGCTGGGCTTATTTCCGCTGGAGTTTAGAATAGTGAAGAGTGATTTGATTGAAGATCCTAAATGGTACTGACAAGATGGGTGTGGAAAGGACATTTCCTCTTGTGGGCGAGTCCAGAACTAGGGGATACTTTTAAAATTAGGGGCTGCCCTTTTAGGACAGAGATGAGGAGAAATTTTTTCTCTGAGGGTTGTGGGACTTTGGAACACTCTGCCTTGGAAGGTGGTGGAGGCGGGGTCATTGAATATTTTTAAGGCAGAGGTAGATGGATTCCCTTGCCTAACAAGAATCTAAGGTTATCGGGGATAGATGGGAAAGTGGAATGCGAAACGAACAGGTCAGCCATGATCATAATGAATGGTGGAGCAGGCTCAAGGGGCCGAATAGCCTACTTCTGCTCTTATTTCACATGTAAAAGTGCAGCAGTTGATCTCAATTGATCACACCTAAGTTCTGAGGCTGCATTCCCATCATCTCTTGCAGATGGAAGGATGCCAGCCAATCAAGTTGAGGATTTGTAATGAGTCATTAAGAACAACATTATCCCCAGGATAGTGAGGGGGAAATTAGAATTTGATATTGGAACAAGTCTAGCTTTCTTTGAATATTTACTTTGTCAAACGTTTAAAAAATATATAAAATGGAAGGGGGATTGGAGTGATTTTACCTTGGGTGGGAGAGCTAACATAGCTATAATGGCACAAATTCCAGTCTGTTCTGGAAGTTCTGTAATTCCAAAAACATAACATGGTTTTGATTGAAATTCTGCAATCTATAATGCAGAGTTAGCCAGTTTGGATATCATGGGTCAGTGTATTTTTTGTATTTGCTCTCTTAAAGGCTTGCATATTTTATTGAAATTTTGGCCCAGAAACTTTTGCAGTATACAACTCAGCAAAAAAACTCACTGGATAAAGATGGCTAGATTCACTTATTTCAGTCAACAAACCTTTAGCTGCACCCTGTAGGATTTATGGATAATATTTACTCTCTAGACAAATTTTGTTTCACTGTTCTTTTACCCCCAAATGTACTGTCACATTTCTCTTCATTCAACTGCATAGGTCACGAGCCTAGTTCACTGACCTGTTTATGTCCTCCTTCAATTCCCAGAGTTCTTCCTCACATCTTGCGATACTCCCTAGTTTGATATCACTCAGCAAACTTCAATGTTATTCCTGCTCTTCCTACACGCAAATCATTTATGCAGACAGTAACAATTGTTCAGGATTGCAAGACCCCAATTTGTTAAACATACATTTATTCCTATTTTCTGTCTTTCAATTATTTGCTTCTGCTGGAGCTATATTCTCTTAACTACCTCATACTTCAATGTTTACAAGTTTCTTCCACATTTTATCAAATGCCTTTTGGAAATCCATTCATACATTATTGACTGCATTTCCTTTATCAATTCATATTCCAATTATTTTAACAGCAGAAAAATTAAATTAGACAAACACAACCTGCCCTTTACAAGGGCACGCTGGTGGCCTGACTGGCCTGCATCTTTCTGAGTATCCACTAATGACAACTGACAAGGTTTATTCTGTAATAAAAACAAAAAACTGCGGATGCTGGAAATCCAAAAACAAAAACAGAATGTAGTTACCCTTTCCTGAACAGGTACATTTTCTGAAGCTTTTAAATAAATTCTTTAAAAATACCAAATGATGGAAAAGCTTGCAAAAAATCTAATGATTCGAGTATGCCATCACTAATTATATCCTTACCTGGGCCAGAGTGGCATCTGCACATGCTTTCCTGGCATCCTAAAAAGGGAAATGGAGACAATAAATAAAAAATGCACTAACATATTCCAATAAAAGACCTTCTGGAATGATCAATACCTTGGAGAGCATTAATGTAATTCTATTTAGCCCTTGCAAAATCTTTATTAGTCAGTTTTGATTTTTTTTAAAAATTCCTTGGAATGTGGAAGACATTGGCAAAGCAGTATTTGTTGCCCATATCAGGGCACTGAGACAACACAATGCGGAATTGGGGCTGTGTAGGCCTGACCAGATGGGATGTCAGGACACTGGTGATCCAACTGGGTTCTAAATATTCAGCAGCTGCCATGACCATTTTTTTAGGTCTTGTCAAGATGCATTAAATTCAACTTCACAGCTTGCTGCAATGGGATGTGAATTCACGACTTCTTTCTAGTTGCTGTTCAGTGCCATAACCACTGGGTATTATACCCTGCTTAACTTGAAAGCTTTCAGAATGGCAGTAAGTGTTAAACAGATAACAAAGTGAAAACACAAGTCAGAAGTCAGAATAAACTAATGATGATTACTCTAGCTTGAGCTCAGTAAAGTGATACTCTAATGCCAATAAAGTGAATAGCCTGAAACACACAAATTCATCAGCCCACCAGTCAATTCAGTTTAATTACACTTTGGTTGTGCTTACTTCAAGAGATACAATTACCAGAAACAGCAATAATCCTCTTCTGCAGTTTCAAACGACTTTTTAAAAACCCACTAAATTCTCCAATAAAAAAACACGGTAAGGAACAATGACTCTCCATCAACATTCTTTGTCAACAAACATAAACAGATTTTTCTTCCTTAGAATAACAAAGAGAAAATTCTTAAGATATTAGAGATTTCGTACTTCCCATGGGAAAATAAAATTAAACACCCAGTTTATTTCAAGAGCTCACTTATCCATTAATTTTAATCATTTACATTGTGAAAAAGCCCAGAGATCCATGACATTGGAATAAAACTCAGATGCAATCTACTCAGAAATGTAATCTATTTTTCTGTATTTGAAAATGAATGATTTGCCAGAAATTTCTATATGCTATGATTGTTAGTTGGCAGCACCAGTTGTGAACTCAGATGACGTTGTGCCCATGCATTCTGATTCTACTTTCAATGTTTTCTTGCTCTTCCCCAACTATAACAGTGTCAAAAAGGGAAACCCAAGAGGAATTAAGTAGATCAACTCAGATGTTTTTCATCATGTCCTGGTGAAAACGTACTGCCAACATGAGATCAAATAACACACCTTTACTGGTGGTGCAATCCTTCGAAACGGAATCTATTTAATTAGACATATCTGTGCAAATTATGTGCTTGCTGGGTTGGATTCTTATATCAAGAGTGGGTCAAATTTAGTTGGTTCATCTTAAAAGACAGCTAGATCAAGGTGGCAGAATGCAAGAGACACTGGTTATTCATGTCTGAGCCCCCAGTTCAAGCGCAGGCCAATGAAAACCTCCTCTGTCAGATGGTTGTATAAGTCTTAATCCAGCAATTGGAGTTATGGGCCTACAGCACAAATCTGTCTCTAACTATCTCAGAGGCCACAGGGTGGACAGTACGGGAGATGGAAAAAATGCCACAGGGTGCAGCATAATGCTTTGGGGGTGGGGCCAGGAGGTATTGCACAATTCAGACCCCAGGTGCTTGAAATGAGAAGAGTTCCTTTTCCCAACAGTAGCATTTTCAGCTTGAGCACTTTCCATGGTTCACAATTCTCCAATTGATTGCTTCTGTGGGGCCTTATCAACTGGAGAAGCTGCCTTGTTTAGCATATCCTACATCAGTTTGTTCCTGGCTACATAATAATTGGTGTACTTCAAAAAATATTGTGTGAAGCATTTTGAAACTACTAGGTCAGGAGGAGTGTTTGAAGCACAAATACCAACAAACAAGATGGGGTGAATGGCCTGCTTCTGTGCTGTAAATTCTATGTAATACACCAATACATTTATATACATCAGCAGTTGAACCAGTTTAGGTACAGTGCACACAAATTTCAACAATATCTGCAGCTGAAAAGTTCCAATGTGTTTAGATTCTTCACCAATTCATCCAGCAATAGAACCTTTGCTGTGGATAGGTAATTTGGATCACGTGCAAGATGAACCACAGTCAGTTGCCAACTAGGTTAACAGGTTTTGCAGTTACTGAGGCCCATAAAGCTTCTCATTCAAAGCTTGCCATAAATTTTCACAAATAATCTGAGTGCCCTCAATCAAAGTAGAAATTGAAGATATAATTTTTCTGATCTGTAAAAACTATTTCATAGTTCTTTGACAGAATGTTGTTGGAACTTGGGTGTTCGGGAACATTGGTTCTTAAGCGGACACTGTATATTCATGAAACATCAGAGTCAGGAACAAAAGAAAAAGCTGACATTCAGTATCTTGAACACATGGAGACTTACAACTTGTTTACTACAGGTTGGATAATTTCAATTAAAGCACTGGTACTTTGGGGGCAAGGAGATTTGAAATTCAGGGGGCAGATAAACAACCTAGCTAATAAGCCCCGCTAAATAGTACTCCCAACTGGCCAATCACAATGCACATCAATAGCAGGCCTGAAACACATCTTTCTCACTTCCACTCCACCTCCCTAAATGATAGCATGCCAAGATACTGAACTTGCTATACAGGAAACTGCAGACAAACCCACAATGTACCATTCACAGCACAGTGCAGTGATAGCAACACTGCCATTCCTTTCAAGTTTAATTTTTAAACACCTGCCTACTTTTGAATTCAAACCAAACTAAAATGCAATAGTTCTACATTTGCAAGTGTGGGTCAGCTGATGCAATACTCACTCGGATCTGATTCTTCAGTTGCTCAGCCTCCTGACGTAACTGATCTAGCTCACTCATTTTCCTGTACTAAACTTGTGCTTTATTGCCTCCACTGGGACACTCCAATATCTGAAAAAGAAACCACAGCAAGTCACAATCTGAAAAAGATCAAAGAGATTGGAGGGAAAAAGTACATGTCAGAACCCCTAATATAGCTATAATGTAAGAGAGTTAACAATAAAGTCAAAAAACTGCAAAACAATTCTTTTGTTAAAAGCTCTATTACTTTTACGCATTAGCAAAATTCATAAGGAAAGCATATACCAATACGTACCAAATGTTTATCAAAATTTCAAGTATTACTGAGAATTGACTTCAAAAATTTTATTCCACATTTTTCATATACTAAATATATAGCTTTTCTTTTAAATGCTCTTAGCACTGAGGGGTAGAAAGAATCTCCACCAGCAACGCTGTCTGAACCAGGAGATCTTAATATTTTCAACTGTTGCATACTTACAATTACCACTTGCAATTCCTTTTGAGTTTTTAAATGCTAGCTTGCCCAAATGATTCAACGCTTTCCTACAGTCTAGTCTATTTGCTATGTGTGTATGGCTGCGTCTTTCTCAGCAGTATAATTCACTCAGGCTCAGTGTTGTTGATTCCGATGCTAAGCCAAATCGGTTTAACAAAAACCTGCTGATTATACAAACTCACCGCAATCCATGACCCAAATCCAGTTACTGCCGTAAGACATGTAATTTACACTTACACCATTGCCTCTCTCCATGTTAAGCAAAGAGAAAGCTGGAATTTAGATAGAACAATGGCCAGGTTCCGGTCGTAGCTGGAGGTGAAGTTACTTAGTGTGATTTTCTGAGAAATGAGAACTATGAAAATCACTTTGGTTCCTTTCTTTTCCTTTACCTGGGCAAATAATCTACTTGCTATTTCACAGACATTAATAAATCAAGTTGCATTAGCTGAAATGATTGTCTCAGCTATTAATTTTGCCGCTGTTACAAATATAATGGGTAAGTCATGTGACAGCTCTAACTGACCTTGCTTAGGAACTACTGTACACTTTGTACAACGCATCCACTTCCAAGATTTTTTTGAAAAATCCAAACTACTGAAGCAAACCTGACCAAATGAACTTCTCAACCATTAAGACTGTTTCCCAGTTCAAGAAGCAAACTGGCAATTAAGCAAAATATTAAGCATCTGCTTTTAATTCTCATTGAACAATTCCTTCTCTTTGTAACTAGAGATAAAACTTCACAACATGAACTTAAAATGTAACTATGGCTGACAAAATTCACGGTCCAACTTGCCAAGATGGCAATTTTATTTGATTTGAAGTGAATAGCTGGATCACTGCTGCACCAGGATTAAATCTCAACTGTAAAATGGCTTCCAACCAGCACATTGATTGGCCCATTCTCCTAAACTGGGTTTGCAGCTAGGCAATGACACTAAATCCTTTAATCTTTTTATAAAAAAAATGCCAGGGTTAATGCTATCAGAACACTATCTAATCCATAGGGCTGTCAGTACCATTTACTGCTCAATGTAATGAATGACCTCTATGTCATTTTAATCATACTAATTTACTCACTTACAGTGTAGCTTTAACTTTCTCAGTAACTGATGCATCTAGACAGCTCCAATAATACAATGGAGGTCAAATTTGGGGCTTGCTATGTTATTAATACTATTAATTCTTTTAAGCTGGTTGTGTTATGGTAATATTCCAATGATTCTAATATGTTTAGGGTCTCCTATAATGCAGAGTCAGAGACTGTGCACTGGTTCTATGTAACATTCACTATACTGGCCCATGGATTATAAATTTTGCTTTGAATTCAAATCATTGGTTAAGTAAATTTGACTTAATTTTCAGAAGTACAGAGCCCAGGAATGATCCTAAGGTCCTCTTCAAAGTCTGTACTACAATCTTGGTGACAGTCTTTAGAACTGCTGAGGCTTCTGACAAGTCTTTATCATCAGTGAAATTCATGTTCTGATGTCAAGATGTCTTGTAAGTAAATTGAAAGTTACAGCCAGTGAGTGGAGGGTTATTTTAATATCAACTCACTGGTAAACAAAGAAACCAGCTGGCATCAAATATTGTGCTCTGCTCTTGGTGGCACAAAGGCACTTCCAGCTAAAGTAAAGATAATGCAAGGGCTTCAGCTTGTGTGCTGGGTTAGACTGTGCTTTGCTTAAAAACAGCAGACAGAAAATAAATTCAACATTTAAAACCAGCTTCCACAGGAAAGCCCTGAATTATTTTTTAATAATTTAAGTTGTGTATTGTACATATTTTCATTTCTCTATGCCCGTGAGAAAATACATGGCAGAGTGTACGTTACTTAATATGCTCTAAGCTTACTAGATGCAGCTTTTCATTTATTTTGCAAGATATTTCTATTAATAAACTGTCGATATAAAGTGATCATCAATAAGAAGTGAACAAAATGAAGAGTACATCAGGGCTAAAGTATAAACCATGAATAAGTCAATTGCCATTTTAAAGATGGCTGGTCTAAATGTGGGTATGAACCACCTCTTTAAAAGCAATGCCAGTTTAGTGTCAAGTGACCAATAAATACCAGCTTTCAATCAAACATCAGGGACAGTCCAGATATGTAGCATTCTAAGATTAACAAACCAAAAACAATAGCAGCCAGTGGCGATATCAAATGAATTAAATTTGGAGTCAGGGTTTTACAGGTTATCCAATAACATCTTGGGGGATATAGGCTAGAATAAAGTAATTTTGATCCCTGGACATCTGGTTATGATTAGGCACAATGAAGAGACACACTTGCCCCTTGTGTAAATTCTCCAACATTTCAAGGACTGTTTAAAGGGTTGGTTAGTCCAAATAGTTGATTGGCCAAATTTGTTTGGGATCTGTATTTCTGCAGCAGCTCACACAACCTGAGTGCCCCAAAGCACTTTACAGTCAATTGTATACTCCTGAAGTGTAGTCACTGTTGTAATGTTGGAAATACAATAGTCATCTGTGCACAGCAAGCTTCCATGAATGGCACTATAATAATGACCAGATAATGGTTTTTTTAAAACTGATACTGATTGCTGTAAGAACACGGTCATGGATGTAATCAGTGTGTTTCTGCTGTAGTCACTTATGAGTTGCTGTTCTTTGCATTCATTCCAACTATATATCTGACTAGCTCCAACTGGATTAGTCAACTTCCTTACACACAATGGCTGATTTGGAAGGTGATGATATGATGTACAATGAGCAACTGGGAATGCGGAGAAAATTCCGAAGCAAGGCAATAAGAAAAAAAAATTGAACAGGAGGGGGATACATACTGAGACAAATAACAAATCAGATAAAGTGTTACTCTTCATTAAAATTTACAATTTATGACTAAATCTCAAGAAGTGAACAATTATTACTTAGTGAGCAGATACAAATCAAACTTTCAGCCAATTGGATCAAGGAGTGAAAATCCTTTTAACAGAAAATACATAGGGCACCATTCAGCCCATCTGCTGACCCACACTAATCATGCTCACTATGTGAAACCAGTAAAATGTCACAAAGGATAGGGCAGATTTTGATACTTTTCATAGTGACTACTAAGGAAAGAATTGCAAGATCCACCACCGCACCCCCCAACCCCCAAGTATACATTATAAACAAAATGTTGTTGGACTCTCAAAGTCTTTTAAAGGTTGGAGTTTAAGGGCACACATTTAGTGAAAGGAAAATGTATTTGATGAAACAAAGTCAACATTTCCAATAAAATCTTAAATTCTCCCTTTAAAAACATTTGCCTGAATGAAACTGAAAATTTAAATTTGAACCAGTTGCCTTCTATTGACCTTCAACTTCAAGTTCAGTGACACAATATCACATAAATAAGAGTAAACACTGCAGATATAGGAAACCTCTGAAGGAAGATCAACGATCTGAGATGTTAATTTTGTTTCTCTCTCCACAGATGCTCTGACCTGAGTAGTCCCAGCATTTTGTTTTTATTTCATAATACCACTCGCCTGTTATTGAGCTAATTACCACTTCTGGTGTACACATTGGGAGGAAAAGTGGGAAATGGTGGTTAGAAATGTAGATCCAGACATAAGAGTACAGAAGAATGGACTGATCAGGATGTTCTGTTCTTCCATAGAAATCCGGTTCCTATTTAATTCGCAGAACAGCACATCAGATACATATTATGGTAATACTATAGCAATCATTTTCCAATTCAACTTCACAATATTATCTAATCAGCACATTATTCATTTCACTGATGCTATTACTAAACAGCATATATTTATGAAAGCCACAACAGTTCAGTGTTCATTAGGTCCAAGTAAGTATGAATATCAATTTTGTCATGAAGCGCATTTGCAGTCTATCATAAATTTTAGCTTTAAATGTTTTTCACAGGAGTTGAAGTCAGGTTCAAATAGTGATTTGAGTGTGTATTTTGAGTATATTATCAATTCTCCAAAGTGCCCCACATAATGGTTTTTCCTTTATTTAGGAAATTTTACACCTACTGTTGGGTAGAGATATAAATTATAAGCTGCTGACACCTGGGTGCTTTTTGTCCCATCCATTCCTGAAGCACAGGGCTTGTGCAACTAGTGATAAATTTGGTGGAAACCAACACTATGGCCAACACAGGGAGAGTCACTTTTTAACCAGATCTTCCTGCACCAATCCAGCAGATCTACAAGGTTTCTGCAGACAATACAAATGCATGCTTTGGAAACAAGCAATGCCAATATCCCACCACCCAATATGAACCAGCTCAACTTATACTACACCAGCAACCCTGGCTAAGGCCTCCAGGTTTGACTTGAAGTTATTCCCTACGTGTGCTCAAGATGCAAAAGCAGCAAAATGGGTGCTAAGTACCTAGATGGACTCATGGGTAACTAAATAAATCAATTATAAAATAAGAAAAAAGCTGGAAATATTGCTGGAAAAAAAACTTTTCTAAGCTTTTCATCTTGCACTCATCAGGACACTCGCAAGAATACCAAAATAAAGGGGAAAACAATAATTTATACTGTTATGTAAAGAGAGTGATGATTGGTTGGCAAGTGGCGTTGCCATGGAGAATGCACCATTGATGACAACTTACAGTTAACTGCCAAGCATTGTTTGAAATTTAAACCAGGCAGCTTGGCTTTGCCTGATCAAGGCATTGCCCTGAGGAATGAGTCAGCGAATGGCTGTCACTTAGCTGAAACAGGCACAATGTATGTAAATGTTCTGTCTGTAAAGGACACAGGGCTTGTGTATTAATATATGTAGCTTACTGTACATGCAAATGCGCCACGTTGAGAGCCTGACTGAATCCTAAATTGGCTGTCAGTGTAATTCTTAGCACATCGAGGATTATTTAGCAAATGTTGTCCAATTGTGGAATCATATCTAATGTTGGACACTTTTGAATTTTGCAAATACAGGCTGGTTGGGTACGGGTCTGTACCCCGCCTGTTGTGAATAGCAGCTGGGACATGCTGTTTGATAATATCCGCCAGTCTTTGGGGTATATAGCCTACATACCTAGCATCACACAGGCACTGAAATTCATATACCATGTTACCCATTTGTGTGATGGGCAGGATGTCTTTTTGGCTTGACAGCAGCATCCTGTTGGTGGCGAATACCACTCTTGTTGCTACTAAAAAGTATCAGCATGAAACAGTTAGCTTCATATACTGCTCAAATTTTTGAGATACCTTGCCCTTCCAGGATGATCTGAGATAGGCTGGGCACTTTTCAGGGCTAAAAGTGACAGCCTTAGGCCGGTTCATGAGTTTGCATGAAATACAGCGTGAAATGATCGGACTAGGGCAGCCATTAACCCGCAGGATGCCTTTGATGCCCCTATTTCAGCACCAAGCTTGCATGGTGAGCAAATGGTTCCAGCCCTATTTACAAGGCTGCCAATAAGACCAATCTTACAGTGCGTGAAATTGTAAGAATTCCCAAGTGTATATTGACCAGTGAAGGTAGGCTTGCAGTAGATTGTGGTAGTGAATCCCCTCTCAGATTTCTCAACTACTATTGTCAAGGAAGGGAGTTCATTTGACTGCATTTCATAGGTGAATTTGAGCGCAGGATAGAGCCCATTAAGACATGTAAGGAAATTGTTACAGGCAGCTGCGGATTTAAACATAGAAAACATATCCACATATTGGAAATATGCAAAGGGTAGGTGGTAAGTGCTATTCTATAAAAGACACATTTCTCTTGGAACCCAACAAAGATGCTTGCGAAAGCTGGGCCTAGAGGGGATTCCATGGCAACACCATTTATTTGGGCATACATGGTGTCATTAAAACTGAACTCAACTGCAGGAGATGCTGAGTTCATAAGCTCAACGATTAGTGATTCATGCAATGGTGGTAGGTCTAGATCACCATGATAGTGCTGCAGTACAAATATCTAAGGCTTAAGTGGAACATTGGTGCATAGGCTAACAATGTCAAATGAGCACATGGACACAGCATTGCTATCAATATGCAAGTCCTGTCTGGCCTTCGCAAATGCGAACGAGTCCTTCACCATGAACGTGGAAAACTTGAGGCAAAACTGTAACAATTTGCCCAACCATTTGGTCAATTCATGTTGTACAGAACCGGTCATAGATAAGATAGGGTGTAGAGGGGCATCGCTTTATGTGTCAGCCCATACAAATACTGGAAATACTCAACAGGTCAGGCAGCATCCGAGGAGAGAGAGAGTGAGGGTGAGAGAGAGAGACTGAGTTAACGTTGCAGGTTGATGACCTTTCATCAGAACTCTATTCTGTTCTGATAGTGTTGATGAAAGGTCATCAGTCTGAAATGTTAACTGTTTATCTCCACAGATACAGTCTGGCCAGCTGAGTTTCTCCAGCATTTTTTGTTCTTATTTCAGATTTGCAGAATTTTGCCTTTGTATAAGTAAATCAATTAGCTATTTCTGAATTGTCTTCTGGGCTTAAGATACACCTGAAGAGTTCACCACTTAGGCCATTTCAAATTCTAATGCACCTAACACAGTTTCAATTAATGCATACCACAAAATAGGCTATAGGCACCCACGAGTGCTCTCCCCAACAAGGTAAACTTAAAACTTAAAGGGGACTGGAAGTTTAAATATCAAAATATCTTTGCCTGTTCAAGTCATTGTTAATAATCTCTCACTGATAGAGTAAGCCCTGTTGGAAATTGAGACATGAAGGTATAGATTCAGATATCGGTGGCCATCCCTTGATTTGAGGATCACATCTACTCAGGGTTGCAAGTTTCTGCCATGGGTCTTCATGTGACTGAATAAGTTGATTCTTGACTAGCAGATCTTTGGGCACATGGAGCAGGATGCCCCTTAAGATAGTAGGATCAGGAGTGCAGTTTTGCTTCCTTTTCTTTTCTGCTGCCAATCTGTCTCTCAGCCATCAGTATCAATGGTGCCGGGTAGCAAGGAGAGCTTTAAAGGGTCTCAGAATGTTCTTTGTCCTCCCCTGGAATGTTGGCCATTTGAGTGTTCATAAAAATGGGGCCTGGCGGCAAAGATTGTTTTCAGCCATCCAGACACACAACCCAGTCCATCAAAGTTGATTTTGCAGTGGTTTTGACGGAATGTTTGTGGGGTTACCTTCAAAGAGGGCACTAGCGTTTGTTCAACGGTCTTCCCATTGATTCCAGGGGATGTGGTGGAGGCATTACTGATGGAATTTCTCTAGCGCTAAGGGTCGCTGGTACAGAGTCCAGGTCACACTGCAGCACGTGTGTGGGGTGATGGCAATGGCTCTGTACACTAGGACTTTTCATTGCCTCGTGGGGAGTCTTTGTTGTTAAACACTCGCTGCAGTAATTTGTAGAAGGCTGAACTGGCACAGTTGAACAATGTTGGATCCCCTCGTCAATGGTGGTCTTTCGAGAGAGATAGCTGTCAAGGCATGGGAAGTGCTCAGCATATTTCGTACTCCTATGGGAAGTAGAATATTTGAGTGACCAGGTATGAGTTGATACAAGTCTTGTTTTGGCAAAAGGGCAGACCAAATTTCTGGTACGCAGAATTGGAGAGATAAAGAGTGGCTTGAAAATCTGGTGCAGAGTGGGCAAGGAACTGCAGTCATTTGCAAACTGTAGACTATGTATATCCAAGGTGGTCAGAGTTTTCTGTCTAGACATGCTTAATACTGACACCACAGGGCAGTTGATCAAAAAACATTGAGATATGGTCCCTATTCAAATTGCTGACAGAGATTAACATGAGCACCAGAAATGAAGAACTGCTAATATCCATGGAACCACACCTAGCACGTGTCACTTTCAAAGAATAAACTTCCATTTGCACTGTGCCTTAGATGCTCTTAACACTCAAAGCCTAAGCCAATTAAGTTCTTCTGCAGCACGGACATTGCTGCAGTAATCTGTTTTGGTGGTATTGGTTGAAATAGTGCCATGGGAGTGTTTATGTCCATCTGAGCAGGCAGACTGCCTTAGTTTGATGTCTCAAGACAGAAAGGAGAAATTTGAGAGTGTGTGCAGGTAAAAATGAGTGCCATGATTTATTAATTTAGTGCATGGATCCTAATCAACTGTTGAAAATATTAACTTAAACAATGTGCCAGTTTACATATTATGGGATTACTTAATACATCATCTTTCACTGTTCTTGTTGAAGTTACCAGCAACAATCCTACAACTCTAGTACATTTTGCAATACCCTCTCTTGACACCTCCAGATGTGAATTGTATAATGGCAACCCTAACTAGATTTGCAGTTAAAAGTGAAGACAGAATATGAAAATTTCACTCTTTGACAACAAAGACAACACTGGATTCTTGCCCAGCAAGTGTTCAATCGCTGTAAGCAATGTAATATAAGACGCCCCACATTCCACCGCTCACAAACTGAGAAGGTCTCACATCTTAATACAAAAGCAAAATACTGCAGTTTCTGGAAATCTGAAATAAAAACAAGCACTGAGAAAATCTCAGGTCAGGCAGAATCCATGGAGAAGCGAGTTGACGGTTCAGGTGAAAGGACTTCAATCTGAAACATTAGCTTTCAAAGGCACACACAGATAAATACTTAAGAGTTACCAAATATAAGTGTTTAAATTATACTTAAAAATTTAATTAAGTTACCAAGCAGATATCAGCTGGAGGTCTAAATACAACATGCACAAAATACAAAACAAAAACAGAATTACCTGGAAAAACTCAGCAGGTCTGGCAGCATCGGCGGAGAAGAAAAGAGTTGACGTTTCGAGTCCTCATGACCCTTCGACAGAACTTGAGTTCGAGTCCAGGAAAGAGCTGAAATATAAGCTGGTTTAAGGCTCTTTCCTGGACTCGAACTCAAGTTCTGTCGAAGGGTCATGAGGACTCGAAACGTCAACTCTTTTCTTCTCCGCCGATGCTGCCAGACCTGCTGAGTTTTTCCAGGTAATTCTGTTTTTGTTTTGGATTTCCAGCATCCGCAGTTTTTTTGTTTTTATGCACAAAATACATTTTGACTTTATATTTTGCGTGATAATTGAGAACAACAGGATAGTGAAGAAGGAAAAACAACTACACAGAGCTGGCAGCGAGAGAAGAGGCTTTCATTCAGGTTGTGCTTTCACATTCCTGGCATTGACAAATAGGTCACAATAGTGCCTGAATAAAAGGCTCCATAAACCAGGAAACAGCAATTTTAAAGCATGCTTAAGTCAGGATTCAGCACAAATAAGGTATTATGACATTGTTGCACCAAAAGGGAAGGGATGATGTGCTTCAAAAATAAATATTTTAAATTTAATCACAACATGAATGCAAATTGATTGAAATTCACACGGCAAATTAAAATTAAATACAAATTACATGTTGTAAAGAGTTTGCACCAAAATTCCAGCAGAGACCTAGAAATTCAGTTTTTAAAAAAACTATTCATTCACGGGATGTTTTGTTGCCTAGCCTCAACTGGGGTTTGCGAAGCGGTGGTTAGCAATCTTCGTGAACCCCTGTAGTCCATGAAGTATAGATACGTCCACTGAGCCATTAGGGATTTCCAGATTTTTGACCCAGCAGTGAGAGAATGGTGATATAATTCCCAAGCCAGGATGGTGGGTGGCTTGGAAGGGAATGCATCTGTTGCCCACGTTCTTCTAAAGTGGTAGAGGTTGCGGGTTTGGAAGGTGCTGTCGAATGAGGCTTGGTGAGTTGCTGCAGTGCTTGTAGATGGCATACACTGCTGTAACTGGGCACCAGCGATGGATGGAGTGAATGTTTAAGGTGGCGGATGGGCTGCTGATCAAACAGGTTGCTTTGTCTGATGTTGTTCAGCTTGAGTATTGCTGGACCCTGCACTCAACTTGCAGCAGAATTTCCAGCCTCTGACCTGCTTTTGTAGCCACAGTAATTACATGGCTGGACATTTAAATTTCTGTTCACTGGTAACCCTCCAGGGTGTTGACGATGGGGGATTCAGTGATGGCAATGCTGTTAAATGTCAAGAGGTTACTAAGTCAGCCTCCCTTAAAATTCAAACATTCAAATTTATCAATTGCTGTACTCCAATATAACAATGATATTTAAAATCCTAAGAAATGCTACTGTGGCGACACCAAGAACTAATAAAACTCAATTCAGTGACTTAGAAACAAAAAAATGCTGGAGACATTCAGGTCAAGCAGCATCTGTGGAGTGAAGCAGAGTTAATGTTTTACATCAAGATGATCTTTCATCAGAACGTCCAGTGACTGCTTGAAATCAATGATGTGATAAAGTTTAATACTGTACTGTTCTATAGAAATTTTTGAATACGCAATCTTTTTGATCTGTCCCAATGTCTGCCACCTCACTACAAAAACATACTATTACATGTCCAATTGAACATGAGGTAAACATGCTGGGAGCAGATGGTCAAGTTTCAGTGAAGCATTACTGAAAACAGAGTCTAGAAATAGCTTGGATGCAGTCAGAGCCCAACCATTACAAAAATACTAGACTGTTGAATTTCCAGTTTGGCTCCATAATTCCCCACCGCCCACAAAAAAATGGTCCTACTTTATACATCCTATCTGATTTACTTCAGTATTGATTTGATACTAATTTTTCTCACCGAATTGCAGAATCAATGCAGATCCACATCTAGGACCTGGGGCAAAGATTTAGGGCAAGAGATACAGGTGAATGTGAAGGAGAACTTTTTTTGTTTTAAACAGAGTGAATGATAATGGTGTGGAACTCATTTTGCACCAGAGCGGAAGGAGCAGAGACAGTGATTTCAAAAGGAAGTTGGATGAGCATTTGAAAGAAATAAACCTGCAGGGCTACAGGGATTGAGCAGGGCACAGGATTGAATTTGGGGAGCTGGCATGGACCAAATGGGCTGAATGGCCTCCTTCTGTGCTGCAAATAATATAATTATGCTTTCATGGCAAAAGATCATTGTCTTCTATTTTTCATCTGATTCCAATTTGAGCTGTCAGTTATAGGAACCTCTGATCAAAACACTCAGCAGAAACGGCACCAAGATGTCTGGATTTTGTGAATTGATAGCAAGCTGAAGCGGTCCCTTCAAACTATCCATACTGTAAAGGTTTTTGCCACAGTGTGCTTCTGTCTCTTAAAGTCAACTGCCTTGAAATAAGCATTCCTCCTTCCACCCATTATGGTGCTGCTGCCTGACTACTTTAAACAAATAGCTACAAATACAGCAGTGACAGACGCACACACTCACTCCCCAGGTGATAAAGAAATTCAACTATTTAAATAAATCTGGAATAAGAAGTTAGTTATCAGTGATGGTGACCATGAAACTACTCGACTGTTGTAAAAACCAATCCAGTTCATTAATGTCCTTTAGGGAAGAAAATCTGTTGTCAACTAGTCTGGCTTTATGTAACTCCAGACACAATGCGGTTGACTGTTAACAGTCCTCTGAAATGGCCTAGCAAGCCACTCAGTTGTGTGGAAGAAGGCAGCTGACCACCATCTTATCAAGGGCAATAAAAACTGGCCTTACTAGTAACTGTCATGGCCTGTGATTGGAATGAGTTAAAAAGCTGTACCAGAACAGCTTCTTCCAACCTATCCATTACAGTACTACACTCCCAACCTCAGCATTTAAATTCTTTTCCCCTTTTTCTGCTGCCTCTAGTTCAAGTTTTTCATTTCCACTGTTTGCTCAAATTCAAGCTTCTTCATTTGTAACTGAAGTCTCACTACCTCCAGCTATGACTCACGAGTGTCAGGTATCAATCACTTCCAACTTCAAATGCTGTGCTATTACTTCAACTAAACTGCTTTCTTTGCCCCTACAGGTAACCTCAACTGCAACTTATCCACTAACTCTTAACTTACCCTTAGATGCTTTTTGTAACCCAGCTCTATCTTTTACTTCCAAAAGAAGTTTTAATCATGGATACAGCCATTTTTGCAGTCTCACCACTTTAAAAATCCCTCACACCAACTCCTGAATTCAAAATGCTTCTCATAATTGTAACCTTAAAATTCACCAATTACAAACCAATCGAGGAATTTCAAATATACCGGACAAGCCCCCAATGTTATGATTCGGCAGATGATGTGTGCCATATAGACCAAATCCACGAAGGAAATTTGACTGTGCTACCACAACGGTGTAATATGTAAATTCTATTGTTTCATATGTCTTTGAAACCGTATCTCCCTCATAACAAAAACTTTCATGTTGTCACTATATATTGCCAGTAACCCTTGGGAAAAACAAACATATCCCTTAGCCTTGCTTGTCTAGCTATTGTAAACAGATATCCCTTTGAAATCCAAACCTCCCTTCATTTATCTAAAAATGCAAATCCCCTTCACAGCTTACGTGCTCAGCCAGCATCCATGTTTACTAATTAACATGTCAAGCACCTAGCTTCTTTTTGATGAGTCAAAGCCTACAGTCTACTTGACTCCAAATGTAATTAGATCTCACAGTCAGACCTAACTATACTTACCCTCATAAACCTACTTTACAATAAACCAGAAAAATATGAAAATTATTATACTTTCATGGCAAGAATTACTGCCGCTGTTTCTATTTGTGAACTGCAGAAGTGAACTCAGCCTGAGCAGCTACTCTATCTTCAGCGAAATCTATTTAGCAATATCTTTAGTAGTTTTTCCATTGCTTGACTATAAGTATTTGAAAAATCCATATACCTTCATTTAGTTTGTATAAAATCAACGTGAACTCCCTAACCTTAATTGCAAATGACCACAGCAGTCTTTAGACGCAATGATCCTTTCCAAAAAACAGTCTAACAAAATTCAATTTCATGCAGGAAAATGGCCAATTCAAAGAGGTACAGGAGATCTGCAGAGACCCATAGAACTGCAGCAGGTCATGGATCATTATCTTCTGAAAGGATTATGGATGGGGGAGGTGGAAAAGAGCCAGAGAAACGTAATTCTCCGTTCTTCATATATCCATCAGTTGCCCAAATTGACATGCTTCAGGAAGGTCTAGTTAGAAACAGGAGAAGCCAACTGTACAATGTTCTGTGACAGAAACAAGTGCATTCGCTGAAATTGGGTCCAAATTCACTTTTGTTATGACAACAGCAGAAATTATGAATAGAATACTTTATTTACACAGCTCTTTATTGTGCCTATGCCCCTTGAAGTGCTTTATTCCATTAATTACTTTGCAATGACTTGTATAGCCAGGTTAACTGCACAAAAGTTTGTGTGAATAGTGAGCATGGAATGAGAGAAGACAAGCTAGCCCATCAAATTGATTTTCTTTTCAATAAAATACTGTAGATGTTATGCAAATTCTTTTAGTTACATATGCTCTAGCTATAGCTACATATGCTAGATTCCGGAGATTTTTTTAATATTCATTCATGGGATGAGTGTCGCTGGCTGGGCCAGCATTTATTGCCTTTCCCAAATTGAGAGTGAACCATGTTGCTGTGGGTCATGCAGTCACATGTGGGCCAGATTTCCAAGTGGGTCAGATTTCCAAGTGGGTTTTTACGACAATCAAACTTTTAATTCGAGGTTTTTATTGAATTCAAATTCCACCATCTGCCATGGTGGGATTCGAACTGGGGTCCCCAGGGCATTACCCCGAGTCTCTGGATTGCCAGTTCAGTGGCAGCACCACTATGTCACCACCTCCCCCATGAGTAATTGACTACATCTGGAACACGTCCAATCTTCAAAGACTAAAAAATACATGTTGCACAATTACAATCTTTACATTTCATAGTTCTGTGCAACTTACATCAATTTTGAAAGGATTCAAAGTCTCACAATTATGGAGCTGAACAATTTCTCTAAATTTCTGCTGCCACCTGCCTTACCCCTTCTAACGCATAAATTGGTGTCATAGAACGGTTACTAGGAAAAAAGTGGTCTTCCACAATAATTTTGCTTATCTGAATAATAAAAGAAATGCTCTTCAGCAAACTTCATTCTACAGGAAGGAGGAATGTACACAAACTGCAGCTCAAGCTCCCAAGCTGCTAGGTAGCAAGACTGCAAAGGAGATGTCGCCTTGAGTTTTCACAATTTTTGTTCAGCCACCAGCTTAATCTTGGCATATTCAAATGATATAGCACAAAGATTTCAGAACTATAAGCACAAATGAGCTGTTCCCATGCCCACTTTACACTGGAATTTCTGGATCAGGTTTAAAAGTCCATTTGATTGAGGCATCTTCACCCACAGAAGTGTTGAGTTTCCTCTGATTGCAACTATTCTGAGGCTGATCAGGGTCCAGATTCTCAGTCGCACAGAATCCATGGTTACATGAATTCAGCATTACTCATTTG
Organism: Carcharodon carcharias; assembly: GCF_017639515.1. NCBI lineage: Eukaryota > Metazoa > Chordata > Chondrichthyes > Lamniformes > Lamnidae > Carcharodon > Carcharodon carcharias. The sequence continues at coordinate 130,131,592 of NC_054481.1, forward strand.
ACCTGCAGTGATCAGGCAGTCAATTGAAGCCTGACTCAGGCCTGTTTCTCCAGCTGCTGCTGCTGCATCAGATGTACACCAGACCTGCAATCAGTCAATTAGAACCATACGCATTCCTGCTCTGTTGCAGTATGGACGAATATTCTACCAATAAAAGTCCAAGTTCACCTAAAAATGCAATTGGAATGGGCTACATGAGAGCTAGTGGGACCTTTGGAAACTTATCCTGAATATGTTACCTTCAGTTGTTCAGGGAAATAAGATTGGAAAAAAATCATACAGTATACTTCTATTTGCTACCATGGAAGGACAAACTTTTGTGCATTTAACCTGTCATTGAAAAGTAATTAGTGGAATAAAGCACTTAAAGGGATTTAGACACAATAAAGAGCTGTGTAAATAAAGTATTCTATTCATTCTTAATTTCTGCTATTTAATTCTGAGGCTGTGTAATAAATGCTCTGCTGCAGAGTGTCACTGCACTAGTATTCCAGAGACACAGGGTAGTTCTCTGGGGGCCTGGGTTCGAATCCCATCACGGCAGATGGTGAAATTTGAATTTGATAAAAATATGGAATTAAAAGTCTGATGATGGCCATGAAACCATTGTCGATTGCCATAAAAACCCAACTGGTTCACTAATGCCCTATAGGAAGGAGATTTGCTGTACTTACCTGGTCTGGCCTACATGTGACCCCAGACCCATGGCAATGGTTGACTCTTAAATGCCCTCTCAACAAGGGCAATTTGAGGATGGCAATAAATGTTGGCTTAGCCAGCGACTCCCACATCCCATGAATGAATAAAGTACTGAAACATGCATATCCTGGTCACATTCCTGCTGCTTGGAAAGGTGAGGGCTAAATGCTAAAGACACAACAGGCCTGATACAGGAGTTCACACTTACAGACTCGTCCATTGTAGCAATACCCAGAGGATGTAATACTAACCACTTTGCTGACTATGAGTCTGGCACAGCTACTATTCCTCTTTATGTGAAACCTATCAGGGAGGAGGGGTTGTGTGATTGCTCTGGCAAATCTTACCCTGATAGCTCAGTGTATTTTCTTCAAAAGCAGAACCAATAAATAAATATCCACTGCAAATTTAGAAGCTGACGGCAACTAATAATTCCCCAAAATCTGTTCTAGAATTTTACGTTATGATCCATAGAAAGGCAGCTGTCATCTGACCGTCAATGGACCATCTTATACTTTTCTGCTCCCAGCAAGGATATGGTAAATTTGAGCTTTTATGGTGAGTACAAAATAACCATTTTTGAATCAAAGTTTATGCCCAAAAGCTAAGACAGCTTTTGACTTTTGCCACTGGATATGTACATTTGGAGGAATCAATCTGAAAAGCCAGATAGTTACAATGATGAGAGTTGTGTTATGTGCTAAGTAGATAAAGCTACATCCATAGACAATACTGGCTTTACCAAATCTAAGTGCAACCTGATTTGCACATTACATCTACCAGTAGTTTTCAACCCAACAGTCAGCTTAGCAAGTTCTCCAGTAAGTCACACCACAGAGCTGACTCTCAGCTCTCTATAAAAATGAACTTCAATGCATTTCAAAGAGTAAAAGGATATAGAAGCTAATCCACCTTCAATTATGGTGTTTTTGACAACTATATTATAGGCACAGTATCTTTTATACATAAAACAATTCTATTGGTACACAATTTAAAGAGCACACGTACAATTGCAATTTTAGATTAACATATAAAGATGGTTATATTCCATGAAGCTACAGCAGAAGCTCAATGATCCACCACAATTGCAGGATCCCCATAGCTAATTGGCAAATAATGAGCAAGACACTGATTGCCTCTCTGTGCGCACACTCCATTCCAACGTATCCAGCAGCATTCAATTACTTCTGTCAGCAAGTATCAGCTGGCACTGCAGTGCTGATTACTCCCACTCCCAGACATGCATCCAGGCTCCATAATTATTCTAATTTGTAGGCACTACCTGAGTCTGCTTTTGGCAGGATTACTGGAGATCAAGGGCATAGTGTCTTCAGTGCTACAGTGATTGTGATGAAGAAAGCACTTTTATTAAGCTCTCAGGTGTGGCAGGTCCAGCCGTTAAGAGTTGTATGCAGCTCCTTGGAAAAACTTGGAGGCAGCAGAGCAGCTGACTGATCACCTGGTGCAGCACCACTCAAAACAAATATGGCAGCTCAAATGAGGAAAAAATTGCTGGAAGCTGCAACTTCCACTGGTTACCCATTGTTAACTAATCACTCTTATGAATATTTGAGGAATTAGACAAATTACATGTTAATCTGATTATCTGATGCTGGTTGCACTCAATGTTGGCCAGAGCACCAAAAAACTCAGCTCTTCTTCAAATAATGCTTTGAAGCCTTGAAAATTCACCTGAACCAGCAGCTGAAGACTTGGCTTAATGCCTTATCCAAAGGACTGTACCTCCCCCTAACTGGCACATGCTCAGCACTGCATTGGATTGTCAACCTAGAATTATGAAGTTCAATGTCGTAATTTCAAACTCAGACACATACTACCAACTAAGCCAAGCCAACAATAGGTCATCATAATTCTACACAGATACCCTACAGAGAAGGTTATGAGGAGATTTGATAAGGGTATTCAAATTTATAAAGGGTTTTGGTAAGAGTAAATAAGGAGAAACTCTTTCCTTTGGGAGAAGGGCTGGTAACCATAAAACAGGTTTACAGTGATCTACAAAAGATTCAGAGGTTTTTTTTTAAAGAAACAAGTGAGTTGTGATCAGGAATGTGCTGTCCTAACAGGTGGAGGAAGCAGATTCAATGGTACATGGTTGAGTGTGGGCAAAAACAAAAGGTTTTGAATTTTTATAAGAAATAATGTACACCATTGTGCATAGTGACTGCACAGTGAGGGGCCAGAAAATTACAGTATTTTTCATGATCTGTAGTGAAATGTAAATGCTTCTAGGCCACTTCAAATGGATGGAACTATTAGACTTCAAGTGGGTAGACACATTTTCCCCTTTACCTGCAATTAGTCAAGTCTGTGGACCAATGCATTTGAATGAAATCAAAGTGACCTCAGCATTTCAACATTTCAGTCGTTAATACAGGATGAAGCAAATACTAACACCAGAACATGATTGGATTATGTCCTTGCAGGATTATGTCCATGTGAAGCAAAGCAAAGGACTATGGCAAGAGGGAGGTCCAAAAAACATTTCAATGGGCAGAATTCCATAATCAAAAAGTCAAAATTCTGGCAAAAAGTGGAAAATTTTCATTCCTGGCACATAACATTCAAAACAGAATTGGATAAACACTTCGGGAAAAAAGTTATGGAGTGTAGGGAAAAAGCAGGGGAATGAACTGACTAGACAGCTCTACAACAGGGACAACAGGCTGAGTGGGCATTTTCTGTATTGTGTCCTATAATTAGTGAACAGAAACTCCTCTGAATTACTGAACATTTCTGGAAGAAATAGTTTTGATTTAAAATTGTAATTTTAATTTTCCTATCTGCCCCAGTCAGTACCCATGGAACCATAAGGTCAGTTGGTTGTGGGTTCAAGTCCCACTTCAGAGACTTGAGGGAAAAATCCAGGCCAACACTTCAGCACTGCACCGAGAGACTATTGCAAAAGTTGGAAGTGCCGCATTTCAGATAAGACGTGAACGAGGTCCTTCCTGCCCCCTCAGAGGGTGTAACCGATTCTATGGTACCATTTTGAAGAGCAAGGTAGTTTGCTCTCAACCAACTTCAGTAAAAAAAAGGACTGCCTAGTCATTATTTCATTACTGGCTGCAGGAACTTGTTGTGCATATAATGTGTTTGTTACCTCCATTTCAACAGTGACTATATTTCAAAGTACTTAAATGGTTGTAAAACACTTTGGAATGTCCTGTGGTCATGAAAGGTCTTATGCAACTGTAGATCTGTCTGTCTTTGTTTTGTAAACCAACATTAGTTATTCCTGTCCTAAAGGTGATAAGGGGACAATTTGAAAATTTTAAATACTTGCTGGTTGTGTGCATGGAGGTCTTTTGCACAGTGGTAGCGTCTCTACCTCTGGGCCAGAAGCTTCAAGTTCATGTCCCACTCCAGGACTTGATCGCTACGGAAGGTGAGCTCATAACGTGACCAAACAGGTTAATTACCAACCTATAAATCCTTCCAGTACAACTGATGACATGCATTAAGAGGAGAGTTTCCTGGTCAGCCATACTACACAAGGTAATGGCAAAACACTGCAATATTTTGTCAAGCAATCATGAACCAATCCAATAGAAGTCCGTGGTCACCAACACCCGCTGAGGGCATGGTACCTGAAAGAGGTGGTTTGTGCATACTGTATTCACAAGTACAAGTCAGATAAGGTTTAGGTTATGCTTGTGTCACTAATTCAAAATTGTGCATTTGAGCCAAAACTTATTTCTTTTAAGGAAAAGATAGTCAAGCATCATGAAAGGGTCACACAATGCCACAGCGCTGTTTAATGATGTTATAGCATCACCAAAATCCTCAAATAGCACTATTATAGGGGCAGCGCAGGAAACCCCTATAGTAGTACAGACAATGAGACTTGCCAGCATTGCCCACATTCCAAGACCAAATTAAAAGACACTGCACAAGTTCAAAAGGAATTCGTAAACAACTGGATGAGACAATTTCATTAGAATATGACAGAGAAAGAATTAAGCAATCTTTCTCAATGTCAGTCCTCCCAGGCACTGGATTGTGAAGAGACTGGAGTATGATAGACAGCAATGGGATAAAATAAAGAGGATCTAAGAAATGCCACGTCAGGGGTTAGGAAGCTGACCTAAATATTCTAAATTTCTCTTCGCTATAGGGAGAGATCTACCCACTGCTCAGTTCAAATTTGTGCTCCTTTAATATTCTAACACATCTCCCTTGAGCCATGATTTTACGGAAAGAATCGCTTTCTGTAGAAATTGGACAGGTATGATTGCAAGGACCAAGTCCGTGAACCAGACATTAAGAGGCAATCTTAAAAGACTCCCACAATAATTAAGGATAATGTTTACTCATTTAACATGCCATTGATCTTATTTCCAATTTTAAGCACCCTCTCAGCTTTTTTCAATATATAGGCTTATGCTACTCAAAAAGAGACAGTGGGACATTTAAAGGCTTCTTTTCTATGAAAAGGGCTCCAACGTTAACCTCAAAACAGATTTCAGGCCTGTATGAAGTACAATGCACATCACTGAATTTAAAAAGAATATTGTTGTTATTTGGCGAGGCTATTAAGAAAGTGATCAATTATTGCTAAATCTGAATTTGTCAAACAGCAAAAAATAAATAAAAATTGTGAGGTTGTGTTCAGCAAGTGGCATAAAATAAGAACCAAGGATCAATGAGTCAAAACTAGGACAGAGGGTCGCAAAAGATTTTCCATGTGATACAATTAAAATGGCATTAATAATTCCACTGAGTAGTAAATATAAACTGCATATATAGCAAATATTTAACAGGCAAATGTGCAATACCAATTTATTTGAACAGAGCAGTCCCAATGAGTGCAGGTGGCATTCATTTAATACCATTTTTTCCGTAAGTAAAATCAAGTTGTATGGATAGTAATGAAATGGTGAGGCAGAACTTCAGACATGAGGGAAAGCTTTAACCATACTTCAGAGGTATCCCTGTTGCATTATAATGCTGAAGAAAACCTTTTATATTCTGCCTAATACTTCAAGGTGGCTCAAAGCACTTCATAACCCATAAATTACATCTACTCATTTTTTGCACTCAATGTAGCAGCCAAACTACACACAGTATTGTCCCGAACAGAAAAGGAGATGATCGATCAGTTTGGTGATGTTGGTTCAGGGTACCAAGAGAATCCCTTGCTTCTCCAAAAGAACACCATTGAACTATTAATCCAGAAAAAGCCCCAAAATGACATACAGTAGTGTAGAGGACAAACATGGAACCTGTACCACAGGGAGAAATAGTGCTTTTCATGTTTTCAGGATGTCCTAAAGTGTTTAATAGCCAAGTATTTTTGAAGAGTAATCACTTTTGTAATTGTAGGAAATGAGGAGATATTAGGAAGGGGGACAAGAGTGTGGGGACAGCAGAGAAGTTCGGTAGAAAATTCCAAACCATTGGGCTAAGGTGGTTGAAGGCACAGCCCCCAATGGTGGGGTAGAGATGGGGGTGCAAAAGAGGGTAAGAGGAGTAGAAAGTTTGTAGCAGGTGGTTGCTGCATTGGGCAAGATTACAGAGATAGTGAGGGGGTGGATACAGGATGATAATTTTAAAGTTGAAATGTTCAGTATCAGGATTAACGTAGGACAGCAAGCACAGGTGTGATGGCAAGTGGGAGTTGGCAGCAGAAATTTGGACGAGCTGAGGAGGGTGGAAGATGAGAAGCTAGGCAGCAAAGCATGCAGGTGGCAAAGTCCGTGAGGGTCTTAAGCATCAGATGGGCTGAGGTAGCAGTAAATATTAGAGGTGGCAGCAGACAATCCTTTGAGATCGAGAGCTTAGCTCAGGATTGAAAACAATGGTGATGTTGAGGGCAGTTGGGCTCAATCCAAGTCAGCGGCATGGGGGAGATAGAACTGGTTATAAGGGTATGGCATTTATTGGGGTTGGGGGGGGGGGGGTGAGAGAACAGGTGAAGAGAAACTACAGGAGATCAGGAGTTAATGGGGTAAAATGATAAACCTTTTAAGAATGTTAAATATTTAATTTAGTCACACACTGATCTGATCAAGATATTAGATTCATGAAGCAGGAATATTTAATCAAAAAGTGGTTCTAATTTTGACAATTTATTTCATAAACTTGAACGATATTGCTTCATAAATCTCCTGTTTTCCCCAAAGGAAAGTCTTAATTCGTCAAGTTTCCTGTTAGCTTGAATTCCAGATAACAACAATTTTGGCTACCCATACCCACCCTGTCGAAGACACGATGATCATTTTTAGCTAACCAGAATTGTGACAATTCGCTAGATGGATCTGACCACATTTGCAGCAGTCCATCCCTCTACCAATACAAGCCATGTTATTTGATTATTTACTGCAGCTAAGCAGTAACAGATTAATAAATTTACTGATATAACCCCTCCATAATGCTCTTTTGGGTTCCATTTTACAGTTTTCGCTTATTTTACTTGAGCTAATTAATGTGATCCAATGGAAGTTCCACATTCAAGACAAGATTAATATATAACCAAAATAGAATTCACTGAAAGCTCATGAAATTTAGGAATTCATTCCATCAAGCTGACTAAAATTTTCAGAGTCAATTCTGGGAGCAGAAAGAATTGAAGATTCTGATGCAGAAGCACGAGAGAGCTTAAAGAAACAAATGCTCCTTGTGCTTTTTTTTTTCCCAATATTAATTTATTCTACGTACACAGTTAACTTATTTTCTTAAATTAAGTCTTTAACCCATCAGGTCATTGGAAAATGAGTTACTGACCAATGAGTTTCTTAAAATATTGCTAAAGATTTAAAGAAAATTCTAGACTCTCCTTAAATAGACTTAGAATGACCACTTTTATTGCCATGTATAAATATTGGAATGGTTTAAAAATACAGATAGTGTCTCAAATCCAGCTATCCAAAAACCAGCAATGCCCAAAATTTTTTTTTAAAGCTGCCATCACCTGACTTTCCCTCCTCATTGACATCTTTGATCTAACTGGCTGGGAAGCTCTTTGGAGCAGCTCCCACTCTACCACCAACACTTCACTGAAGTGCAGCAGGAACCCCATTTACATAAACAGAGCTACTGCCACGCTTCCGGTAAAGTAACACTGATAGATCTGAAGCAGCTCCAAAATATTTCCTGGCTTATCTTGCAGCATTCTGTATTTGTTTCTAAACTGCCTTTGTAAGCCTTACTTGAAAACCACACTCTCAACACTCCACATACCTGATCCAGTCCGAATAGCCCGATCCGTAATCCAGCACGAACTCGGCCCCGAGGCTGCCAGCTTTGACACATTCCATGTAATTTTGATGTTTACAGTACAGGCATGATGGGCTGAAGGGCCACCTTCTACGGTACATCATTTCACAATTCCATGTATATGTTCTAGTAAATAAACACCACCTATTTGCACCTTATGTCACCCATGCTTGCTTTCATCAGCCAGAACGATGGCATGGTTGGACTGCGGACTTCCCTATGGTTGCAATCAACGCTGTTTTAACACTATATTATGAGGTAAAATTCTTACTTCAGTGGTAACCATAACAAAATTGCTACCAATTCGAGGAAGATAAATTTGAATGAGGATGCAAGTTATGATTCAAGTTCAAATGCCTTTGCAGCCCAATTTTTTTCACCCACAGGCTGTTCTGTATCTTTTATTTCTAAACTTGGCAAATTACTTTCTGAAATAAGAAAATTATTGTAATTTTTATGTCAAAGATCCCTAAGTTTCAGTAAAGAGCAATGTCCATATAATTGTAATTTCTTTTGTTGCTGGAACTGACATTTCAGTGTACAAGAATTCATGGTGTCATCCTGAATAAACAAAGGCCCTTTTTAAGACAACACACTGTGAATGTTGCTGTTTACTCAACATCTGTACGGAGTTGCCATCTGCAAAAATACATCACTGGTTAACATTTTAACTCTGGGCTTTTCAATATCTAATCATCTTCAATTCAATATTCATCAGCTTTAACAGAAAATGCTTTCTTTTTTATAAGTAAGATGTGGGATTGCATTACATTTAAAATAAGACTGACATCACCCTTTTTTGTGATCAAAGGTTGAACCATGGTGTCAATGCATAGCAGGAATTCTAACAGTCAATCTGAAAATGACTTGCATCAATAGCAATGGCAAGCATAGCAGATTTATAGATTCCATCTCTGGTTCTATTACACAATGCTGAGATATGAAATGTTGACACACTCATTGGTATGGCAATGGCCAATTGACCCAGTAGATCAGCAAGGTGTGGTGAACATTGTATTGATGGTGTAATTATTGGAGTACGATTTGACATCCCAATTACTTACTGGGGATTTTTTGGCTTGAGGTGAAGTCCAAAATACATCCTTTCAAATTTGGGTTGATGCGGAAAAATGGCTCAGCTGCTTCTGTTCATTTTGGTCAGTATATCCCTCATTTTCTGACATGGGATTCTTGGTGACATAGTTCAATGTGTTGCTCAAATTCAGATTTCACGGGTCCATAGAATTGTCAGGTGGCCAAAAAACTGTTGAAGCCAGAGGTACGCAAGTATTTGAGTCAAAGAGGCAAGTCAAGAAAGGCTTGGCTCAACGAAGTCTGCATGTCAGATAGGCATTTGGTGACATGACAATTTTGTAGGGCTATGCAGAAAGTACAGTGAGGGTGAAATGAATTGAATAGCTTTTCCAAAGAGCTTTTCCAGGCACAATTCAGCAAATGGCCTCCTTCTTTACTTTGTGATTCAATGAGTCAATGAAGCAGCAGGGTTGGACACCAACATGCATGTGAAACCAGAATCCTTGATTATGGGTTAAATTATTGAAGGGTGAAGGGAGGGGCCAAGAATGAAACACTGAATGCAAAGATAACCATGTGGACAAAGAAGAAGTTTTTTGTGAGGCAATGTCTGCTGTGTGAAAGGTAGAAGTGGGCCCAAGAGAGAGATCTGTATGTGCCTTATGGAGAATAACCATTTGAGGAAAAAGGAGCACTTTTAAAAAATTCACTGATGGGATTGTGGGCATTACTGGCTAGGCCAGCATTTACTGCCCATCCCTAAATGCCCTCGAGAAGGTGGTGGTGAGCTGCCTTTTGAACCACATGCTCATGCGGTGTAGGTACATCCATTGTGCTATTATAGAGGGAGTGCCAGGATTTAAACACCGCGACAATGAAGGAACGGCAATATGTTGCCAAGTCAGGATGGTGTGTGGCTTGGAGGAGAACTTGCAGGTGGTTGTGTTTCCATGAGTCTGCTGCCCTTGTCCTTCTAGATGGCAGCAGTCATGGGTTTGGAAGGTGCTTAGGAGCCTTGGTGAGTGCCTGCAGTGCATCTTGCAGATGGTACACATTGCTCCCACTGTATGCTGGTGGTGGAGGGAGTGAATGTTTGTGGATGGGATGCCAATCAAACAGGCTGCTTTGTCTTGGATGGTGTCCAGCTTCTATTATTGTTGAAGCTGCACTCATCCAGGCAAGTGCAGAGTATTCCATCACACTCCTGACTTGTGCCTTGTAGATGGTGGTCAGGCTTTGGAGAGAGTCAGGAGACAAGCTATGCACTGGTGGATTCCTAGTCTCTCACTTGCTCTTGTAGCCAGTGTTCATATGGCTAGTCCAGTTCAGTTTCTGGTCAATGGTAACCCCCAGGATGTTGATAGTGGGGGATTCAGCAATGGTAATGCCACTGAATGTCAAGGGATGATGGTTAGATTCTCTCTTGTTGGAGATAGTCATTACCTGACACTTGTGTGGCACAAATGTTATTTACCACTTGTGAGCCCAAGCCTAGGTATTGTCCAGGTCTTGCTGCATTTGGACACTGACTGCTTCAGTATCTGAGGAGTTGAGAATGGCGCTAAGCATTGTGCAATCATCAGCAAACATTCTTCTGATCTTATGATGGAGGGAAGGTCATTGATGAAGCAGCTGAAGATGGTTGGGCCTAGGACATTACCCTGAGGAAGTCCTGCAGTGATGTCCTGAAACTGAGATGATTGACCTCCAACAACCACAACCATCTTTCTTTGTGTTATGTATGACTCCCCCGATTCCCGCTGATTCCAGTTTTGCTCGAGCTCCTTGATGCCATACGTAGTAAAATGCTGCCTTGATGTCAAGGGCAGTCACTCTCATCTCACCTCTGGAGTTCAGCTCTTTTATCCATGTTTGAACCAAGGTTGTAATGAGGTCAGGAGCGCTGAGCGATCCTGGTGGAACCCAGATGGAGCATCAGAGAACTCATCACTGCTTTACTCCACTTGATTTGTGGAAAAGTCATGATGAGGCTGGGCAGTGAGTTGTGAACACAGTCATCCAAGATGCTATGATAACTGACCAATGCAGTTTCAGCATTTCTGCTCAAGGCTGGGAGATCTTTCAGTGTGCTTTTACTTATTCAGATAGCCCAAACTTTTAATGAAAATGCCACAGAATTTACATTTTCATGCCATATCATTCATCTGGAGGTGGCACAGAATTAGAGGTCCTGGTTATTTGAATATACAAATACAATAGCTCACCAATAATTATCCAAAAAAAGCATTTTCAAAACTTTGAGGCCATGACCAATAGACATGATTTAAAAAGCTGGATAGTAACATTCCAGCACATTGAAAAAAAGTATTGCTCAATAAAATGTTCTTGCACAATAGCACTGAAATGTTGTACAACAATTGTTTTCATAATTAAACTACAGTGTGACAAAACACTAAAGCACTCTATGGTTGGTTTAAAAATTCTTCAATTTTCTTCATTCCCTGTCATTTCTTCCTCAAAAGAGCTAGTTCTGCCCAAAATCACCAATGGTTGCGCAAACTAATGTCGTTCTTAAATTCTATATGGATGGGCAGAGCTATGATGTCTCTGCACCCAGAAAACAGAACATCTTTTGCTTTTAACAGCAATATTAACATTGGCAGGTCCCATTCTGGAGATACCAGCATACCTTGTGAAGTCAGAGTGCCACTGATGACAGCACAGCAAGTAAAGCATCACTCCCCTCCAAAAACTCTCTAAACTAAAGGTGGAATATTTGACTTCGGAATAGGTTAACTCTAGTCACTGCAGAATAGCCACTATTCTGAAAAGGGCTTTGCATCATTTTTAAACCAGTATAACGTAAGACTTTGAACCCTGGTCAAATTGTATACCGTGGCTTGCATATTAGTGGCCAATGAGCAAAGCTCTCAGAACTCTGGATCCTGTTGGAATGTATTCAACATTTGGGGCTCTCAAGAAAACTAACCTGACTGTAACTTTGGCTAAAGGTAGTCCTAACATCAAGAAATTGATATGAAGCATAAAGCTGAAATGTTCAAAATGATTACATTTTCACTTTAATTACTATATATTTAACATGTAAAGAGATGAAAGGAAGCTACAAGGTTTTGATTTTTTTGTACTCAAGTTAAACCAGTGCAAATAGAAACACATTTTTCTACTTTTGGAACATAGATTCTCATTCATTTCACTTAGAGATACTGTAAAGTAGAACTGACTCTATTCTGCAACATATGTTTTAATGAGCTTTGTACTTAAAGCAAGTCTGTCACTGTCAAGGAATGGAACGCTGCTTTCTAACAGCAAGTTACAATGCTGAGTGCTTTCTTTGCCTTCTTCCTCATTCCAAAGCACAACAATCCAACTGCACTGTGAATTTTTTTGAGTTCCCACTTGGGTGAAATTGATCAATTTAGTTATTTGTGAGCAGTTCTCTGGATTGCCCCAAGTCAAGTGTAAAATCAGACTATCCAAGCTTACTTCACTTCAGTCTTCTCACAGAAAAAAGGTGACTTTCTGCACCAAAAACTTGGAATACATACATTAAATAAAGTATGGTCAAACGTAAAAGAGCCTTCATTTAAACTTAATTTTGAAAGCAAGAACACGAAAAAACTGGGTCAAGATCAGAAGGTACCCCCCCCCACCCCCCAACTCTTAAACAGTGTAAATTTCATCACTTTTCTACTTCTCTTCAGCTTTGAAGATGGGTCATACAGACCCAAAACGTTAACTCTCTTTCCACAGATGCTGTCAGGCCTGCTGAGTTTTTCCAGCATTTTCTGTTTTTATTACAAAATGGACTTACCTTTAATGAGTTAATCTGCACAATACTACATTTCAACAATGAAAGTTGTCCATTTTACACAAGTACAATTCTTGCCCTCATTAATTCAATAAAGAAGGGAATCTCAAGAATTATAAATTGAAGTATACTGTGCTCAGCTGAGGAATAAACTGCTGCAAAATACATTTTTTGCTACGTTATGAAATTTATCAGATTATATTCCATTTAAAAAGCCCTAGGCTAGACAACCGGGCATGAAACTCATCAGAATCTACCTTAAAATAATCAGCAGTATATTTTTAAATCTGGAGACTGGTATGGAAGTGTTGAATAAACTCACAATCCAACAAATGTAAGTAACGACATTAGCAGAAGAATACCCAGTCTTACTTTATGTTGATTCACATTTACAAAATGTTCTCCAAGTCTAGTTTATTCCACCATCAGGATTATTCCTAGTTTGGCACAACCCTCAAATACCTTGATCGTGTTAATACTCCAATCCCTTTATTCCACATTGGCCTTCTCACAATGATTAGCTTATGCTCGCCCTGTTCAATCTTATTTTATTATAGCATTGCAGGTGGGGGGGGCGGGGTTTGGCCAGCCCACTTCATACCGAGATGTTTCTCGCATTATTTCCCAATCTCCCGTCTTCAACAAGAAATCAAGTGCCTCAATTACAGAGCTCACCCACCAGGCTAGATCAAATTAATGTTTAAGAAAATGCCCCAGATTTCACTGGAGTGGGGCAACTTGTAGAGTTCACTTTTTCCCTTCAAGTTTGATCATTTTTTTGTGCTGCAAGTTGTTGGAGGCATAAACTGATAACAGCACAGCAAGGACAAGAAAGAATCTCGTACTTAGAGATTTAAGGATTACAAAACAGAGAAATGAGAAAAGAGGAAATGGGCTGAATTAGAGTCAGAAAGAGAAAAACTAGATTAAGAAAAAGAGAATTTTTTTCTTTTTCTGTTAAGTCTTTGACAACAATTTATTACCTGTAGAAATGAGACCCTGTAGTTTGAACTGCTCCCTTTTTGTGCTGGAGAGGTTGAGTGACATTGCATGAACGTAGATCTCTATGTTAATTAGCAAACATCACTTTCCACAGTGAGTTTAATTGGCAACTAATGCATAAACACTGCAGCTTCATAAAACTCACAGGTGGTTGGAGGGTGAGCTGCCTACAGAGTGAACCAAATTGCTCAACAAATTCTGTTGATTTTAAATTTACTGGGTATCTTTTTCTTGCCACAAGGTGATGGATGATTTGCACATGACTAATACATTACTTTGACAGTAAATTTGGGTCACTGAGAATTTGATAGTTTAAAGTTACTTGTCCTTAATGAGGAGCCTAGTTAAGTCATAAGAAACCTCATTATATATAACAATAAGACAGGGAAATTAAATCTAACATACCCCCCTGCAGAACTTTCACTTAAAATTGGGACACACATTCAAATACACCTAGCCATTTCCTGAACAAATTTGAAACCACATTGCTCTCAGTACAGTACACTTGCTGTAATTTACCTTTAAGAATTAGGGATTTAAAAAAATGTAGACCATATTTCTAAGAACTCACTTTTACAGGAAATGTTCAATAAAATGAATGGTTGAGGGTGTCAATTTAAAATTTCTGCACCAGGGTTGCAAGGTGCAGCTATTATTTCCGACAAATACTAGCTATATTGATTGGGTACTGGTACTTTCAAGTGTCTGTGTAGATACAAGTTTATTATTTGGACCCATGCAAAATTAACCTAACCACCATTTGAAGAGTTATGCAACTAGACAATCAAATTATTTGTACATGATCAGGTGACTTGTTAATACCAGTACCTGAATTAATATTAATTCCATTTAGAAGAATCAGCAAGTCTTGAGTATGGTCTATCAAGATCTAGAGATGTCTTAGCCCTGCATAAAAAGAGCACTTAGCGAACCCAAAGTCCTCGGATACTAAAGTGTTCTGAACTAGTTCAGCAATTTTCACTGCTGTCAATGCAAAGCTTATTTACATAGTAATTCTCAAGAACCACACAAATACTTGCAACATTTCTATTGTGCAATGATCACATAGGGCAAGAGACAAAAAGCTAAATATATCAGAAAATTCTGGAATGCAAGTCAGCAATTGAAAATAAATTAATAGCCCCAGACTATATATTTCTAGAATTTCAGTTTTTCAATCTGTGTTCATGTTTTTAAACTATAAATCAGATTAGAATTGATCAGACATCATATATGCAGTGGGATCTAAATGCACTCCTGTTCCAGTAAATGTATTTTAGAAGGCAGAGTGCTGCTTTTCCTTTGTGTGGTTTCAAGGAAGCCACACCCATCACATCAACCCAGATGCAAGACATGAATTCACACTACAGAACTTCAAAACAACTCGATACAAAAACGCTTTCTTCAAAACTATGCATAACTCAGCAGTCGTTATGAACGGAAAAACAAAAATCTTTAATCAGTATTTTCTGCATGAACCCAAATGTTAATGTAGTAATATTCTAACACACTGCAGAACTGTTTCTGAAGTCCTCAGAGGGTTATAGCAACACTGCAACTCAAGTTATAACTCCTACATAAATTAAACCTGGAATACTACCCATATTTTCAGTAAGCACAAGCACACCTCAAAACTAAATGCACATATCCTTCTGCACGCAAGGTAAATTTAAGGTTCCTAAAGATGGCTGAAGTTTCATAAACTCACTAAAATACAATTAGGAATTTGTTTCAAACTTTGGTTTACAGAATGCCTAGTAAAGCAGAACAATCAGACAATTGACAAATCATCCCTAGGTTTCCAGCCATAAAGGCCATGCCTTATCACCACAACCAGCGTGTACTGCAGCTAAGATCTGCCTGTTTTTATTTACAAAGCATGCCAAATGAGAAGTGGACAATCTAATGTGAAATTATATTTTTATAAAGTTTCTGATCAACATCCTTAGTTTTCCACATCCTTAGAAAAACACAAAATGGCTGCTGTGCAGAATGCTTTGAATAGAACAACTTAACCAGTTGAAATGATGCACATTCCTGCTCTATTATTCCAAACACTAAAAATAATCAGACTGCATTATCTATCCAAGATGTACTTAAAATAATAACATTTACCTACATAGCATATCCAGGTTTACATACTGTGAGAATAGCTAGCTTAGTTAAGTACTGGAAGGTGTTGAAACCAATGGTGCACCCAGGAAAGATGGGGACAAGTGGAAATGATGCAAATACATTGTACAAAAACTCCCTATCTTTTAGAAAACTTGAAAGCAAGCCAAATTCAGTTTTACAACAGTTTCAGAATTCTACATTAACAGCGGGGAGGTTAGTTTAAGTTAGCCACGGTGGGTGTGCCTACACCACATGAACATGCAGTTCGTGGCAGTTCACCACCACCTTCTCAAGGACAATTAGGGATGGGCAATAATTGCTAGCCTAGTACATCCCATGAATGAACATAAGATGGTCAGTTTCTCTCTCTCTACTGGGTTTGGAATACTGATACATCTAAACATATGGAAATCTGGGTCTACACATCAACCACTGGGATAGGGATTTAGCACAGTAAACAGTGGCAGCTAAGTAAGCCAGTCTTCAGGAATCTGAATTAAATACTGCCGTTAGCAAGACAATGAGAAGAAAACAACTTCAACAGTAGGAACAATCAACTGTATTTACACATTTTCAAAAACCACTAGCTGAACTCCTATGGCACTGTACACTAGAAAACAAAGTGCAATCTTCACATCAAGCAGAGTTAGATGATGAGGGCAACAGGGTGGGAGCTGGAACAAAAACAGAATTACCTGGAAAAACTCAGCAGGTCTGGCAGCATCGGCAGGGAAGAAAAGAATTGATGTTTCGAGTCCTCATGACCCTTGAACAGAAGTGATCAGGGTGGGAGCTGGATCAAGGTGGAGAACAAGGGGAGGAGAAGCAAAGAAACCACTTCAGCAAGAGAGTAGGCATTTGGCAGGGAATATTTGAACAGCTTGAAGAAGTCTGATTTTGAAGAAAACAATTAGTGTTAACAGTTCCTATTTTTGGATTTAAGGAGGTTTCTCAATTGAAGAATGGTCCATTTGGTTTGATTTTAAAACTAGAGATATGCCTACATGTACAGGTAATGTTGCTTCATCTCTGAATAAACACTGATACTTCAGGATTTTCTTGAGATAAGGCAAGACATTATTGTGCAAGAGGAACACAAGAAATAGGAGGAGTAGACCATATGACCTGTCAAACCTGCTCTTCTATTTAATATGATCATGGCTGATCTTGGGCTTCAACTCCACTTCTCTGCCTGTTCCCCATGCCCTTTGACTCCTTGAGACACCAAAAATCTATCTATCTCAGCCTTAAATGCTTTAAGTAATGGAGCATCCACAAACCGCCTGGGCAGAGAATTCCAAAGATTCAAAACCCTTTGAGTGAAGTAATTTCCCCTCATCTCCTAAATGATCAGCCCCTTAACCTGAGACTGCGACCATTGTTTTAGATTCCCCTACCAGCAGGAATCACTTTCAGAATCTTGTACATTTCAATGAGATCACCTGTCCTAAATTCCAGAGAAAATATACCCAATTTGCTCAGCCTATCATAGGACAACCTCCTCATTTCCAACGACCAATTTAGTGAACCTTCACTGTACTACCTCCAATGTAAGTATATCCTTTCTTAAATGTGGACAGCAAAACTGTGCACAGTACTCTGGGTGTGGTCTCACCAAAACCCTGCACAATTCGAGCAAGATTTCTTTATTTCTGTACTCCAGTCCCCTTGCAATTAAGGCCAACATGCCATCTGCCTTCCTAATTGCTTGCTGTACCTGTATGTTAACTTTTTGTGTTCCTTGTACGAGCACAAAGTCTCTTTGAACATCAACACTTACAACTTCTCACCTTTTAAAAAATATTCAGCTCTTCTATTCTTCTGATCAAAATGAATAACTTCACACTTCCCTACGTTATACTCCATCTGCCACCTTGTTGCCCATTCCCTCAACTTGTCTATATCTCCTTGCATCCTCTGCATCCTTCCCATAGCTTACCTTTCCATCATCAGTAAACTTAGATACATTATTCTCTATCTCTTCATCTTAGTCATTAACATAGATTGTAAATAGCTGAGGCCCCAGCACTGACCCTTGTGATACTCCAGTATTCCCTACCTGCCAGCTTGAAAAAGTCCCATTTCTGCTCACTCTCTGCTTCCTGTTAACCAATCCTCTATCCAAGATAACATATTACCTCCAACTCCATATGCACCTATCTTTGCACATTAGTAAAAGTCGCCATAGTCCCAGAGGACCATAGGCTGCTTTCTCATTAGACACACAACTGGTGGAGAGTTTAATCTGAAAGTCACCAGACCTCAGGCGAGGGGAGGGGTTGAGAAGGCAGGGTCTACATGGGTGATCTCAGCCAGTACAGGAATTGAACCCACGCTGTTAGCATCACAAACCAGCTGTCCAACCAACTGAGCTCTTGCCCATTAACCTTGTGTGTGGCACCTTAATCAAAAGCCTTTTGGAAATCCAGGTATACTACACTACTCATTCCCCTTTATCTACCTTAGTAGCTACATCCTTAAAAAAAAGCCAATAAATTTGCTAAACAGGATTTCCCTTTAGTAAAACCATGTTGACTTGTCCTAATCATACTACACTTTTTCAAATGGAATTTTAACATCTCCTTAACAGATTCCAGCATTTTCCCAGCAACTGATCATAGGTTAACCATCCTGTAGTTGTTTTCTCTCTCCCTCCTTTCTTGAAAAGCAGAGTAACATTTGCTGCCTTCCAATCTGATGGGGCTGTTCCCAAATCTAATTAATTTTGGAAAATTACAGCCAGTGCATCTACAGTCTCTGCAGCCAACTCCTTTAGAACACTAGGGTGTAGGCCCTGGGGAGGTTTGTCACATTTTAGACCATTAAGTTTCTCCAATACCTCTTCTCTGTTGATAACAATTTCCTCACTCTTTTTAGGCCCTAGTTAACAACCTATTTCTGGAATGAAACTTGTGCCTTCTGATGTGAAGGCACACACCAAATATTTGTTCAATGCCTCTGCCATTCCCTCATTCCCCATGATAATTTCTCCTGTCACTGATTCTAATGGACCAACATTAACTTTAGCTACTCTCTTCCTTTTTATAAACTTATAAAAGCTCTTATAATCTGTTTTTATATTACTGGCTACTTTACTCATTCTATTTTTTTCCTTTTTATCAACGTTTTGGTTGCCCTTTGCTGGTTTCTTAAACACCCCAACCTTCAGATTTGTTACTGTTTTTTGCAATATTGTAAACCTCTTCTTTTAATCTAATAGCTATCCCTAACTTCCTCAGTGAGCCACAGATGGATTTTTCTTGATGAGTTTTTGGTTTTCCATGGAATACGTTTTTGTTGGGCATTTTGAATTGTTTCTTTATATGTTTCCCACTGTTCATTTACAGCCATACCTTTTAATCTATTTAGCTTAGCCAGTTCTTCCCTCATACCTATGTAATTGGCTTTAAGATTCTTGTTTGTGATTGAAATATGTCACTTTCAAATTTAACCTGGAGTTCAATGGTATTATGATCACTATTTCCCCGAGGATCTTTTACTATGACATTACTAATTAACCCGACTTCATTACACACTACTAGATCTAAGATAGCTTCATCCCTAGTTGTTTCAAAAATGTATTGGTCCAAGAAACAGTCACAAAAAGGTTCCACAAACTCATCAGCCTATATGAAGCTTAGGGACTCCCACAGTTATTACAATGCCTTTGTTACAAATCCAGCGATTTCTTGTTTAACGCTCCGTCCAACGGTATAACTACTGTTAAGGGCCTATAAACTACCCTTACCTGTGTTTTCCGACTGTTGCTATTTCTAATTTCTACTCATACCGATTCTACTTCATGGTCTTGAGGCTAGACCCCTTCACTCTAAAGTCCTTATGTCATCCTTTACTATCAGGGCTAGCCCGCCTCCTTTACCATTTTGTCTGTCTCTCTGAAATATTGTTACCCTGGAATATTTATTTCCCAACCCTGATCACCTTGCAATCATGTCCCTGCAATGGCAATTAAGTCTAAACCATTTACCCCTAGCTGTGTGTTAGTTCATCAATCTTATTGCAGATGCTTTGTGCATTCAGATAAAGAACTTCTAATTTCTCTTTTTACTTCTATTCCTTGCAATGACCTATTTGTTGTGTACAGTTTTTGTAACATCAATCCCTTTCTGTTCCAAACTGCTTGTCTTTACCCACATTACTATACTCCTCCTATGCCTTGGCCTCTCTTTGGGTTTCTAAATCTCCCTTCACCTGAGACCTTCCCCTCCCCCTTAACTCTCAGATTAAAGTCCTGTCCACAGCCTATTTACGTGATTGACCAGGAGACTTGTCCCAGCTGACAAATTCGAGCAAATCTTAACACTGAAAAGCTACAAACATAACAGGTGCTGCAGGCAAATATAAATATACAGGAAAAATATCCCATGAATCAGCTGACATGGGGGCCTTCAGTGCACTTTGAAATGCAATGAGCAGCAGTGTAAGGTGGCAGCTCACCACCATCTCCTCAAGGGCAATTAGGGATGGGCAATAAATGCTGGCCTAGCCAGATCTCATGAATGAATTAAAAAACCTACCGTTATTTAAATATGAAATAAATTACCTACATACTCACCACTTCAAAATGCATAATCTGATTTTTGCCCATCAAGATACAAATCATACACTTCATTCGACCCTCAATTTGTGTTGAGTTAGCTCTCAGCAGCTGGTATACTACACTTGGCTTCATCGCCACCCAAGGTAGTTTGGGAAAAATAGCTAGGATTCATATTACTCTCTAGTGACTTCTTTGGAAAGTATGCATATGAACATTGGGTCATGAGGGAAACAGTTTCTGCTGTGATATATCATAGAAAAATGGCTTAGCAATATTCATTAGTTAGGTTCACATGCAAAATTAGCCAGAAGATGCAGCAAGTTATTGCTAGAACTATACTTTAGGGAGGGTCAACCTTCAGCAGAGAAAAGGAGAAACAAGATACCTCATAACAGCTTTCAAATTTGTTTTTAATTGTTTGTGCTCACATGGGGTGTCACCAAAGACTAGAACGCTTTCTGCATTCATTTTGCATCTTGGTGTATGATGCCAAGTTAAATGGCCCAGTTAGATTTCTAGGGTACTTTCAGGAAAGAGGTTCTTGAAAAACCAAGCTATCAGTTTGGCAAGTTCTAAGACGGCCAACAGCAAGACAACACTGTGCCATCAATGCTGAACGACAGCTTTAACATAGCCACAGCAACTACAGAGTTTACTTTATGACTTAAAACTTCGCTTTAAAAAAAGCTGATAGCAACATGCGGAGCTTTTCAAACAGGTCCCGGGGTTCCAAGCAGTAAACTGAGATATCAATTGGTCAATTTATCACAACACCACTTTATATTTATATAGAGCATTTAACACAATAAAATATCTCAAGCACTTCAGGAGCATTTTAAAGCAAAATTAGACACTGAGCCACATAAAGGAGATGGCCAAAAGCCTGATGGTCAAAGTCAGTTTTAAGGAATGTCTTAAAGGAAGAGAGGTGGAGAGGCTTGGGAAGGGAATACCTGAGTTTCAGGACCAGAATCTCATGACCACAAATGATGGAGCAATGAAAATCATGAATGCTCAAGAGGCCAGAATTATGTGAGCACAGACATCTGTGAGGTTTGAGGCTGGAGGAGAATACAGAGATAGGGAGGGAAAGGCCATGGAGGGGTGGCCAGGAGCCAATGTAGGTCAGCAGGCACTGAGTAATGGGTGAACGAACTTGGTGCAAGTAATCCTCCCTTCACCCCACCCCCGGCGGCTTTCCACAGGGATCGTTCCCTCCGGGACACCCTGGTCCACTCCTCCATCACCCCCTACACCTCAACCCCCTCCCAAGGCAGCTTCCCATGCAACCGCAGAAGGTGCAACATCTGCCCCATTACTTCCCTCCTCCTCACCGTTCAAGGGCCCAAACAGTCCTTTCAAGTGAAGCAGCACTTCACTTGCACTTCCCTCAATTTAGTCTACTGTATTCACTGCTCCCAATGTTGCCTCCTCTACATTGGAGAGGCCAAACGCAGACTGCGTGACTGCTTTGCGGAACACCTTCAGTCTGTCCGCAAGCACAACCCAGACCTCTCTGTCGCTTGCCATTTCAACACACCACCCTGCTTTCATACCCACATATCCGTCCTTGGCCTGCTGCATTGTTCCAGTGAAGCTCAACGCAAACTGGAGAAACAGCACCTCATCTTCCGACTAGGCCCTTTACAGCCTTCCGGACTTAATATTGAGTTCAACAATTTCAGGTCATGAACTCTCTCCTCCATCCTCACTCCCTTTCTCTAATAATTTAAAATTTCTTAAACATATTTTTTCCCACCTATTTTTAAATTTATTTTGATCTATTGTTTTATCTCCACCTTTTAGCCCATTTCGATCCCTTCCCCCCACCCAAAACCCACTAGGGCCATCTGCCACTAGCTTGTCCTGCTTGTTACCCCTAATGCCCCCATTAGCACATTCCTTAGATAGTATCACCACTATCAACACCTCTTTGTCTATGACATCTTTGGCAATCTCTTCTTTGCCTCCACCTATCTGGCTCCCTATCCGGCTCTACCTGTCCCATCCCCCTCTACCAACTTACATTTCACTATTTCCTTAGTTCTGATGATGAGTCATACGGACTCGAAACTGTATTCCTCTCCGCAGATACTGTCAGATCTGCTGAGTTTTTCCAGATATTTTTGTTTTTGGTGCAAGGAAGGATATGGGCAGACTTTTGGATGATCTCAAATTTATGGAGGCCAGCCAGGATTAAAAATAATTATAAGCAGGATTTTAAACTTAGATTCTGGAGAAATTTTGAACAAATCAACTTGAAGAGTGTCAGAACTAGGGAAATGCAAGATTTGCATTTGTTTCATGTAGTTTCAAACATTTCCAGATCATTTCAGAAAAAAAGCAGTACAAAGCTCCCCCATACTTTATCCCGATATTGAGCCTTGCAAACCTCCTTCTCTCACTGGTATTTTTTTTTCCCATCTTCCCACGTCAGCTATTTTTTCTAGAGCATATTTAAATACTATAACATTTTTGGCAAGAATATCACAGCCTTGTTTTAGGAAGCTGACAGCCTTTCAGAAGTCAGAACAGAAGATCCCCAAATGTGTCGATATATGTAGCCCATTTCTTGTAGTGTGTAAATATTTTCAAAGAATCGCACAAAAAAGCTGAAAATCACTTGCTTCCTGTACCATATTACCTGTTAGATCAAACCACTCCAGCCACTTTCCAACATTCAGAATTATCATCATCAGCTGAAGACATTTACTGATGCATTTACAATTGCAGCCTTGGTGCAAAGCCATTCTGTTCCACACAAATAATGCAGCTGCGGCCTAAATTCAGTATGAATTTTGTTAGCATCTGACTTGACACCAAAGTGAACTGAGAGTCTGGAAAAGGGAGTCACAGTCCAGTTTGCTTCAGAGTTCGTTCAGGCCTTAAAATTGAATTTGAAATTTTAGCGCACAACCAGATTTCTGCTTTTCTTGATTCAAAAGTAGTGAAAACAGACACCATTAACTCTCACTACATAGAAATATTCCTTGATCAGTATTAATCCTGTGTTAAGTAAGGCAAGCATATTAAAACTCAATCATGCAATGTGGAGCAGCATTACTTAAAATGGGAATGGCAGCCAACGGGTTATAGTGTTGGGACTAGCAATCCAGAGGTTCAAATCTCACTTTGGTAAACAGTGAAATTGAATTCAATAAATCTGGAAATGGTAGCAACACTGTGGAAGTTGTCAGATTGTTCACTAATATCCTTCTGGGAAAAGAACCTGCCACCCCTCCCTGGTCTAGCCTACATGTGAGTCCAGTCCCATATTATGCTGTTGATTGCGTGCTCTCAGAGCAACCACAGATGGGCAATAAATATTTTCTATCACGTGGTTGTCCACCTCTCAAAAATAAAAACACCTTAGGGATATTATAATTGGCTCCAGAATTTCAAGATGAGAGAAAAAGTGATGACAGCTCTTGCTCCTAATTAACCAGCAGTAACTGGCTAAACTGAACATGTGGACATCAGAAGTTATTTAATCTCATAATTCTAAGAAAAGGGCATAAATATTAATTTAGCAAAATAACTGACAAAAAATTGTAAATACTTCCACCAGAAATGCTGACCGGTTTCCCCTATCAAAAGATTATTTCCATAAGTATTGCACTATTCACTTGGAAATGGTTATCACTGAAATGCAAATTCACTTGTGCAGAATCAGGTAACGCACAAAAATTGGAGCTTCTTGGCTTATGGTCAATGTGTCTCATGCATTGCTGCTAAAATGCATCTTAACACTCACATTAGTACTCCCAAAGAATTAGTCAAGGGCATACATCAAAAGGGAAAGAAATCAAAATCAGCTCTGGAGCTCATAGTTGTGCAATGCATTAAAGAGGCCAACAACCTTTTTATTACTGCCTTATTGTTGGCTGAAGGGAGAATTTTCTCCATTTCCCTTCCTCTCCCAGCCTCTTTTGGTCATTTATCTTTCTTATTAGTCATTTCATTCAAACCACATTTTATTCTGACAAACCAGAGTTATTGTTTTTAAAGATACAGTGCAATTAATATTCAAATTTGTGTCAATGCAAATTAAAAATTAATTTGCGAAGAATGTGAACCAGACATTAATACTGTTGACTGTCATTGTATACTATATCGGAAATGATACCTGAAATTACTAATCCTTGTGTCGTTTAAAACCTTAACTGTCATAATACCTAACATTTATATTCATAATTTGCTTCAGTTTGCATCATCTCCTTGTATGTAAGTTGAGCAACTGCACAATAAAATCCCATCACTACATTAGTGCTCCACCACATAAATGGTTTTAAATAGCTTTAAATAATGGCACACAGACAGTTTGCCTGGAACAGCCATCCATTTCCTGCCTGTGGGGAGAAGCACTGACAATAGCTTGCCTGGTCCCAATGGAAGCAATGCACTAACAAGCTGAGCTAACCACCTCCCTGATTCTGGCGGAAAAATATCTCCCCTGGCACAAGAGGCCCAGAGAAAAACAAGGACATCTGTACATACAACAAATTATTCCATAATAATCAGCTTAAAACTAAAACACTTTCAAAGGAAATGGAGACTTAAAGTAGGATCACAGCCTTGCATGTCAGCATGATTAACTGTAATGGTGATTTTGAAAACAGGATCAGTTTAAAATCATTCTTTGCGAGTGATTTCATGTAATCAGGATTAAAAGCTAGCGTCTGCCTAACACAGAATTAGGTCCATATTTTACTAAATATTTAGCAGGCAACATATGGTATACAGTACTAACAACCCATCAGTATAGCGGAAGCCAAAACGGCTTTGTGCTGCTGCTTCACAACCAAGATCAAGTACAGCACAGATTTCTTTAAATGGAGCTTTTTTAAATGCAAAG
Source organism: Carcharodon carcharias (assembly GCF_017639515.1). Taxonomy (NCBI): domain Eukaryota; kingdom Metazoa; phylum Chordata; class Chondrichthyes; order Lamniformes; family Lamnidae; genus Carcharodon; species Carcharodon carcharias. Next base: position 130,156,888 of record NC_054481.1, read on the forward strand.
ATGGACTGGAAAAGGAATTAAGTACAAGAGCACAACAATTCTGAAGCCACAAAAATTTCTACTGTTGAATCATTTCAATTAAATTCCCCAAGTATGTATGCAAGATCTTGATCCTTATCAGATGTGCACCCTACAAGAACACATGCCCCATTTCAAATTTTCATCATGAGGCAGAAATAACTTTTGTCCATTCAATACTGGGAAGAAATATATGTGGACCAATAACGATCTGATGTAAAGATCACAAAGAATGTTAAAAGTTTATTTTTGGATACAGTCCACAATGGACCTGCAAATATCATTCAATTCAGATGGAATTACACTCTGGTGCTTAGTAAATCCAAAAAAAACTTTATAAATTTGGCTTGTAGTCCAGAAAGCACGTTCATCCTTAAATACTTTCTTATTCACTCCTAATCCAGGTGGTATTTACATCACAGCAGAGTCCAAACCTGTCTTCACCTGACATTTGTACAATGTTTCTTAGAGTGCTGAGTGGATTTTGATCAGTAACAGTAACCATGACCATTTTTCTTCTCCCTTCACAGGGCTGCTAAAGGCAATTACAGCACTCATACTGCTAACTTGGTATAGAATATGATTTGAACCCAAGACCCACCAGGTCTGTATGGCTGTCCAAGGATAACCCCAATATGTTAGTGAGGAGGGTCAGTTAGGTAAGAGTGGGAAAAAACATTACGGTTTGCAAAATAGTGTCATAAATACTTTAAAAAATATTTTGGGGTTTAACCATGTGTCAACTGGATACAATTTCCGAAATTCAATTTTTGTGAGGTAAATTCTGAACTTACTTTTAAGTCAAAAATCACTCTAGTCTATAAGCATACATTATACAGAATCCAGAAGTTTCATTTTTACTCCAAAATACATGCACTCTTAAAATTCATTTTCAGGATGTGGGTATCACTGGCAAAGCTGGCAGTTATTTGTCCATCCCGAGCCTTCCTCAGGCTTGATACTAGAATAGCTTTACACTTCACTGAGCAGTGAAGAGCCAACCACGATATGTGATTTGGAGCCACAAAAAGGCTAGATCAGGTAAAGATGACAGATTCCCTTCCCTAAAGGAAGTTAGTGAAGCAGTTGGATTTATATAACAATCTGATAACTTCATGGTCAGATTTAAGCCTTCACCCCCCACTCTCAAATTTTATATAAACTGACTTCAAATTTCTCAAACTGCCATGGTGCGATTTAAATTTACATTCTCTGGATTATTAGTTTAATCCTCTGAACATTAATCCTATAATACAATAGTATTTTGGGGGGCAGACACCAGTTTACTCAAATTTACCAATACTGCAACTAAGGTTCAATGCTGCTATACCAGTTACAAGGACACGCTTAATCCAGTATCCTATCACACACTTCCATCCAAGGCTGCCCAATGTGAAGCTGGAGCCCCGCTTTACCTCACTCCAGTGAGGATGAAGCATGCCATTACAGTCTACCACAGGATTACCACTTTATTGATTACAATCATAGAACAGTACAGTACATAAGGAGGCAATTCAGCCCAATAATCATAGTGGCTCTTTCGAAGAGCAACCCAGTTCATTCCACCACCTGACTCTTCCCCATATCACTGCAATTTTTCCCTCCAAGTATTTGTCCAACTTCCTTCTGAAGGCTACAATTGAATCTATGAGCACCATCCTATCAAGCAATGCATTCCAAATCCTTACCACCAGCTACATAAAAAACATTTTTCATGTCGACCCTTGCTCTTTGCTGATCACCTTAGATCTGTGTCCTCTTATTGACCTTTCAGCCACTGTAAAGTTTCCCTTTATGCACTAAACATTTCATGACTTTAACCAGCTCTATCAAATTTTCTCTCAGCCTTCTCAGCTTCAAGAACAAGCCATGTCTCTTCTGCTTATACATATACCTGCAACCCCTTAACTCAAGAACATTGTAGTAATGTGCCCCAAACCGCAGTGTCCAGAATTATACACAATACTATAGTTGGAGTCAAGCTAGTATTTTATGAAAGTTCAGCTTGACTTCCTGGCATTTTTACGCTAAGCCTCCATTTATAAAGCTCAGGATCCACACGCTTTATTAAATGCTTTGCTGACCTGTTCCGCCACATTCAAAAAGTTTGTGCACAGACATCCCCAGTGTCTCTGTTCTTGCACTGCCTTTAAAATTATATTAGCTTGCATTCTTTCATCCCTACCCAAGTGTATCGCCTGACAGTGCACTCACTCAATGTGTCTGCCCATTCCCACACTGTTTGCGTTTTGCACAATTATAAAAATTACAATGCAATTCCAAAGCAGTCCACACCATAAGGTTTAAGGAACCATACTGCAGCTAATTAAAAATAATTCCAAAAAACTTGGTCACAATAATGGTAGAACTTAAGTATCTTCCAAGTCAGTATGGAAATGTCTTACATGAGAAGGCACTGCAGCTGCTGTATGATTCTTTTGATTTAGATGTGAAAGTGGAGGAACAGATGACTTACACACAACTGGCATGACAGTTGCCCCTGTTCCACATTTCTTTATTTCAGTAGATTTCATACTGTTTACTGGGGGGGTTTTACATACAATGAACATCTTCACTGAGGAAATTGCTGCATAACATTTCAAGGTAAATGTCTTGAGTACTGCCCCATACCAGCTAGTTGTATTGCAAGTAATAAGGAGGTTATAATTTAACATTTGTTGGTGCTTCAAATTAGTGTACAAAGGAACAGTGGGGTCTCAAATAGCAGTTTATTCTTAATGGCATGAGACTAGGAAACTTTGGAGGAGGAATAAGATTGAGATGTTAATGTACACAAATCTAAAAACAATTTATACATATCACCAACGTATACAAATACTGATCAAAAATTCTAATGGGCTGTTGGCTTTTACCTCAAGGGGGCTGCAATACAAAGAGAGGAAGGAATCCTTCAGTTGAAAGGAGTCTTGATCAGGCCACTTCTGGAGCATGGTGTTCAGTTTTGGGCAATGCGTCTCGGAAAGATAACGCTGCCATGACCTTATAGAAAGTAAGTACAAATTCACCAGAATGATAACAGGGATTGTAGGGTCTAGGGATTGTAGACCAACAGGAAGTTGTTTTAAACAAAGTAGTGGGAATCTGGAATTCTCTCCCAAAAAGTGGTGGCCACCGGGTTAGCTGAACTTTGAGTTAAATTAACAGTCATTAGGAAATCATATTGAGGGACATGGATCAGAGGTGGGTAAATAGAGTTGAAATACCGAACAGATTCACCTTGATCCAACTGAACGGTGGAATCGCTCACGGGGCTGAAATGCCCATTGCTGTTCCCATGATAATGACAATAATACATACTCTGAAAGCACTCCAGTATACTTCCTAATGGTTACTTAATCAGCAGCTCTGGGAAAAGCCTCAAAAATAGGCCACCATGTCAGCCTCCTGGGTATGAAATGGGAATTATACACAGCAATATTGAAAACATGAGCATTAATGGAAAAAAACCAATCAAAACACACTTAAGCAAAGATGTTAAATATGTAAAAAGGAAAAAAAATGTCAAATGCAGGTTAGAGATTACAATATATTCTCAGGGATTAGAATCAGAACAGTTCTGTGCAGACAGTCATTTAGCCACTCTTTCAAAGAGCAATGCAGTTAGTCCTGCTCCCCAACATTGGTGAAGGCTTTCAGCAAGAGCAACAACAATGTCTGGTCGCGATAAAACCGAAGGCAAAGGGCGTGCCAAGGCCAAGACTCGCTCCTCCAGAGCCTGTCTCCAGTTCCCCATCAGCTGTATCCACCAGCCACTGCGCAAGGGTCACTATGCCGAGCGTGTCGGGGCCGGAGCCCCCATTTACCTGGCCATCATCCTCAAGTACCTGACAGCCAAGATCCTCGAGCTGGCCAGCAACGCTGGGACAACAAGGCGACCCGCATCACCACCCGCCACCTACAGCTCGCCATCCGCAATGATGCAGAGCTCAATAAGCTGCTGGGAGGGGTCACCATAGCCCAGGGTGAGGTCCTGCTCAACATTCGGGCTGCGCTGCTGCCCAAGAAGGCCGGCCACCCCAAGCAAGGTTTACGCCTGAAAGGGTGAGATCGGAAAAACATCCCCAACTCTTTTTCCATAGCCCTGAAGCTGCTCATTAAATATTTGAATACTCCTGGGAAGCATCAGAACCCCAAACACTTCATATTCTTCAGCAAAACTCCAAATCATCCATTATTTAAGTTAAGAATAAGTATCTTGCTGTAGCAAGGAGAAAATTAAATCAATGCCCACAATCTTAAATGGGGCCAGGAGAAATCATCTCTGACTGATGTGTGATGCCATAGGTAGCGGAATAACCCAGTACTCACCATTTCACTCATACATGGTAAATAGTGAATATGATGAGATATTAGAAGGCTGTTAAGGGAACCACAATTTTCACAAAAAGGAAAATGTACTTGATTTGAATATTTGAATACAATGTAACAATTATTAAAATCTAGATAAAACAAATGTTAGGCAAAGCTAAAGTTTTGCACAATGCATGTAAAGTAATCTAAACCACACTTCCTGAGCAATGAAAACAAATATGGAAGTATATGTACAAAGATGGACATTGTACACAGCTACCAAAATAAACTGTCAGCAATCTTAAGAGGATACTTCAACAATATGTAAAAAAAAGCAGTCGTGGGAAGTAAATTATAGCAGTATATCGAATACAGAAGTTAAATATTCAAAACTTGATTTAAATGTTCATAAAAATATGAACTTGCAGTAAACTATCCTTATATTGCACAAAATCTTGGCCAAGATGGGGGGGGGTGTTGAATAGTTTCCATTCCATTTTTGGCAAATCTGCACTGTAGTAAGAGTAGTTTGTACTAAGTCTTGGTACATCAAAACTTGATTACTGTAATTCTACGTACTATAAATTCCGACTACTAAGTCTACTCATTCCAGAGCTTAAGTTACCCAAAGCTTACCTAAACTTGCCAATTATCTAAGTTATACAGGTGCTGAATTACTTATTGAAGAGAACACAGATTTTCTTGCAGAAGAAAGATGTTAATTGTTAGATCCATGATAATTGTTAGGTGATTTATTAAATACTGCATGCAGTCTGAAACACATCAGCTGTAATACTTGATTTACTAAACAGTAGGTCAAGAGATTTGTTTTAGAAACTTCTCCATAGAATGAGTTTTAAATGTCAGGAACCTTGCCCAATGTTCAATGGTTCAGTCAATGCCCTGCTAGCCTTTAAAATTACAGTGCTCCAATACTAACAAAATTATCTGCAGTACCAAAAATGGAATATGTGTTTGCACATACATCTCAGGATGAGTTAGCAATGTCACCCATTCAGAGGCACTCCAAACAAAGTGAGTGGGAAATAAATCTCCTTGGCCTCTGACCACCTCTGTGCATATACAAGATACATTTACCTTGTATATGTGGTAATATACACAGGAAGACACCAGAGATCACTTAGCTGCCCTTTTAATCAAAAGCGAACAGATTGGTGAATCTAAAGGGAAATGAAGAAAAACAGCCAGCTTTGAGGCCAGAATTTCTCTTCCAAGTGGTAGATGGATATTTGTAATCATGTGTGATGTATATATACTGGAATATAGTGGTCCAAAATTAGTTACGGTGACTCTATCAAGGCATTCTTTCTTCTACAATTTTACCATGGTTTAACAAAAGGACGACAAAAAGTGCATGCATTGGATGGGCTTTGTGAAGATTAACTGTCCAGCAGTATAGCTTCCCTTCATTACTTGGACTTGAACTATACATAGGGATTCGTAACATCAATTTCAAAAATTATTCCTTCCTTAACAGGCATCATATATAAAAGGCTGCTAGTAAATAGAAAAATACAATTTCAGCGATTCAAAAACAGCATGGCCCCACCTACTCAATTTCCCATTAATCATCATAAATTCGCTGTACTTAGGGGGTAAAGCCCTTGGATGTACACATTTAATTATCGTGTGGCACTTCGGTGTAAAAGAATCTCATTTTAAATCCTGTGCATCCCATAAATGTAAAAAACGATTGCCGAACAATTAAGGTAAAAGAAAAACCAGGGAAAAGGGGGTATACATAGACCAAAGCGCGAGTCCCTCTTTCATTAAAAAAATACAGATGGAGAAAGATTACTGCAAACAAAAAGACTACCAAATAGGCTTAATATGGCACTGTGGTTGATTAGTAATGATATGTTTTTCTTGCCGGATAACAGAGGGGGGGTTGGGGTAAGAGAGAGAGAAAGAGGAATGACTTTATCGGCAAAAGTCAAAAATCCGTCGCAGCATTAATCGTATTAAAGCAAATCTTCAGCAATGGGCGAATTTCAGAGCCTGAAAACCCAGCCCTGCAAGAAATAAGGAGGAGCCCCCAGCACAATCCCTGAATGTGTAAGAAAAAAGAGAGGCTCTGCCAAAAAAAAAAGACTGGAAACTGCACATTTGGCCGATGGACGGGCAGGAAAGGGAGTGGAAAACTCAAACCCGTCGAAGTATTTTAGCCAAACTCTGGGATTTCCGCCCCCCCCCCCCCCCTCCTCCCTCCCGTTTATTTCTTGTAAGAAAGAAAGAGAAAGCGAGAGAGAGAGAGAGAATATATATATATATATATATATAAAAAGGAGCTGCCATCGCCATGTTTGGAGTCCGGGCCCAGATTGAGGAACTCATTCATTAACATGGGGGTGGGAGTGGAGAGAGAGAGAGAGAGAGGGGGGGGGGGGGGGGCGGTAAACCTTACCCCCTCCCCCCCCCCAACAGGAATTAAAACAATTCCAGCCCCACTCTAAACCTGAATATTGACCGAGTTTTTTTTTTGGGGGGGGGGGGAGAGAGGAGAGGGGGGGCGGTTGAGAGAGGGGCAACCTCCCCCCCTCCCCCTCCTCCCCCCCCAAAAACCCCTCCCCTCCCCCTTCAACAGGCAGCCTGGGCCATGGGGGAGGGGGAGGGGGAGAGGGGGAGGTAAATAACTTCCCCCCTCCCCCTCCCCTCACACACCCCTCGCCCCCCCCCCTCACACACACCCCCCTCCCCTCACACACGCACCTCCTCCCCTCACACACACCCCCCTCCCCTCACACACGCATACACACCCCTCACCCCCCCCCTCCCCCTCCCCTCACCCCCTCACCCCGCCCGGCCTCACCTACAACTCCTCGGCCCCGCTCAGTAGCATCGACCTCAGCCCGGGCTCCGCGGCTTCGGCTTCGGCTTCGGCTCCGGAGGCGGCGGCGGCGGCGGCGGCTTCTTTCTTCCCCCCTCCCCCCGGCTCTCACTCCGACTTCAGGCCCGACCGTTTTCTTCTTTAAATAAAAAAATTGTCTTCCTCTCTCTCTCTCTCTCTCTCTGGGGTTTTCTTTTTTCTCTCTCTCTCTCTTCACTCTCGGCGATGGTGGCTCCAGCTGAGTATTGTGTGTGTGTGTGTGTGTGTGGAGAGGGTGGTGGGGGGGGGGTTATTTTTTTTCTCTCTCTCCTCCTCCTCCTCCTCCTCCCTCCTCTTTCCTCGGACCCGCTTTCCCCACTCAGCCGCTCCGAGCGCGCCAGCCCGCGGCCATTAGATGGAGACAGACTCACCCGGATGGGCGCGGCCCAGCTACCACCCCTGCGCCGGCCGCCCGGGAAACCCCGCACGCGCGCCACCGTCGACGGGGACCCGCAGCCAGTCAGTCAGTCAGTCAGTCAGCTAGCCGGCGCGCGCGCGCGCGCGCTCAGCGCACAGCGCACGCGGCCCCTCCTCCTCCTCCCCCGCGGCTACCGGCGCGTACGTACGCGCACGCACGCACGCACGCACAGAGCTGGAGGGTGGAAGGGGACGCAAGGCCGTCATGACCCCGCCCAAAACCAGCAGCAGCAGCAGCAGCAGCAGCAGCTGCTGAAGCGTCGGCTTCTTGTCTCCCGTACATGGGTTCAGTGAGTGAACAAAGATCTGGCAACTGGAGTATAATGTGGGCAAATGTGAAATCGTTCATTTTGGCAGGAAGGATTATTAAAAAAAAAAAGCCGCATATTATCTAAGTGGGTGAGCGATTGCAAGAGCGCTGCGATGCAGAGGGATCTGGGTGTCCTAGTGCATGGGTCACAAAAAGGCCGTTTCGCAGCTACAGCGGGTAATTGGGAAAGCTAATAGAATTTTATTGTTTATTGTGAGGGGAATTGATTACAAGAGTAGGGCGGTTATGCTTCAGTTGCACAGGGCGTTGGTGAGACCACATCTGGAGTATTGTGTACAGTACTGGTCTCCTTATTTAAAGAAAGATGTAAATGCGTTGGAAGCAGTTCAGAGAAGGTTTACTCATCTGATACCAGGAATGGGCGGGTTGTCTTATGAGGAGAGGCTGGACAGGTTAGGCGTGTATCCACTGGAATTTAGAAGAGTGACCGGTGACTTAATTGAAGCCTTTAAGATCCTGAGGGATCTTGAAAGGGTGGATGTGGAGAGGATGTTTCCTCTTGTGGGAGAATCTATAACTAGGGGTCACTGTTTAAAAATAAGGGGTGGCTCATTTAAGACAGAGATGAGGGGAAATGTTTTTCTCTGAGGGTTGTGAGTCTTTGGAACTCTCTTCCTCAAAAGGCAGTGGAAGCAGTCTTTAAATATTTTTAAGGCAGAGCTAGATAGATTCTTGATGAACAAGGGGGTGAAAGGTTATCGTGGGTTGGCAGGAATGTGGGCTTGAACCACTCATCACATCCTGCCAACCAGCAAAAGACCCATTTATTCCAACTCTCTGCTTCCTGTTAGTTAGCCAATCTTCTATCCATGCCACAAGGTTACCTCCTACACCATGAGATTTTATTTTCTGCAATAACGTTTGATGTGACACTTTATCATATGCCTTCTGGAAATCTAAGTACAGTACATCCACCAGTTTCCCTTTATCTACAGCACATGTGACACCTTCAAAGAACTCCAATAAATTGGTTAAACATGATTTCCCTTTCACAAAACCATGTTGACTCTGCCTGATTGCCTTGAATTTTTCTAAGTGGCCTGCTATAATATCTTTAATAATAGCTTCTAACATTTTCCCTATGGCAGATGTTAAGTTAACGGGCCTACAGTTTTCTGCTTTCTGTCTCCCTCCCTTTTTGCTATTTCCCAATCAATTTGGACCTTCCTTGAATCTAGGGAATTTTGGAAAATTAAAACCAGTGCATCAATTCTCTCACTAGCCACTTTCATGACCTTAGGGTGAAGTCCACCTGGACCTGGGGATTTGTCAACCTGCAGCCCCAGCAACTTGCTCAATACCACTTACCTGGTGATTGTAATTTTCCCAAGTTCCTCCCTCCATTCCATTTCCTGATTTACAGCTATTTCCGAGATGTTACTTGTGTCCTCTGTAGTGAAAACTGAAGCAAAATACCTGTTTAATTCATCCATCATCTCTCTACTTTCCATTATCAATTCCCTGGATGCACTTTCTGTAGGACCAACGCTCAGTTTTTCTTATTTAAATATCTATAGAAACACTCACTGTCTTTATATTACTAGCTTGCTTTCTCCCATATTCTTAATTTCTCCCTCCTTATTAATCTTTTTGTCATTCTTTGCTGTTCTTTATATTCTTTACAATCTTCTGACCTGCCACCCGTCTTTGTGTAATTGTATGCTTTTTCTTTAAGTTTGATACTGTCTCTAACTCTTTTAGTTAACCACGGATGGTGGGCCCTCCCCTTGGAATTTTTCTTTCGCTTTGGAATGTATATATTCTATGTATTCTGAAATATATAATATTGGGTGCACTCGTTTCACCCTCAAAATGAATGTAAAATTCAATCATATTATGATTGCTGCTACCTAGGGGTGCCTTCACTAGGAGGTTATCAATTAATCCTATCTCGTTGCTCAATACCAGGTCTAGTATAGCCTGCTCTCCGGCTGGCTCCAGAATGTGCTGTTGTAAGAAACTACCCTGAAAACATTCTATGAACTCCTCATCTACTTTGCTCATCTAATTTTTCCAGTCTGTATGTAGATTAAAATCCCCCATGATTATTGCTGTACCTTTCTGGCAAGCTCCCATTATCTCATCTTTGTCTGTCCTACTGTGTAGTTACAATTAAGGGGCCTGTACACCACTCCCACAAGTGACTTCTTGCCTTTATCATTCCTCATCTCAACTCAAACTGCTTCTACATCCTGGCTTCCTGCACTTAGATCATCCCTCTCTAATGTGCTAATACCATTAACAGAGCCACCCCTGCACCTTTTCCCAACTCCTGTCCTTCTTAAATGTCACATACCCTTCAATATCAGGTCCCAATCTATGTCATCCTGTAGCCATGTCTCTAATGGCTATCAGATCATACTTAATTATTTCTATTTGTGCTATCAGTTCATCTGTTTTGCTTTGAATGCTATGTGCATTTAGAGCCTTTCATTTTGTCCTTTTATTATTTTTGTAGGGTCTAGCCTTATCTGCTGATTTACTCTTAGATTTGTACATCTCACAAACAGATTATTTGTTCAATATCACGTTGCTGTTTGTGGGAGCTTGCTGTGCACATATTCACTGATGTGTTTCCTACATTACAACAATGATTACACTTTAGGTGTGCCTTATTGGCTGTATATCCCTTTGAGATGTCTGCTGGTTGTGATAGGCACTATATAAATATAAGTTTTTTTTTGCATGACCACCAGATATCCCAAAATACCTTTTGGCCAATGAAGTACTTTTGAAGTGTGGTCACTGTTGTAATGTAGGAAACACAGCAGCCCATCTGCAAAACAGCAAGCTCTCATAAACTGCAATGTTAAATGACCGGATAATCTGTTTGAGGGTAAATATTGGCCAGGACACTGGAGAGAACATCCTTGATCTTCTTTAAAATAGTACCACAGAATGTTTTATGTCTATCTGAGAGGGCAGATAGAGCCTCAGTTTAACATCTCCTCTGAAAGACAGCACCTCCAACAATGCAACACTCTCTTGGTACTGCACTGGAGTATAAGCCTTGATTTATGTGCCAAAGTCATGGACTTGAACCCAGACCTACTGACTGAGAGGCTAGAATGCTACCAACTGAGCTACAGCTGACACATAAAAACATAATTCAAGCTGGAGTAGGCCATTTTGCCCTCTGAGCCTGCTATGCCATTCAACAAGCTCATGATTGATTTTCTAATTCAAGTCCACTTTCCCAATCTATCCCCATATCCCTTGAGTCTCTTAGTGCCTAAAAATCTATTGAACTCTACCTTGAATATACTTAACATCTGAGCATCTACAGCTCTCTGCCTGCGGTAAAGAATTCCAAATATTCATAACCCTTTGAGTGAAGAAATTTCTCCTTATCACAATCATAAATAGTCAGCCCCTTATCCTGAGTCTGTGACCCCCCATATTCTAGATTTCCCAGTTAGGCAAAACATTTTCTCAGCGTCTACCCTGCCAAACCCCTTAAGAATTTTATATGTTTCAATTAAATCACCTCTCATTCTTCTAAACTCTAGAGAATATTGGCCTTGTCTAGTCAATCTTTCCTCATAGGACAATCCCCTCAGCCCATGAACCAGTATTGAACCTTTGTTACACTCCCTCTAGGGCAAGTATGTTCTTCCTTAGGGAAGGAGTCGAAAACCATGTGCAGTCCTCCAGGTGTGGTCTCCCCAGTGCCCAACCTAGTTGGAATAAGATTTATTTTCTCTTATACTCCAAACCCGTTGTAACAAAAGCTAACCTGCAATTTGCCTTCTCAATTACTCGCTGTATCTGCATGCTAACTTGCTGTGATTCATTTACAAGGACAATCAGGTTCCTCTTGAATGCAAACATTTCTCAGTCTCTCACCATTCAAAAAAATTCAGTTTTTCTTATTTTTCCTATCAACGTGGATTAACTTTACAGTTTTCCACATTGTATTCCATCTGTCATGTTCTTGTTCCCTCACCCAATCTGCCTGCATCCCTCTGTGGCCTCTTTGCGTCCTCCTCACTGCTTACTTAATCTAACTGTGTATCGTCAGCAAACCTGGATACATTACATTCAGTCCCCTCACCTAAAGTATTAATAAAGATTGTAAATAGCTAAGGCCTAAGTACTGATCCTTGCACCACACCACTGGTTACAGCCTGCCAACCTGAAAATGTCCCAAGAAAGCCAGGAAGTAACCCTCAATCTTTATAAAACATCAGCTCAGTCCCAGCTGGAACATTGTCTCCCAATTCAGGGCACCGTGTTTTAGGAAGGACGAGAAGCCTGTGGTGGAGGTAACAAGGTGGTCCCAAGGATGTCTGAGTAGAGTTGCATGAATAGGCTGGAGAAGCCAGGCTTGTTCTCCTTGGAGCAGAGAAAGCTAAGGGGAGATTTGACAGAGGTTTTTAAATCATTTTACTCTCTTCAAATAAAGAGAAACTGTTTCCAATGGCTGAAGAGGTGATAGCTAGTGGGCACAGAATTAAAGTGATTGGCAAAAGTAACAGAGGTGACATGAGGATAAACATCTTTGCGAAATGAATGGTTAGGATTTGGAATGCACTACCAAAGGGTTGAGTGTTGGATATAGAATCAACGGTAACCTTCAAAAGGGAATTGGATAAATACTTGAAGGAGAAAAATTTGCAGGGATATTGGGAAGGAATAGGAGAGTGGGACTAGCTGGATTGCCCTTCAAAAGAGCCAGCACAGATTTGATGGGTAGAATGGCCTCCTTCTGTGCTGGACTATCCTATGACTCTATAATATAGTTAAAGTCCTAATGAGGACTGTGTACAAGTTTTGTTTATGAAAACAGTTTCTTTCTGTTCAATGCCGATATACAGATATACTCTTGTAAAGATAACAACGCAATGTTTCAGCCCCTCAGACAAATACAACGTAGTACATTAGAGTCTAAAATAACTTCCATTCATGAAGCCCAATCAAGACAGATTTATATTATGAATCTTTTTTTTTGATTTTAGGCAATTTACTTACCAGAGTCAGTTTGGTTCGTCAGATAAATCCTGACTATGTATCTTTAGTTGACGCCACTGAGATTGATAGCTCAGTCACACGCTCACCCAGTCGATGATCTATCTGGATGGTGTTGTGATGTGTTGATGCTGTTTTGCATAGCTGAGCTCTCTGGAGATGTGACATTGATCCCTGGAGATTGTTATGTATTGCCAATTTATAGGTTGCAGTTTGCAGTACTCCCAATCTCATAAGGAGCTAGAGTCTCCAGGTTATGGAACCAACACTGACACAATATGTCATCAGAGCCAACCAAGCAATCAACAATGCTCTAGCAATAACAACTTGCATTTATATAGCACCTCTAACGTCATAAAATTTCTTCATGGTGTTTCACAGGAGTGTTATCAAATACAACCTGACACTGAACCACATAAAGTGATGTTAGGACACATGACCAAAAGCTCCTTAAAGAGGTAGGTTTTAAGGAGCGTATTAAAGAAGGAGAGAGAGGTGGAGAGGTGTAGTGAAGGAATTAGAGCTTGGAGAATAGGCAACTGAAAGCGCACCTGCCAATGGTGGAATGATTCAAATTGGGGATGTGCAAGAGGCCGGAATTGGAAGGGAGCGGAGATCTCGGTGATTGTAGGACTAAAGGAGAAAACAGAGACGCATGGAGAGATTTGAAAACAAAGATGAAAAGTTTTAAATTGAGACGTTGCTGGACCAGGAACCAATGTAGATTAATGAGCACAGGGGTGATGGGTGAACACATTTTGCTGTGACATAGGATACGAACAGCAACATTTTGGATGAATTCATGTTTATAGAGGGTGCAGAGTGGGAGGTTGGTCAAGGGATGGAATAGTCAAGTTTAGAGATAACAAAGGCGTGGATGAGGGTTTCAGAATATACATCTAATATTTGTGAGTGTAACTTGATGTGACCATATGATATCCTTAGTAATTTTTATGAATACGTTGGGCAGAATATTGAGCTCAGCAGGCAGATGTGCACCTGACACGGTTGAGCGTAAAATGACACGCGATGACATCGGGCAAGCGTCCCGACATCATCACGTAGCCCCACGATATTTCGTTCAGCGGGGACGCTCTGGAGTCGGCAGCACGTCCACCGACAATTAAAAGGTCTATTAAGGCCATTAAAAAGGTTCATTCAAATTCAAACATTCAAATTTACGCTGTCCGTCCAACCTCACGGTTGGTGGGCAGGCAAAATCGCCAAGCGGCCCTTGCACTGTTTAGGAAACCTCATCCACGGGCAGGGATGAGGTTTCCTAAAGCCTGTGAAAACAAAATAAAAATTTTACACTTGAATGTGACTCTGTCACATGAAGGGGGACATGTTTTATGACATTTTTTATTTTGTTCATTACTTTTTTTTAAACAGTGGCTTCATCTCCCTGAGGCAGCTTCTTGCTCTTTCATGCGCATGTGCAGAGTTCACACTAGGCTCGCTTGCCCTCCTCCACCCGCCCGCACAGGCAGCGCTGGGTGTGCTGCCGCTCGCATTCCATTCTGGGTGGGCCTTAATTGGACGAGCCGCGTAAAATCGCAGTGCGGTGCTGATTGCGGGCAGCAGTCGGTTTCCTGGCCGCTCCCGCTGAGCACCCCGCCAAGCACAAGATCCTGCTCCTTATGTATTGCCTCTTCATGTTAAAACTGGAACTGAAATAACACTTCAGGACTGTTGCCAGGACTGGAAAATTGCAGCTACGAGGAAAGTTTTGGATAGAGTGGGGCTGTTCTCCTTGGAACAGAGGAGACGGAAGGGAGATTTGAGCGCGATGTACAAATTAGCGAGGGGCCTGGATGGAGTGGATGGGAAGGGTCCATTTACTTTAGCAGAGAGGTCAGTGACTAGGGGACATAGATTTAAAGTGATTGGTAGAAAAATTGGAGGGGGGATGAGGAAATTCTTTTTCATCCAGAGGGTTGTGGGAGTCTGGAACTCACTGCCTGAAGGGGTAATAGAGGCAGAAACCCTCAACTCATTTAAAAGGTATCTGGATATGCACCTCAAGTGCCGTAACCAGTAGGGTCACGGACCAAATGCTGAAAAGTGGGATTAGGCTGGGTGTCACGTTTTTTGGCTGGCGCAGACACGATGGGCCAAGTGGCCTCTTTCTGTGCCGTAAACATTCTCTGATTCTGTGAACCGGAAGACCATCAACTCGTGGTAACCTTGCTGGTGACAGATCTATACCTGAATGTTACTTTGCAATTATATAAATATGTCACTAAAACTCGTTTAAACTCATCTGCTTTCCTAGCTCTCCCTGACCTTTACATACCTCCTCCAAATCTATCTCTGCAAACATGCTTTCAGAAACAATTTTCCTATATGCCTCAAATGTAGAAAATGTTTTACAATTCTTTGCAGAGGCAGAGCAAATAATAAAACAGATAAAAGATATAAAAGAATTGATAATGAACTCTCTTTAATTGGGTGAATAAAAAGATAAATAAAAACTCGATGAAGAGTTGTGTTTTGAGAAGGTTTTTAAAGGTTATAAAAGTGGTTGACAGACTTTAAAGAGGAAATTTGAGAGAGACTACAGTTCAACAGAGAACACTGTAAACACACTGGGCCAAAAAGAGGGAGGAATTCACAAAAGGCTAGTGCAAAAGAAATAAAGGGCACAGGGGAAGATGTAATTTGAATGAATTTGCAAGGATAGGGGAGGAATTTGAAGATTAGGATTTTAAATTCAGTATGTTGTGAAACATGAAGTTAAAGTTAATGAAGAAGAAATTTAGCTCTGGGTCATATAGAGCATTGATATTATGAACAGTTTGGCTCAGCCTGAAACAATGGTTGGATAGAGTTTGGATCAGATTGAGTGCATGGAGTTTGTGGTGGTAGTTGAGCTCGTAACATGGCTCATTTACTCTTGCTAGAAGCAACATACATTCATGCACAGGGAACATTGCAGACAAAAGGAATATGACTTTGTGGCTTTTTCGAATTACCCGGGAGCTATGAGAGCCTATAGTTCCCTGTTGCTTTCTCCATGGCAATGCCTTGGTCAATCACATTCTGCTTGCAAACCAATCAGCACCCTTTCTACTGTAGCATAAATTGTTGCGATCATTTGGAATTTGGCATTCTTGCATTTGTCCGAATGAGTGCGAGATGAAAAGCTTCAGCAACATTTCTCTCTTTTCAGTAGTATTCAAGTTCTATACTAAGAATTGTATATTTAGTAAGCTACAGACATAAACACTTTAAACAACTCAATAGTGTACCTAGAAGAAAAGGGCAAGAAGAAGTACACAAGAACAACTAATGAGTACAGTAATAGCATCAAGCTTTGAAGATGGGATTGAAATGTTGGGAAGTCTCTTATACTGGTATTCCACTGCTCCGGTTAATAATTTACCATGCAGTTCTTGCAATATTTAGTAGCATAACTCTAAGGAGAAATATCCTACTCTCTTGAAATAGTGTTCCCTAATAAAAGCACCAAATGAAGTATTAGTTTTTTTTGGCGCCCATGCTCATCAAGGTGCAACTTGGAAATTCTGTAGAGTGTTAATACCTGAGCTCTGAAGAAGAGTCGTACAGACCCGAAAAGTTAGCTCTGTTTCTCTCTCCACAGATGCTGCCAGACCTTCTGTGTTTTTCCAGCATTTTCAGTTTTTATTTCAGATTTCCAGCACCTGCAATGTCTTATTTTTATTTTAGTGTTAATACATGTTTATTTTATCTGCCAGCAATCTCACTATGGAACCACCATAGATATCTGGGGGGGGTATTTTAATTCCAAACAAGTTTTGGGTGGGTGAAATACTGGTTGAATGTGAAATACACCCACAATCAGTTTTCTGGCTGATATTGATTTACCCTCAGAGCTCACCTACTTGTTGCTGGCAAGTTGATCGCCTGCGAGATAAGGGGGAAAAAAATTCAGCACCCTTCGCCACTGTCTGATGTCCCACAACACTTAGCCATTTAAGTACTTTTTGAATTGTGGTCGTTGTTGGAGAGAAAACGCAGCAGCCAATTTGTACTAAGAATTGTGTATATTTAGTAAGCTACAGACATAAACACTTTAAACAACTCAATAGTGTACCTAGAAGCTCCCACAAACAGCAATGTGATAATGACCAGATAATCTGGTTCAGTGATGTTAATTGAAGGATAAATAGGCTGTGTTTGCTGCCAGCACCATAGCCAACGCCAGGCAGGCACAGTCAATTCTGTTGCTCCCTTTATGTCATAGTGTCGGCAGGTAGCCTGACCAAAAATGGTGTCACTCAAATAATCGCAGTTGTGTTTTTCTCCCCTGTTTAGGCAACAGTCAAAGCCATCCCCCCCCCCCCCCCCCCGCCTTTTTTAAACTAAGCATATAATTTCATGGAGGTCTCATTTAAGCACAACATTTAATAGCAGGCTTGAAGCCCAGCCATGAAATAAAGGCTGTTTTTCCACAAAGCGTTTTAATGGTTCTTGATCAGCTGAACAATCTTCATTATTGCTTGATTTGGGTTCTTGCGATTTCATGCAACTTCTGTGTGAGCAGGGTCTCCTTAGGGAGGAGTTTTAACCATGGGAGATTGGGGTTCAGCCTATCCTCCCTGGCAGACTCAACAATGCGATACGTGAGCTGGAGCTGTGAACAGTTTACCAGGACACTCTATTGTTACTGAGCTTGGCTGGCTTAACATTGCAATTTGGAAGGATACCTGTCCCTGTCCCTAATTAATTGATAGATAGCTTTATTATTCTTCAGGCTAAACCTAAACTTCCAGCCATATTCATTGCAGGCGGTGTAACCATGTAGATATAAAAGCTTCTCATGCATGTGCAGAGAACTGGCGGGCTGGGCATAGCGGAATGATGTCATTGGCATTCCACGGATGCACACATTGGCTACTCTGCATTGGCCAGGAGTTACAGTGGGATAAATATTGGTCAGGATACTGGGAATAACTTGCCTGCTGTTCTTCAAAATAGTGCCATGGAATCTTTTACATCCATTTGAGAAGGAAGAGAAGGCCTTGGTTTAATTTCTCATCTGAAAGACAGTTTTTTCTCATCTCCAGCAGTTTAACCCTTCCTCAATACTGCGCTGGAGTGTCAGCGTCGATTTTTTTGTGTTCCTGTGGGCGGAAAGCAGCAGCTGCTAGCTGGCAGGCAGGAGAGGTTCAGGTGACCCGGAGACTGCCTGCCAGCTCTATGTGATGACTCATAAGCACACAGGTATGTTGCAGGATTGTGGAGGAGGAGTCGGAGGGTTGGGCATGATCTCATCATTGCCCGGGGTTGGGTACAGCCAGACTTATACACTTGTGACAGACACTGCATCATTAAGAAGAGAGCATTTATTGTTGTGGCAAATGGGTTAAAAGCTGTTGGGTCTGGTTATGTCTCTGAAGAAAATCCAATGTTTTGTTTCATGCCCCTTTAACAAGCTCTAAAGTAGCTTAACATCGCTTTCACTTCTCCTGAACAAATTCTTTGTTACATATTCGTAAACTTCATAGCACTGATAAAAAAAATTGAAGGGTTGTTCTGACAAAGAGACTGCACTCAAAGATTTAACCTATATTTTATCTCTACGGATGGTGCCTGACATCTTGTATATTTCTGGCATTTTTAATTTATCTGCTTAGATTTCAGATTTTCCTCAGCCATCACCATTTGATATATTTTCTGCTACGATTAACATTGCAGGGAAATCAGTGCTGGGAAGGTAAAACCAAACTGAGCTACCAGGCACTAGACCAATTATGGTGAGGATTTCTTCTGCTTCTTCATTTTAACTCTACATTTTCCTGGAAATAAGAGCTCTTAAAATGTTGAGACATTACTTCATTCTCTGACATACAAATTAAGATTTCTTCAGAAAGGTGAAAGCATTAAAGACAACACTTCTCAAGGGCAGTTAGGGTTGGGTAACAATGCTGGCCTTGCCAGCAATGCTCATATCCCATGAACAAATAACAAAAAGCTAAGACTAGTGTTCAGTTAAACTTATGCTCTTTTATTTTTAAAATAGATTTCACCTTATTGCAGTGCACCTAAATTATTAAATTAGCTATCTAAAACCCCATTTAGAAAAGTTTAAAAGCTTGAAGTACATACTGAATTATTCAGGCGGTATTGCTTTTCCACAATCTAAAATCAATTGCATGAAAGCTGCTGAAGAAGGTGAGGGGAGTTTGTAAGATATCGCTCTCACTTTTTGGATATTGTCCTTTGAACATCTATTACAGGAAGAACTCCAAACCCAATTCTAGATTCCCTTCTGACAAATGTCGGCAAATATGAATACATGGCCAAAATAATGTGCCTTAAACTAAGCCTAGTCCATTTATATTAAACAGGTTAATCCATCTGTTATCTTGGTAATCAAAGGCTTTCATTCAAGCATTAAGCTTTCCTGCTGTAACATTTCACAGCATAACATCTGGGCTATATCGCTACACCGCATTGAGCTACATGAATTATTTCATTCATGAAATACAAGGCAGAAAACATAACTCTTTTGTCAAAACTGTGCGTGGATCAAGATTTCTACAATAAATAATTAGTGTTTTTTTTAATGTTAGAAGGTCATATGAACTGGCATTGAATTTCAGGCAATTAGTATAACAGGTCCAATACCACCTGCCCTGTGCCACTGCCTGAGATGAATCCCTCAGTGTCAGCATGAAGTACTCTTAGATCAGGTATGACACAGCTAGCTGCAAATTAATGCTCCCTTTGCACTACATCAATAACGTGATAGCATCAAGCTCATTAGCTGCATTAGCATCAAAACCCTCTTTTCTCACAAGCCTGCTCTGTGCCCTATCTGAATGGGGTTGGTAATTTAGGGGCAGTTCATTTCTGTGGGCCTACATTTGCTTCAATTTCCATTGACACCGCCTGCCATTTTTCTGTTAGCCCCTGACAGCTAACAAAGTCAGGAGGCTTTCTCCAATCATTGCAAGTTTGATTTGAACTCAGGTTGTGCTGAGATACAGTAACCAAACATACAACCCTCTCCCCAGCTCTGAATTCAAATAATTATATGCTACATAGCTGTCAGATAGTCCCAAGGCGACGCATGATTCATATTCTATCAGTGTTATTGATCATGTTAAATGAACTCTGTATTCTCCTTTGCACTTACTGAGTAAGTATAAATGTATTAAAATCTAGCTTTTATATAATGCCTTTAATATAATAAAACATCTCAAGCCACTTCAAAGGAGTAATATCAAACAAAATATGACACCAAGTCTCATAAGGTGATATCAGATCAGATGGCATAAAGCTTGGTCAGCGAGGCAGGTTTCAAGCAGCTTCTTAAAGGAGGAAAGAGAGGCAGAGAAACAGAGAGGCATAGGGAGTGAATTCCAGAGCTTAGGCCCTTGGCAATTGAAGGCAGGGCCACCATGCTGGAGCAGTTAAAATGGTGGATGCTCAAGAGAGCAGATTTAGAGGAGCACAGATATCTCAGAGATTTTTGGGACTGGAGGGGTTTACAGAGATAGGGAGGGCTGAGACCATGGAGGAATTTGAAAATGAGGCCGAGAATTTTAAAATTGAGCCGTTGCTTAACCAGGCCCCGGTGTAGGTTAGTGGCCACAGAGGTAATTGATGAATGGGACTTGGTGTGAGTTAGGATATAGGCAGTAGAGTTTTGGATGACCTCAAGTTTATGAGGGGTAGAACATGGAAGACTGGCCAGGAGTGAATTAGAATTGGCAAGTCTCGCATAAAAAATTCTATGCTAGACATTATTGCAGGGTCTGAATAGCTTTCGCATGATTCACCAAGAATGGAAATTAAATCAAATGGGATATTCACTAGATTTTAATGGTCTTTGAACTAAAAACTAGATTTTAATACATTTACACTGGCTCAGTAAGTGCCAATAGTCAATCAGTAACATAGTCAATAACAATTGGATAGAATATGAATCATGTACAATATCTCCTTGGGACTATCATCAGCATAATTACCAATTAACCAACATCTGTTCAGATTTATAGATAACTGAAACATTAATCTATTTTAGCATTCTTTCCCTCACTGACCTTTACTTTTTCTCATTCATTTATGGGATGTGGGCACCGCTGGCTAGGCCAACATTTATTGCCCGTCCCTGATTGACCTAGAGATGGTGGTGATGAGCTGCCTTCTTGAACTGCTGCAATCCATGTGCTGTTAGGAAGGGAGTTCCAGGTTTTTGATTCAGTGACCCAGTGAAGGAACGGTGATATATTTCCAAGTCAGGATGGTGTGTGACTTGGAGGGGAACTTGCAGGTGGTGGTGTTCCCATGCATTTGCTGCCCTTGCACTTCTAGCTACTAGAAGTCATGGGTTTGGTAGATGCTGTCGAGGAAGCCTTGGTGAGTTGTTGCAGTGCATCTTGTAGGTGGTACACATTGCTGCCATTGTGCATTGATAGTGGAGGGAGTGAATGTTTAGGATGGTGGATTGGGTGCCAATCAAGCGAACTGCTTTGTCCTGGGTGGTGTTGAGTTTCTTGAGTGTTTTTGCAATTACTGATATTAATGTACTTTTGCACAATATTAATACCTGATAAAGGACATGGATTGTTTGGATCTTTTGTTTGTTATGAAAAAGGGGGTTATCTGGGTTTTGAAATGCAACAGTACTACATGTCCTATCAGGCTTGTTGTATTCATGTGACCTCTGACATGAGGGAAGCTCTGTAAGCTGCCATCTTGCACTCAGTTCAATAAATACCTATGATGAGAAAGCACTGCAATCATTGAACTCAAACCATGGGGCAATATTTTCCCCCCATTGGGGGGGATGTGCGGGAGTGGACGTGGGCCGGCATGTTCCCGATCGGCACCCCTGGTTGGGGGCGCACTGCCAATTAAGGCCCGTCCAGCGTGATGTCCGGCAGGAAGCGCTATGCGTTCCCTGTGCGGGCGGGGTTGGGGGGGGATTCCCTGAGTCTAGAGTGAGCTCTTTGCATGCGCAGACCTCACTGAGGCAAAGTACTGCCTCAGTGAATTCGGCTCAGGTTTGAAACATTAAATAAAGATGAGAAAAAAATTTCGCTGCCATGTGCTCTCTTGTGACACTGTTACATGAGTTGGGACATGTCCATAACTTTTATTTTAAAACATTCTGAAATTTTTAAATCCCTCATGAAACATCATCCCGCCCGTGGCTGAGGTTTCATGTTTTTTCAGAAGCCTGTTAGGGCCCCCGGCTTGCCCACCAACCTTAAGATTGGACGGACAGGTCCATTAGTGATTTTAATTACTTTTTTAATGGCCTTAATAGGCCGTTGACAGGTCGGTGGGCGCGCAGCTGACTCGGCTGCGTGCCCGCCAACCTGAGAATGTAAGTGATGCGGGGTGACGTTGGGAGGTTCGCCCGATGTCACCCCGTGTCATTTTACGTGTCGGCGAGCGGGCTCTGCTCCTCACTTGCTGACCAGAAAATGCAGCCCATGATGTCAGGAAGTGGAGATAAAATAAAGTTTTTGAAATCCTGGAAATGTTGCAGAGAAGACACAGCTCAGAAGTGCACATAGGAATGTTCAAATCTACAAAAAGCTGCTGAAAAAGGAAAGGAAAAGCAAACACATACTGAAGGCTGCAAGTGAAACACTGGGTGAGTGAACATGGAGGAAACGTTCTACCCCCAGCTCCAATAGAAATGAAAGGCAACCTGTGGCCGCACTGGCAGTTTTCCAACTTGCAATGGCAAAAAAATGAGCTTGCATCAGATTTAATGAATAAGTCGGAACCAATAAGAGTAACCACACTTCTAACACTGTTGGGGAGGGACTGCTACAACTTGTATATCACCCTAAATCTAACCGATGAGCAAAGTAAACAGATGGTAGAGATTTTGAAATCCTTGAATGAACACTTTCAACCCTGAATGCACATTACTTATAAATGCTATGTATTCAACACTAGAGCTCAAGGTGAAACTGAACCCATAGATCAGTATGTGATGGTAGTAACACAGCTTGCAGAAGCATGTGAATTCAGACAGCTAAAAGATGATCTGAATAAGGGTAGAATACTCTTAGGTACACGAGACCCCTCAGTGAGAGAAAGTCCACTGAAAGAGGAGAAACGTACGCTCAGGAAATTGTTTAACCTGTATAAAAATGCAGAGCTTGTAAAATGTCAGCTAGAGTACATGTATGGCAGAACAGACCAGGAGATACGTTATGCAGAGAGGCATTCCAGGCTGAAAGAGCAGAACAATTACTGACAAAAGGCAGGATGCAAATGCAGCGGAAGACACCATACAAAGGAAAAGAAGGATGGCTGAGTCATTGTGTGTGTGTGTGTGTTAATATGAGCACCATGCAATGATTTATATGATGAGAAAAGTAAAGTTCCAAAGACATATGGGAACAATAGAATTTGCATTAAAAGGGAGAAGCATGTGTAATGGGAAACGGGGCTATGTGTCAGGGAAGGCATTGAAAGGGAAGTGTGAAAAGCCTCCAGTATCTGTGCATTAAGCTGCTGTCTACAGAAACCAAAGCTACAAAAAGCCATTTTAAATTCTACTGTTCAGGACATTGTGTTAACTGCCTGGAGTCTATTTAAAATCAAAATTTTTGTTTACTATTGCCTTAATGGGGTGTAACTGGAAGCCAGATTAATTAGGGGTTTTAGGGGTTATTGTAGTCATAATTTGTAGGCCTTTGTATGTGCTTGAAAGGTTTATTTTGTAAATAAATGTTTAATTTAGCTTTCTAAAAATCTCTGAAATCGTAGTAAACTTATTACTTCTGAATTCAGGGCACACATCGCAAAATAAATACAAATTGCAAAACCGTTGTGATCACGTGATCAAGTTTCTGTCCTCAAGTTTCTGCTGCATCATAATGAGTCTGTTGAAGCACTATACACGATATAGCAGGATGGTTCTGTCAAGTCTATAGGTGATAAATGGTTTGTGACTATCATAATGATGACCTTAGAAGGAGAGTATCAAGCCAACAAAAGTGTCAGAAAGACACTGGTGCATCATGCAACATCATGACCTTCACAGACCTGTGCAAAGTAGCTGAACGTGGTGATCCAAAAATTAACACCTTGAAAGTAAGGTTGAGGCAATATGATGGCACGATACTCATACTGGGAGGACAAATTGGTCTGAGAGCTCAATGCAATGGCAGGAAGGAAGATCTAGAGTTCCAGAGTATAGATGGGACACAACAGCCACTCATCGCCGCTGGAGCAAGTCTAAAACTTGGGTTGGTAACCCCAAAGTTGCCGATAGAGATTCAATGTGAAGCAGCAGTTCGACATACCCTGGAAGCCATCAACCCAGCAGAGATATTGAATCTGACCGACTAGCACCTTGCTCAAATCAAGTGAACCACCCAACAAGATGCAACTTTCCATGCATTACAAGAAGCAATGATGAAAGGATAGCCTGAGACCATCAAGGACACACCTGTGGTCACAAGAGCATATTGGGCACACCGAGATGAATTGACAGTCCAAGATGGCATCTTGTATGAAAGAAATAGAGTCATCATCCCTAAGGAAATGAGAGGAGAGATACTCAAGTGCATTCATGCAAGCCATCAAGGAATTGAAGTGAGTCTGAGAAAGACGAGAGAAGTGCACTACTGGCCAAACATGAGCAATGAAACTAAAGACCACATAGGCCAGTGCCGTGCTTATAACGAGTACCAAGCTAAACAAGCCAGAGAGCCTTTGATAATGCATGACATCCCAGATAGACCATGGATGAAGCTGGGAGTAGACCTCTTCATTATAGCAGGAACTGATTATCTGACTATTATTCTGACTACTGGGAGTTAGACCAGCTGACTTCAACAAAGACAGGAGAACTAGTAGAATGCCTGACAGCACATTTCAGTCGTAACAGCATTCTATACATTGTGATGCGTGAAAATTGACCCTCGGTTCACGAGTGTAGAATTCAGCCATTTCACAAAGGTTTGGGAAATTCAACACTGCACATCACCTCCACACTATTCCTAGTCGAATGGAAAGGCTGCGTTGGCAGTGAAAATCACCAAAGGAATCATCAAGAAATCGAGCAAATATAACACTGATGTATACAAGGCAACCCTTTAGTGGAGAAATACACAGACTGAAGGCATGGAAAGTAGCCCAGACCAAAGACTAATGCCTCGCCACACATAAACGACTCTTCCAATAGAAAAAAAACTACTGAAACCAAAGGTAGTAACAGGCGTGAGTGAAAAACTCAAGGTGAAATGGAAGAAAGCCAAATTTCATTTTGATAAGACTGCCAAACCACGCTGAGCATTGGACAGCCAGTCATGATACAAGCCTTCAACACTCTCAAAAGGAGTCAGCCCACGTGGGAAACTTGGGACACACATAGGGAAATTGTCACCTCGATCATACATGGAGGGAGTGAATGACCAAGTATACTGGTGCAACCACAGGCATATACGCACAACTAGAGAAGCTGTTCCTTCACTACAATTGGTTGGTCAGGGAGAAGGGACCTCACCAGCTGTACTGAGTACCGAACCACCATCAATCCCAGAGGTCCACGGGTCCCCAACAACAGCATGTGACCTCTGCCATGAGGAAAGCTGATCTTACAATTAGTTCAATAAAGACCTACAATGAGAAAGCATTGCAATCATTGAACTCGAAACAGCGTCATGGAAGAACTGTATTGTCTCCTTCTGTGTGCTTATTGATAGGTTTACTCTTTCTGATGTCTGATACAATACTGCATTTGAGTGGGTATGTGAATAGTATGTGAGTAGTGTCTGTTGTTCTGTTCAATATCATCTCAGCCCAATGCATCAAAACAGAAACCGTTCCAGGTATTCTGCCAAATGAGTTTTTTGGGACATTGGGACCAATTTTAAAATTTGGAACTGGGGCGAAACATAACTCGTGTCAAAAATGGAGGCTGAAGGGATGATTTAAAACTGTTTCCGGTAATTTCATGTTGAAATAAGAAACCTCTCCAAGCATACAGAAACCAAGTCGGAGGGGAGGCCCCTTGTTCTGAGAACAAGTTCACTCCAAATTAAAAACGTGCTTCTATGTTTCATCAACCATTGACACGTCTATCCTTAGAAATTCTTGTAGAAATTTAAAACACAAATAAAAAAATAGATTCCTGATCTGTGTCCAGTATAGGTTCAGAGTGTTATTGATCAACCAACAATAAATGTGAGAGTTCATTGCAGAAAGATACTGTAAAATTTCTTTAAGACAGAGAAAAGGATAACAGTAACTGGCTGTGGTTTTGGACTAATCTCAACTATCATTTTGTTATTCTTTAAAATGGAATTTATCAATAGATGTAATTGGCAGGATTTTTGTAAAGACTAGTGGTGGGGTAAGCAGCACTTCCTTTGCATTTGAGTCTACTTGTGCACAAAGGAGCAAGGCTCCATCTGTTGATTGTGAGTGCTCTATTGAGGGCGCCGTGCAGTTTCCATCTCAAATTCCAGCAATTTGCAGGACCAAAAATCAAGGAGATTAAATAGACGAACGCAAATCTAACTAGTGGAATTCGCAGGCTGGCAACATCAAAATTTGGGACATTCAAAAAGAAAATTTTGTGATTTTCTCACTAACATACATTTGTAGAAATTTACAAGACTGTGGGTGTACCGACACCATATGGACTGCAGCTGTTGAAGAAGGCAGCTCACCACCATCTTCTTAAGGGCAATTAGGGATGGGCAATAAATGCTGGCCCAGCCAGTGACAACCACATAAGACCATAAGACATAGGAGTAGAAATTAGGCCATTCAGCCCATCAAGTCTGCTCTGCCATTCAATCATGGCTGATAAGTTTCTCAACTCCATTCTCCCGCCTTCTCCCCGTAAACTTTGATCCCCTTACCATTCAAGAACCTATCTATCTCGGTCTTAAATACACTCAATGACCTGGCCTCCACAGCCTTCTGTGGCAATGAATTCCATAGAATCACCACTCTCTGGCTAAAGAAGTTTCTCCTCATCTCTGTTCTAAAAGGTCTTCCTTTTACTCTGAGGCTGTGCTGTAGGGTCCTAGTTTCTCCTACTAATGGAAATATCTTCTCCACGTCCACTCTATCCAGGCCTTTCAGTTTTCTGTAAGTTTCAATCAGATCCCCTCTCATCCTTCCAAACTCCATCGAATATAGACCCTGAGTCCCCAAACGTTCCTCATATGTTAAGCCTTTCATTCCTGGGATTATTCTCATGAACCTCCTCTGGACCCTCTCCAGGGCCAGCACATCCTTCCTGAGATATGGGTCCCAAAATTGCTCACAATATTCTAAATGTGGTCTGACCAGAGCTTTATAAAGCCTCAGCAGCACATCCCTGCTTTTATATTCTAGTCCTCTCGAAGTAAATGCCAACATTGCATTTGCCTTCCTAACTACCGACTCAATCTGCAAGCTAACCTTAAGAGAATCCTGGACTAGGACTCCCAAGTCCCTTTGCACTCCAGATTTCTGAATTCTCTCCCTATTTAGAAAATAGTCTATGCCTCTAATCTTCCTACCAAAGTGCATGACCTCACACTTCTCCACCTTGTACTCCATCTGCCATTTCTTTGCCCATTCTCCTAACCTGTCTAAATTCTTCTACAGCCTCCCCGCCTCCTCAATACTACCTGTCCCTCCACCTATCTTTGTATCATCTGCAAACTTAGCCAGGATGCCCTCAGTTCCTTCATCTAGATCATTAATGTATAAAGTGAAAAGTTGTCGTCCCAACACTGACCCCTGCGGAATTCCACTAGTCAACGGCCGCCATCCTGAGAGGGACCCCCTTATCCCCACTCTCTGCCTCCTGCCAGACAGCCAATCTTCTATCCATGCTAGTACCTTGCCTCTAACACCATGGGCTCTTATCTTACTGAGCAGCCTCCTGTGCGGCACCTTGTCAAAGGCCTTCTGGAAGTCCAAGTAGATAACATACACTGGCTCTCCTTTGTCTAACCTGCTTGTTACCTCCTCAAAGAATTCACATCCCATGAATGAAAATTATAAAAGGAGACCATTTGTCCCATCATGTCTGTATTGGCCAATAAGGAGCCATCCAGCCCCCACTTTCCGGCTCTTGGTCTGTAATCTTATAAATTACGGCAATTCAGGTGCACATCCAAGTGCTTTTCAAATATTATGAAGACTTCTGCCTCTCTTTCCCTTTCAGCCTCTGAGTTCCCCACCACTCTCTGGGTGAAAACACTTTCCTTTGAATCCTCTCTAAACATCTAACATATTGAAGAAAAGAAGCAAGAAGACGGAAAAGTGAGCTGGAGAACTTACACCATGGAAAATTCCAAACAAAAACCACAACATATTTTATCTGTCCTAGTTTATCTTTAAAATAGTTTTTCCAGCATTTTTCAGTTGCAGGATAGCAGAAATTTGACAGATACACATTTCCTATTTAACTTTGTCATCAACACTTCCATTGCAATTGGATCTTCCTGGAAAAATCAGAGCGTGTAAATGATGCATGCCTTTATAAACGCTGAAATCGGGCAACAACTTCAGGAGATTAAGAGATGCAGATTGAGCTGTGAATGTCCAGAAGTTGCTGGTCGATTTACATGCCTCTGCCATTTCCTTTGCATAATCAACATATCGCCATTAACCCTTTACCATTTAAGACCTTGCTGGATTTGTTCATTACTTGCTCATTTATCTCCCAACAGAAAGTTAAGTATGGTATTTAAGAGCATAATAACTTTTAAAAATGTGATAATTATTAATACAATGCCAATTAATCTCTCTGGGAACCATTTAAAATATTCAATCACATTCTTACATGTACTCAGTTGGTAAGGGTTCTAAAGATGCCAAATTTGAAATTTTTACATTGTTTTAATGTTTTCTTTCTGTCTTCTCTCTCTTTTAATCCAATCTTTCCATCTTTCTCTTTCTGTGCCTGATTTGACTCAAATTCATCCCCTTTCCTTATCCATCATTCCTCTCTTTCTAATTAATTGCTGTAACCACCATTATTGTTTTAATAGGCAAGTGACCAGGATGGTAGATGAATTAGATGGAGCCTATTTAGCAATTCCAATGTTCCCTGACTGGTGCCATAGAAATCTGGGGTTTCACAGTGGAGTAGGCTATCTTCTGAATTTAACAAGCTTGGGTATTAGATGAAGAGAACCATAAGACAAGATTTCACTGATCTTGTAGTACCATTGGGACTGCTGTAATGTGGCCCCCAATGGCTATCGTGATGCAGGATCAACAGCAAAGGTATGGCTGGCATGAGCACCAAAGGTAGTGTTGTCTCTCAGGACCCACAACTGATGCCGACCCTTCAGCCATTGCCTTGCTTATTGTGGCAGAGAGCACCTAGGGCTATACTGTCTACACAGTGGCATAGCCTGCAACAGTTCAGTCTCAGGATTCAGCTTTCAGGAGGAGAAGGCCTCCTCAAACTCAAGAATACACAGAGTAACCAGCCTCAGGTATTCCTGGCACTGGAGTAACTCCAAGAAAAAGGACAAGTCTAGGATTAAGAGCATATTCATCGTATATTGCCACCAAGGGGAAGTATCATGGAAGCAATCACTAGCACATACACCTGCACACAATGTTTGACATTAAAAATCTGGTTTAATTAAAGCTGATTCAGCCTTGTAAGCATATTTCATTATGGTATTAATGTGGTTTTTATGAGTTTCCCAGAAGCGTTAAGACACTATTGGTCAAGGCATATTTGGGGAACATGGAAAGACATAGACTGTTAACACTGTGATCACATTTCTACATTAAGAGAAGAGGCCCTGATTCAAGGCTTGCCAGATGACACTTGCAGATGGCACTGAGGATTGCTCTGAATTCTATTCAGCTCACACTGCTCCTCTATCTGGTTTCTTTCATGCACCTGAGACCTCCTTGGTAACACCTTTCTGCAGTTGCAGCATGCAAATAAACAACAAAAGTCAGTTGTATCACAGGACACCCCACATCAATACTGCAAAGCACCTACATCTATCCTGTAGGACACCCCACATCTAACGCATAGGATACCCAACATCTATTCAAACACTGAAAGCAATGCCTCAACATCCCAGTGTTGTGCTTGATGATTATTGCGATGCATGAATGGACATCATTATACCTGTAGCTATAGCTATAGCTGGTGTCCTGGGACACTGCCAAGAGTTAGGGAAATTCCAATGGGGGGAGCTCTGTGGTGTTGCAGCTACTGCAAAGAAAAGGCTGGTCCTCAGAATGTGCCACCAAGGCTTCCGAAAAGGTAACTACATTTAATGCATGTGGGCAAAGTGGAAAACACCTTTTTATAATGCATCTTCCAAGGCTGCTCCCTATAAAAATAGGGAAAGAGCATTGCTTTCTTTAGTTCTTGGAAATTAAGTAGAGCAAATAACTGATGTGAGAGTAAATGAAATAATGACAAAACACAATTAGGTTCCATTTAAGAGTGAGAAAAGGATATGTAAGTTCAGTCTAATAAAATCCTTCCATGTCCAAAGTCATATGTACCATCAAGGAAGGTGTTTGTGCCAATGAGCAACCAGCCATCAAAGTCCTAGAACCTCATGGCAAGAGTCCCTTAGGGAAGTGTCCTTGGTCAATCATCTTCAACTGTTTCATCTTATCATACTCATTTGATAATAAAGCTACTTATGCCAGTCTAGAACAGGACCTGAACAGCAGCCAGACTTGCTTGACAAGCGACAGGTAATATTACTCGTTAGCAAAATGACACAAGTTTTTGAAAGGCCACAAGGAGAAAAATATTACTTGTTTCATTATTTGTATAAATATGAAAGAAAATAACTCTTGGAATGATTCTATCATTAGCGAGGTTGAGGAAGGCTGGTGAGGGGGTGTTGCCACTAACATTCAGGCCATGTGTCCTGACAACTTTTTCCCACAAATTCTACAACCAAACTAATGTATTCCAAGGCTCGGCTAACATCCTTCATTTTGACAAGCACAAAAGACAAATCGTCAAAGGTATGAATGAAAAGAAAATATTTATTAATACAGACTAGTTCAAGTAAAAAGATTTGGGAAGTAACTTACATTGAAAGCTATCGGCTGAATGAATCTGGAGATGAGGGAAATCTGGTGGAGGTGTACAGGATTATGACAAGTTTTGATAAGGTAGACAAAGAGAACTTAGGGGAAAATTTTTCCTATGGCGGGCGAGCTGGGCGGGAGGGTGCGGGGCTGGGCGCAGAGTCAATCACTGCCCGTGATCAGCTACGCGCCACCATTTTACACGGGTGGGCAAATTTAAGGCCCGCCTGGAGTAACACGCAGCCGGTAGCGTCAGTGCTATTGTGCGGGCGGGGGGAGGAGGGAGAGTAGGGGCCTGTGCTCTTTTGCGCATGCATGCGAAAGAGTGCAGCAATCTCCTTGAGGCATGGAGCTGTCTCGGGGAGATTGAATAGATTATAAAACATTTTAATAAATACCGTAAAAATTTATTTAAACATGTCCCCTCACATGACAGTGCCACATGAGCTGGGACATATTTGTGAAGTTTGGAAAATTTATTTTATTTTATAAAAGCTTCAGGAAACCTCATCCCGCTCGTGGATGATGTTTCCTGAAAAACGCGAAGGCTGCTTGGACTCTTCACCTGCCCCGCCAACTTTAAGCTTGGACGGGCAGCGTTGTTAACTGGTTTAATTACTTTTTAAATGGCCTTAATAGGATTTTGGGGAAGTGTTACAGAAGATGTGAGGAATGATTTCTTTACACAACGAGTGGTAATGACCTGGCTCTCACAGCCTGTGAGCGTGACGAAATGGAGACAATCAATGATTTTGAAAGTAAATTGGATGGGCACTTGAGGGAAATAAAATTGCAGGGGATAGAGCGGGAGAATGGGACTGACTGGATTGCTCTACAGAGAACCCCATGGACTTGATGGGCCAAATGGCTTCCTTTTGTCCTGTAATAACACTATGACTCTATAATATATTGGAAGGGAGAAGTTAGTTCTCTGGGTATATTATAACTACTTCAGATAAATAAAACTATGCAAAATATTTTAATATTGACGGTTGAGAAACTTGCTTTTAGCTGTGGTGGAACTGGCACTTGGATAAATTCTTTCCTTGTTTACCAACTGTTAATACTGCTCAATGACAGTAATCACACCAAACACTGATGTGATAATGAAAACATGATGCTTGCACAAAGTTAAAAATAAGATGTTTTCATGATTCCATATTTCCCATGATATTTGTCATGTATAAGTTATTGCTGCTTTGAGAGTGCAATCAGCAGGAGCTTCAAATCATTACATCATCCTAAAAAGACATTCCTAAACCCTGGCAGCATCAACTCCTTGCCCACTAGGCAGACACAGTGCAGTTAATCAATAACTGTTATGACCCCCCGTCGAGTGCTCCTGGTAATTAGCTGGCAATGTATCAGAGAATGTGTGGGTACAGAATAAATAGTTTGCATCTTAAGAACTTACAAGACTTCTATGGATCCTTCAGGAAATCTTTAGACTAAGGATAGTTGAAACCAGTTTCAGTTTTGGATTATATCTATTGACACAGACAGACACAAACTTTGGAACCGGGCTCCGAAGAAGAGTCATATTCAACTCGAAACATTAACTCTGTTTCTCTCTCCACAGATGCTACAAGATCTGCTGAGTTTTTCCAGCACTTTCTGTATTTATATTATATAGTTCCCATTGTTGCCTGCTCTTTATGCTTTCAACTTTTAGGAGTTGGATGATGACAGGGAAAATGTTTTCTTTCTGCCTTATAAAGAGAGGTATCTTGCAAAGTGAGGGACTTATTAAGGATACATGGGGTGGGGGTGGAGAACAGGTAGGTGTAAAATTATTTTAATAAATGAATCAACCTTTGATTGTTGAAAGTTCTGGGCTATCCTTTGTGCTTTCCTGTCAACTGACCTCATCCACTTACCCTTCTCCTTACCTACACTCATTATACTGCGAACATACCCAAGCAAGACTTGGTGCAGACCCCGGTGAGTGAATGTCTGTGTATGGGGAAGAGGTACCTTAATGGTGCCTGACTCCAAGCTTCCAACCCAACCTCTTCCATGTCTTCATCGTCCTTGTCATGAGATCAAAATAAAGGATTCCCCATTGAGAAATACTTGTAGCTGAGCAGAGTTGAGTAAAGATAAGTGCGATATACCTGACTCAATCTTAAGAAGATTGCTGTGCAAGCAAAGAAATCCCCAACCTACAGGAGCAAAACAAAAAATCGGCTTGGTATTCACCTCAGTGATATCCACTCTTATTGTCACTGATTATTTGGGGTGGAAATGGAGAGAAATGAGATGGAAGGGCTAACCACTTAATTTCATTAATATGTGGCAGTCTTCTGGAAGGAAAAGACATTTACAAATGAGCATGAAGTGTTGAGGATATCAGAGATATATTTCACTGACAATAGTAAATAATGCCGAGTTTGACAATGTAAGTCATAAGTCATCATTTTTTAATAATATACTGATATCTCCACAAATCAAAATGTCAAAAAAGAGGGACTTCCATTTCTATAGAATCTTTCACAACCACAATACTCTGCAAAGTGTTTTACAGCCAATGTGGTACTTTTGAAGCATAGTCATTGCTGTAATGTATGAAATGCAGCAGCTAATTTGTGCACAGTAAGCTCCTACAAACAGCAATATGATAATGACCAGATAATCTGTTTTGTGATGTTGATTAAATGATTAATATTGACCAGGGCACTAGGACTAAATCCTATTCTTTGGAATAGTACCCATGAGAGCTGAAATGGCAGGCAGAGCCTTGGTTTAACATCTCATTCAAAGGACAGTATTTACAACAGTACAAAATAGATTCACTAGGGATGAAGGGGTTGACATATCAAGAACAGCTAAACAGGATAGGCCTTTATTCATTAAAGTTTAGAAGAATGACGAGTGACCTTCTTGAAATGTACAAGATTCTGAGGGGGCTTGGCAAGATAGATGTTGAGAAGATGTTACCACTAGTGGGGGAATCTCGAACTTGGGGACATAGTTACAGAATAAAGGGGCATTCATTTAAAACTGAGATGTGAAGGAATTTCTTCTCTCAGAGGGTAGCGAATGTCTGGAATTCTCTACCCCGGACAGCTGTGGAGGCTAGATCACTGAAAGTATTTAAAGAGGAGGTAGATAGATTTTTCAGCTATTGGGGAGTTGAGGGAAATGAGGAGCTGGCACGAAAGAGGAGTTGAGGCCTGGGGCAGATAAGCCATAATCTTATTGACTGGCAGGGCAGGCTTGAGGGGCCGAATTGCCTACTCCTGCTCCTATTTTTCATGTTCTTTCTTATAACACTCCCTCAGCACTGCACCGGGGATATCAGTCTAGATTTTCGTGCCCAAGTCTCTGGAGTGGGGACTTGAACCCACAAGCTTCTGACGCAAAGTTGAGAGAGCGCTACCAACTGAGCCACAACTGGCATGGCTGGTGAGTGGAGAGAACTCAAAGCTCCCATGAAAGATAATAAATAATCTGAATCCATTTTGGATCCTGGGTTATTAAAGTAGTCAGTAACAACTGGGAATTAGCCTCTGCCAAATACTGGAGTGCCACTTGGGACAACCAGAACAAACTGATCAATTAGCAAATAACTGTTCATGTCTGAGTTTTTGTTACATGGGTTCGCTATGAAAAAGGCAAATTATTGGAAACAACTTTGATGCATGTGTGGGGACGTGTTATAATATTTATTGTTGTTTTTCACAAATTCAAAGCTTTTGTTTACAGCCAGATAACATCCCTTTCTGAAAGTTTGAAGATTATTCCTTATCAAATCTATGGGCAGAATTTTGGGCAGCGTGCACACCCGACTCGACTGGGTGTAAAATTGCGCGCGATGGTTTCGCTCGGTGGGTGCACGCGGGTGCCAGAGCAGCGCCCACCATTAATTAAACGATCACTTAAAGCCCATAACAGTCCTTTTTCCTTGCCCTTGTGATTTTCTGCTCATCGCACAGGCAAAACAGGCGGGCAGACAGCCGACATATTCACAAACCTCATCCTAGGGTGGGATAAAAAGGGTCAGCAGCATTTCCAGTGTGAGTAGTGAGGAGTTTAGGAGTCAGTTTGCTGCTGGTTGCTTATTGGTACTTGGCAGCCTCATCTTTGTTCGGGGCTTCATTCTTAGCATTTCCAGGCTTCATTTCAGGCTCGTTGGTGTCTGCCAGGCCCTCTGAGGAATCAGACCATGTGGACCCTTCCAGGTATTAGACAGCCTTCCCTTACCCTGGTAATAGGGGTTGTGCTCTCCGCTGGAGGCACCTCCTCTGTGGAGGAAGAGAGGGGCAGAAGGGAGAGGAGGCCAGGTGCCCCAATGCAGCTTCCAGGGGAGGGACCTGTGGGAGGGGAGGCGCGGGCTCAAGGGGCGCAGGGCCAGCAGGTAGTCCAAGGCAGAAGGGGCCGCAGAAGACACCACTATCCTGCTGCCAGGTGTAATGCTGAAGGAGGCTCCGCCTCTCCAGGGAGACTGTGACCTCCATCAGTCAGATGATTGGCCCTGAGATTAGCTCTGACTGTGGGGGTGGACACCCCATGCCAGTGGCTCTCCACAGGATGCAGATTCTGCAAGTCTGTGCAAGGTACCCAGGCAGCTCCCATGATGCCTACATCCTGAGACACTCCCAGGTGCCGAGGTTCTTCACTGCTCCAGCCTGACTGGATGGATGGCTGCTGGGTGACAAGGACTATCAGTTGAAGAAGTAGCTCATGACGCCTCTCCACCACCCAAGAACAGAGACAGAGCAGTGTTACAATACGAGTCACACCTCCACAAGGGCGGTGGTAGAGGGGACCATAGGTCTTCTCAAGATGCACTTCTGATGCCTGCACCATTCAGGGGGAGACTACAATACCCCCCAGAGTGGGTGCCCCTGATAGTGATTACATGCTGCGCTCTCCACAATCTGGCACTGGCAAGGGGGGACCCACTGGACGAAGAGGATCTTGATGCAGCTGCACAAGCCCCAGACAATGACTCCAGTGGTGATTCTGAAGAGGTGCACGGTGAGGAGAACACTGAGGGCGTGGAGCCAGACCTCAGTAACCTGCAGGGAGGCAGGGACACCAGAGAGGCCTTGATCCAACCCTCCTTCAGCCAGGCTACTAAAGATCAGCTTCAAACATATGCCAGGGCTCCTGCCTCCATCCTGGATGTGTGAAAGGAGCGTTTCATTTGGACCCAAAGAACACTCAGTGCCTGTGTGATAAAGCTCAGAGCCACCTTTGTCCAGCATTACATACTGGCGTTCTCCGCACCAATGAAATAAAAAGGTGAAGCAAACTCAGGCCATGACAACAAAAACATAACTTATGTCATTCTGACTGTTCAATAATCTTAACAGAAACAATAGACCAGTATACATAAAGCAAAGCAAAGGTGAACATAAAATCACCCGTGACCTGTCCCTCTTGTGCTCATGGTGCCTTTAACTTACGTTTACGGGTACTATGTCTAGGTGCTCCCCCCTCGCTGGCACCGGCATTGGAGACATCCTGCTGACTCTGCTGTCTTGTTGGCCTTGATGACCTTGGCAGGCGTCCTCTGGCCAGTGGAGCCTGTGCTGGGAGCCTGGGAGGGAGAGGCCAGTGTCATGGCTGGCTTCTCCCCAGTCATCGCAGCCTCTTCAGATGCCACGGTCACTGGCAGAGGGGCGGAGGAGCTGCTGCCCTCATCCAGGGCGCCCTGAGAGGAGTCCGCAGTGACGACAGGCAGCTCGTGCACCAACGTGAGGTCACTCTGGACCTCCCTGCTCAACATTGATGGACGGGCACCTAGCTGGGATACTGGGTGCCTCATCCATCTCCCACACTGAGACTGACCACCTGAGGTCAGTGCCTGTGTGAGGGCTGCAGGTCCGAGCATAACTCCAGGAACCCCTGATTCTGTCCCAGGAGCTGTCTCCCCATGAGCGCTGCCACTCTCTCAATGGAGGAGACAGTACGCTCGCTCATGACGGTCAATGCAGTGCTCACGCTCCACATGGCTCCTCCATCATGGAGACCATGGCACATAGACCCTCATGGATCTCCGCCAGACCCTCCCGCACATCCTGCTGGGCATCCAGCATCTGCTGCCTAATGGATGACCACAGAGGCTTATCATCAGCCTTCAACTCAGCATCATCCTGGAGCCCAGCAGTCCCCTGACTGCTTCTGCATGCACCTCAAGCGATTGTGAAGTACCCTCACCAATGTGCACTGAGATACTAGCTGCCACTCTAATGCCCACTGAGGTGCCGGTATCTGCTTCAGAGAGCCGGTGTGATGCAGGAGCAAATGATACCTGGTGGTCCCCCAGCGTCAGGGGTGGCCCTTTGAGGTCCGCAGAGTGAACGCCTGG
Source organism: Carcharodon carcharias (assembly GCF_017639515.1). Classification (NCBI taxonomy): domain Eukaryota; kingdom Metazoa; phylum Chordata; class Chondrichthyes; order Lamniformes; family Lamnidae; genus Carcharodon; species Carcharodon carcharias. Next base: position 130,194,139 of record NC_054481.1, read on the forward strand.
TGGTGAGCCTAAAAGGGAGAAGAAGGACATGTCATTAGTTAAAGCCATCACACTGTCACTGTGCATGCCAGGCACCCTGATGAGACAATGGAGATCTGCATCACGGTGCCATCGTCTTTCGATGATCAATGAGGACTCCAGGTTTGAGGCTCCCATCAATGAGGAGACTGCACTAGAATTGTTGCACAATCCGAAACTCTCACCCCTGTGCACTGCACTTTTACCTTCATCTGGCACCCCTGCCTCTCCACGCCCGGTTGCATGCGGGGTGTGCCGGTTCTCAAGCTCTAGGGTGTCTTGGTCATACCTCGAAAGGGTTAGGGGGCTAGTGGACCCTCCGCCGGTTAGCGACCTTTCTATATTGTTGTGGGCTGTCGTCCCCTGAAACGACAGAGGAACATTGATCAGTCCGCTCTCAACCTGCAGCACCATTACAGCCTGGCCAACCCCAGCTGAGGAACACCTCCCAGGGCACATCCGAATCGTGACCCTCAAGTCGCAAGGCACTCAGTCCAAGCAGCCAGGGCTCACCCCCTTGGCCAGCTCCAGCGTCATTGTCGGTTGGCTCTAACACCCCTGAGGTCCACGGGTGGATGGCCAGACCTTAGCACACTGACCCATGCCAACATGGTACTCACCCTTCCCGAGCACAGCCGGTCATTGAAGCACTTCCGGCACTTCACCCACCGCACCACGCCATGTCATAGCTGCTCACCCGGGCTGCCACCTCCTCCCGTGCCCTCTCGGTGAGGTGCGGTGGCCCCCTCCTCCCATCTCTGGGGACAGAGGTGTCCCTCCTGGCAGCCACCTCCTCTGGGTTGCACTCAGCAGAGAAGCAGGGAGGGTGGGGGAGGGGGTGCTGAGTGCCTACCCGACCTGCCCACCCGCTTGGCGTCTCCAGCTGCACTTGGGTCTACAATGCCGGCTCAGGGAACCTTCCTCCCGCACCCACCCCAACACACACACACACACACACACCCCCCACCCCCCCGTGGCAGCCTTCCAGGGGCTGCCTGGGCCGTTTTAATCCGGCCATCATTGGACCCGGTGGCTGACAGGCCCCAGCCCTCATCGGCCTTACCCGTTCAGTGCGGAGCCGCGTTTCACGCTGGGCGGGTCTTAATTGGCTCACCAGCGTGAAACCGTCATCGGGGCCCAGGACTCATTGCCCCACCCCCCCCAGCCAGGGCTTGCCCTGCGACCTGAAAATCCTGCCCCAAGTGTGCAATATGACTAATGAAGGATCGAAAAGAAATGGAAAAGTAGATGTAGAATTTAATTCCTGTCTCTATTTGGTTACCATAGAAAGAATGTTTTGAATCAGACGTGTTTACTTAAAACAATTTCGGGTTGAAAATGGATTTGAAATATGCAGATTGAAGAGACTTCCTTGTTGGAAAGATGTAAATGTCACCAGTGACACTATTTATAATTTGGCGTCGATTGTTATTGTGCTGCTTTCTTGAACGGTAACAGTTACTTGATCTGAACCAGGACAAATGATATGATTACAATGAGCAAACAGAAGCTGACAGCCCATATGTTATAATGTTGTTAGAAAGTCTCCTTAAATAAACTCAGAAGGCAAGCAATGACAAAGAGTCTAATCGTCCTCACATTGTCTGCCAGGGCCTGAACTCTGATATGAACCAAATGAGGGACATGGAGTGATATCACATAATTCAACAGAGACCAGACTAGGGAGTCTATTTTTAAATAAAAGTAATGATTAAAGTTCCATGCAAATACACGAGTCAGTTTCTCTGTTTAATATTACTGCATGTTCTAGCATCTGTGTGAGACACTTTGTATGAGAAATAGGCAAACATTTGTCAATGATGGCTCTTTTGTGTTTGGATCAAAATATCTAAGAAAGTAGAGAAACCATTAAATATTAACAATCAAAACTCCGAACCCTAAGGAAAACAGACAATGTAATCAGTATATCTGGTAATATCTAAATACAGCAGACAATTTAATCCTCAGAGTACAGAAGGGAAAATGTGCAGAATATTCCAAAGCTCCTCGTGCTGATATTGCTCAATGATTCAGCAGACAGTGAGCATTTTCTAAGGCTGGCTGATGAGAAATCCGACCAAGGTGTTTGGATAGTGATTGGGCTTCTGGAACATTCTGGAACAAACTTGGCCGTGTGACTGTTACTGATTATAATGAATGTTTACCCCCTCCCCCACACCTGATGTAATCAGCTACCTTTTTGGAAACTAAGTGGGTGGATTTTTCCACAAACAGACTACGGGTGGCTGGCAGGCCCAACATAACCAGAAGTCCTGGTATGAGACTGGATCCACATTGAGGAAGGGAGGCTGTTATCACCAGAGGCTGAATGGATGGTCTCAACCTTACTGCCCATGAGCTCCTCACTCACTCCTCGTTCCACAGCTCCCTGGGGTAAGGAATTCCAAAGATTCACAACCCTCTGAGTGAAGAAATTTCTCCTCATCTCAATCCTAAGTGATCCCCTTATCCTGAGACTGTGACCCTGTTTTCTAGATTCCCCAGCCAGTGGAGGCAACCTTTCAGTGTTTACCCTATGGATCCCCTTCAGAATCTTCTAAGTTTCAATGAGATTTCCTCCCATTCTTCTAAACACCAGAGACTATCATCTCATCTTAGGACGCCCCTCTCACCCCAGGGATCAATCTAGTGAAGCTCTGCCATACGGCCTCCAAGATAAGTATATCCTTTCTTAGTTATGGAGACCAAAACTGTGCACAGTATATCAGGTGTGGCCTCAATTTAACATTATTCTTATTCTTGTACTCCAGACCCCTTTGCAATGAAGGCCACCATGTTATTTGCCTCCCTAACCGCTTGCTTCATTGCTAACTTCCTGTCATTCTTGTACAAGTACACCCAAGTTCCTCTGAACATCGACATATAGAAGTCTCACTCTTTTTAAAAAACATTTTGCTTTTCTATTGTTCCTACCAAAGTGAATAATGTTCCTATGAATCATCTTGGGATGTTTCACCACATTAAATGTGCTGTATAAATGCATACACGGTGAAACATTTCACCTATGCAGAATGGTCTTCCTAGTGATTCCTCTATGAAATAATCAAGATGTTTCCTATTCCGATTGGGTGTGTCAGCCGGATCTCGGCAGTGACCCCAGGGTCGCTGGGTGGTGAAACGAGTACATTTTTATTGTTATATTGAATTGAAACCAAGAAATTTTTATATTTTATCGAAAGATGAATGAATGTATTATTAGATTGAGTACATATTAAATCACCTAGCATGAATAATTTATGCTAGCACCAATTATACTCTGGAGCAATGGTTTACTGGTGATGTGGAGTGAGTCCAGCTCTCAAATTAAACTCAGTTCCATCCCAATAATTCTCAGTGGCAGCAGCAGTCACTACTGTGCTGGGGTTGTAGAGAATCAGTGCTCTCTGTGCTCTAGAGACCCCTTATGTCTTTCACAATGTTGGTACAGGCTGTTATCCTTGGCCTCACATCATTAGCTAAGTTTTAAATGGCATCATTAAAGGGCAGCATCAGAAATCACAGAGATCAAATCTTTTTATTTTCATATCTTAGAAGTGTTGAGTTTGGCAACTCAAAAAAACTATAGAACTATGCTTGTGAACTAAAACTTTATCTGCACAAAAACATTAAAAAGCTATCCTAAATCATTTTAATTTGGGAATAATTTAGGATGAGGAGTGAACAAAATTAACAACTCAAATTTATCCACTGGAGTCATTCTGGATTGTATGGAAAAATCACAACTGGCTCATGGCAGAACACTCATAACTTTTTAAAAAATGGACAAAATGTCTCTTACTCATAGGATCATAGAAAGTTTATGACACTGAGAGTGGCCACTCGGCCCATCGTCTCTGTGCCGGCCGAGAAACCAGTCACCCAGCCTCATCCAACTTTCCACATTTGGCCCGTGACTCTGCAGGTCACAGCACTTGAGGTGCACAACCAGACACCTTTTAAATGGGTTGAGGGTTCCTGCTTCCACTACCCTTTCAGGCAGTGACTTCCAGCCCCCCACAACCCTCTGGGTGAAAAATTTCTCATAGCTGCAATTTTCCAGTCCTGGCGAACCTCCTCCATACCCTCTCCAGTGTAACCACATCCTTCCTGTAATGAGGTGACCAGAACTGCACACAGTACTCAAGCTGTGGCCTTACTAATGTCTTATATAGTTCCAGCATAACCTCCCTCTCTTGGACATGTGTATCCCCTGCTTTCTTGTGGGATCCTCACCCCACAGCAAGCATGGTGGGTCAGATATTCATTTCTACATACAGCATTGGTAAACCTCCAAAAGTTTATTATTCACCTCACCTGGTATCCATTGTAACAGAGCTGGGAGGCTGCTGGGGGGAAGGGGGGGGGTGGGGGAGGGGGTTGGATTTTAATCCATGCGGTGGAAACTGGGTGGATTGTCAGTTAAAATACCCCTGGATAGTTACCGGCTGTTTTTGATTTTAACGGATTCTCTGGGCCCGAAGCCAGAATGAATTCACACGACATTCATGAGAATCTGATGATATCGTTGGGCTCTGAGAGCAATTTTAACCTCAGTCTGAGCGGAGTTGGGGGTGTGGGGGACGGGGGGTGTGTGTGTGTGCTGATGATAACCTTGCTGCCTGCTGACAGTCAGGGCGAAGAGGTTTGAAAAGCTGCATAAGCTGCCCAGGCATCGTTTAATAAACATGGGCCCAGGAAACTCATTGGCACTGGTCACACAGACAGGAAGGTCCAGGTTGGATCCACATTCCCTGCTTCCCTGTGATGTTCTCTGTAGAAGATTAAGCAGCACAAAAACATAGAAACATAGAAAATAGGAGCAGGGGTAGGCCATTCGACCCTTCAAGCCTGCTGCACCATTCAGTATGATCATGGCTGATCCTCCATTTCAACGCCATACTCCCGCTCTCTCTCCATACCCATTGATGCCTTTAGAGTCCAGAAATCTATCTATTTCCTTCTTAAATATATTCAGTGACTTGGCCTCCACAGCCTTATGTGGTAGAGAATTCCATAGGTTCACCACCCTCTGAGTGAAGAGGTTTCTCCTCATCTCAGTCCTAAATGGTCTACCCCGTATCCTGAGACTGTGACCCCTTGTTCTAGACCCCCCCAGACAGAGGAAACATCATCCCTGCATCCAGTCTGTCCAGCCCTGTCAGAATTTTATATGTTTCAATGAGATCCCCTCTCATTCTTCTAAACTTCAGTGAATACAGGCCTAGTCGGCTCAATCTCTCCTCATACGACAATCCCGCCATCCCAGGAATCAGTCTGGTGAACATTCACTGCACTCCCTCTATAGCAAGTATATTGTTTCTTAGATAAGGAGATCAAAACTGCACACAGTACTCCAGGTGTGGTCTCACCAAGGCCCTGTACAGCTGCAGTAAGACATCCTTGCTCCTGTACTCAAGTCCTCTCACAATGAAGGCCAACATACCATTTGCCTTCTTAACTGCTTGCTGCACCTGCATGCTTGCTTTCAGTGATTGCTGGATGTCTGGGATGCTGGATATCTGGGCTCACACAGAGCACTGACTTTCTTGATCTGGTACAGAGGAGCTGTCGGCATTTGTGTTCCAATGTAAATTGCAGACTTCAAAAGGGGTGCGAAAATTGGAAAAATAAAATTGGTTCAGCAAATACAGTGCTAGCTTAGGCTTACAGTCGCCATCAAGTGGCAGAGAAATATACTGCAGCAACAGCAACAATAATCATGTCTTTAATGTGATAGAACACCCAAATGCATTTCTTACAGGAGAGAACAGACATCATGCAGTAACAGAAGAGAAGAAACAAACAAGAAACATCCGGATAGGTTTGGCCTTGAGCATGCTTTTAAAGGTAGGAACTAGCAAAGTGACAATGTTTGTGGAGGGAGAGCAGGGCTGAGCTATGTTAAGACTCCATCCCTGATGGAGGAGGGGAAAGACCCACGCGGAGAGACGCCAGAGGACTGAGACATAAGGTCATTGGCAAATAAGCTAGATGGTAAATGAGGAAACATATTTATGCAGCAAGTTATTATGATTTTTAAAGCTTTGAATTATTCACAAGATGTGGGCGTTTCTGGCAAGGCCAGGATTTATTGGGCATTCCTAAACCACTGCAGTTTGCCAAAACATTTTGATAACTGGAGGGGCTTGTCTGGCCATTTCAGAGACAACTACATTGCTGTGGATCTGGAATAGCAAGTAGGCCAGATCAGGTAAGGGCGGTAGATTTCCTTCCCTAAAGGACATTAGTGAACCAGATTTTTAACAACAATCCTTGATAATCATCATTAATCATACTAGTTTTTTTTAAAATTCCAGATTTATGTAACTGAACTTAACCTCCCTAATTGTCCTGTTGGGATTTGAACTCTCAGATCTGGATTATTTATCCAGGCCTCTGGATTATTAGTCCAGTAACACAATCACTCTGTCACTATACCTGCTTTTGGAATGATCTGGAATGTGCTGTCCGAAAGGGCGGTGGAAGTAGATTCAATAATAATTGTCAAAAGGGGGTTGGATAAATTCTTGAAGGAGAGAAATTTGCAGGCCAATGGGGACGGAGCGGGCCAGTATGTCTAATTAGAGAGTTCTTTCAAAGAGCTGGCACAAGCTCCTTCAGTGTTGTAAGATGATTCTATATGGCTAGAGGGAGTTACAAAGGTGGGGACTCGTCAAAGTCAGCGTTTATGTGTTTTATTGTTGTCCATGATCAAAATGTTTTAATGTGTGAAGTTAGTGAGATTTCTTACCCTCACCAAAGTGGTTGGTCACAATTTAAATGATTCCAGCAGCAAGCTTTTTGTGAAGTTAAAAATAAAGAAGATTACTTATAAGCATATACTTGGCCTGGAGGTTTAAACACAATGTCTTACACACTGTCATACACAAGGAATAGACATAGATGAAGAAAAAAATACGATTACAATCTGGAATTATTTCATTCTCATTCATAGCAGGCCTGGAGTTTCTTGAATGAGTTGATGCTTCAGATGTAATGGAGTCTTGTAAAGCAGGGGATTCTCAGTAAGCCGTGAAGCTTCTTGTAGATGAATTGCCAGGAAGTTGGTTCTCAGGTCATGCAAACATATGAGCAAGGAGCAGGAGTAGGCCAATTCAGCCCCTCAAGCCTGCTCCATTATTTAATAAGATCATGGTTGATCTGATAGTAACCTGAAATCTGCATCCCGCCTACCTCCAATACCCTATCACTCCCTTGCTTACCAAGATTCTATCCACCTCTGCCTTAAAAATATTCAAAGACTCTGCTTTTACCACGTTTTTAGGAAGAGAGTTCCAAAGACTCATGACCCTCTGAGTGAAAAAATTTTTGCCTCATCTCCATTTCAAATGGGTGACCCTTATTTTTAAACAGTGACCCCTAGTTCCAGATTTTTCCACAAGAGGAAACATCCTCTCCACATCCACCCTGTCAAGACCCCTCAGATTCTTATATGTTTCAATCAAATCGCCTCTTACTCTTTTAAACTCCAGTGGATACAAGCCTAACCTGTCCAGCCTCTCCTCATAAGATTACCCGCCCATTCCTGGTATTGGACTGGTAAACCGCTGAACTTCTTCCAATGCATTTACATCCTTGAACTTGAAGATGCAGTAGGTTGGGGGATAATCTTACTCATGATTTAAAGGTACAGCTGTCTAACATTGGCTGCATGGTTGTCTTGTCGATGGCTTTTCACATGGTGTTTGTGAAGGTATTTGTTATGGAGTTTCTGACTTGAACAGCTTCTGCTGTTATTTTTAAAAGAACAAGTAAAAAAGATGGGCTGATAGATAAGGTAGGTAAGGTAGAAAAGGTAGATAAGGTAGATAAGGTAGATAAGGTAAGTAAAGTAGGTAAGGTAGGTAAGGTAGATAAGGTAGGTAAGATAGGTAAGGTAGATAAGGTAGGTAAGGTAGATAAGGTAGGTAAGGTAGATAAAGGTAGGTAAGGTAGGAAAAGGTAGAAAAGGTAGGTAAATGTAGGTAAATGTAGGTAAAGGTAGGTAAAGGTAGATAAGGTAGGTAAGGTAGGTAAGGTAGATAAAGGTAGGCAAGGTAGGTAAAGTAGGTAAAGATAGAAAAGGTAGGTAAATGTAGGTAAAGGTAGATAAGGTAGGTAAAGGTAGATAAGGTAAGTAAAGGTAGGTAAATGTAGGTAAAGGTAGATAAGGTAGGTAAAGGTAGGTATGGTAGATAAGGTTGGTAAGGAAGATAAGGTAGGTAAGGTAGATAAAGGTAGGTAAGGTAGATAAGGTAGGTAAGGTAGATAAAGGTAGGTAAGGTAGGTAAAGGTAGATAAGGTAAGTAAAGTAGGTAAGGTAGATAAGGTAGGTAAGTTAGATCAGGTAGGTAAAGTAGGTAAGGTAGATAAGGTAGGTAAGGTGGTAAGGTAGATAAAGTAGGTAAGTTAGGTAAGGTAGATAAGGTAGGCAAAGTAGGTAATGTAGATAAGGTAGGTAAGGTACGTACAGGTAGGTAAGGTAGATAAGGTAGGTAAAGGTAGATAAGGTGGGTAAGGTAGATAAGGTAGCTAAGGTGGGTAAGGTAGGTAAAGTGGGTGAGATAGATAAGGTAGATAAGGTAGATAAGGTAGGTAAGGTAGGTAAGGTAGATAAGGTCGGTAAGGTAGGTAAAGTTGGTAAGGTAGGTAAGGTAGATAAGGTAGCTAAGGTAGATATGGTAGGTAAAGGTAGATAAGGTAGGTAAAGGTTGATAAGGTAGGTAAGGTAGATAAAGTAGGTAAATTAGGTAAGGTAGATAAGGTAGGTAAAGGTAGGTAAGGTAGATAAGGTAGATAAGGTAGGTAAAGGTAGGTAAGGTAGATGAGGTAGGTAAGGTAGGTAAAGGTAGATAAGGTAGGTAAAGTTAGGTAAGGTAGGTAAAGGAAGATAAGATAGGTAAGGTAGGTAAAGGTAGATAATGTAGGTAAAGGTAGATAAGGTAGGTAAAGTAGGTAAGGTAAATAAGGTAAGTAAAGTAGGTAATGGTAGGTAAGGTAGATAAGGTAGGTAAAGGTAAATAAGGTAGGTAAGGTAGATAAGGTAGGTATGGTAGATAAGGTGGATATGGTAGGTTAGGTAGGTAAAGGTAGATGAGGTAGATAAGGTAGGTAAGGTAGGTAAAGGTTGATCAGATAGATAAGGTAGGTAAGGTAGATAAGGTAGGTAAAGGTAGATAAGGTAGGTATGGTAGGTAAGGTAGATAAGTTAGGTAAAGGTAGATAAGGTAGGTAAAGGTAGGTAAGGTAGATAAGTTAGGTAAAGGTAGATAAGGTAGGTAAAGGTAGGTAAGCTAGATAAGATAGGTAAGGTAGGTAAATGTAGTTAAGGTAGATAAGGTAGGTAAAGGTAGATAAGGTAGGTAAGGTAGATAAGGTACGTAAAGGTAGATAAAGTAGGTATGGTAGGAAAAGTTAGATAAGGTAGGTAAGGTCGGTAAAGGTAGATAATTTAAGTAAGGTAGATAAGGTAGGTAAAGGTAGATAAAGTAGGTATGGTAGGAAAAGTTAGATAAGGTAGCTAAGTTCTGTAAAGGTAGGTAAGTTCGGTAAAGGTAGGTAAGTTCGGTAAAGGTAGGTAAGGTAGGTAAAGGTAGGTAATGTAGGTAAGGTAGATAAGGTAGGTAAAGTAGGTAAGGTAGATAAGGTAGGTAAGGTAGATAAGGTAGGTAAAGGTAGATAAGGTAGGTAAAGTAGGTAAGGTAGATAAGGTAGGTAAGGTAGATAAGGTAGGTAAAGGTAGATAAGGTAGATAAGGTAGGTAAAGGTAGGTTAGGTAGATAAGGTAGGTAAGGTAGGTAAAGGTAGGTAAGGTAGATAAGGTTGATATGGTAGGTAAAGGTAGATAAGGTAGGTAAAGGTAGATAAGGTAGGTAAGGTAGCTAAAGGTAGGTAAGGTAGATATTGTAGGTAAAGGTAGATAAGGTAGGTAATGGTAGATAAGGTAGGTATGGTAGGAAAAGTTAGATAAGGTAGGTAAGGTAGGTCAGGTAGGTAAAGGTAGATAAGGTAAGTAAGGTAGGTAAAGTAGGTAAGGTAGATAAGGTAGGTAAAGGTAGGTAAGATAGATAAGGTTGGTAAGGTAGGTAAAGGTAGATAAGGTAGGTAAGGTAGGTAAAGGTAGATAAGGTAGGTAAAGGTAGGTAAGGCAGATAAGGTTGATATGGTAGGTAAAGGTAGATAAGGTAGATAAGGTAGATATGGTAGGTAAAGGTAGATAAAGTAGGTAAGGTAGGTAAAGGTAGATAAGGTAGGTAAGGTAGGTAAGGTAGGTAAAGTAGGTAAGGTAGATAAAGGTCGGTAAGGTAGGTAAAGGTAGATAAGGTAGGTAAAGGTAGATAAGGTAGGTAAGTTAGGTAAAGGTAGAGAAGGTAGGTATGGTAGAAAAGGTAGGTAAAGTAGGTAAGGTAGATAAGGTAGGTAAGATAGATAAGGTAGGTAAAGGTAGATAAGGTAGGTAAGGTTGGTAAGGTAGATAAGGTAGGTAATGGTAGATAAGGTAGGTAAAGGTAGATAAGGTAGGTTAGGTAGATAAGGTAGGTAAAGGTAGGTAAGGTAGGTAAAGGTAGATAATGTAGGTAAAGGTAGATAAGGTAGGTAAATGTAGATAACGTAGGTAAGGTAGGTAAGGTAGATAAGGTAGGTAAGGTAGATAAGGTAAGTAAAGATAGATTAAGTAGGTATGGTAGGAAAAGTTAGATAAGGTAGGTATGGTAGGTAAAGGTAGGTAAGGTAGGTAAAAGTAGGTAATGTAGATAAGGTAGGTAAAGTAGGTAAGGTAGATAAGGTAGATATGGTAGGTAAGGTAGGTAAAGGTAGGTAAGATTGATAAGTTAGGTAAGGTAGGTAAAGGTAGGTAAGATTGATAAGTTAGGTAAGGTAGGTAAAAGTAGGTAAGGTAGGTAAAGGTAGATAAGGTAGGTACGGTAGGTAAGGTAGATAAGGTAGGTAAAGTTAGGTAAGGTAGGTAACGGTCGATAAGGTAGGTAAGGTCGGTAAAGGTAGGTAAGGTAGATAAGGTAGGTAAAGGTAGGTAAACGTAGGTAAGTTAGATAAGGTAGGTAAGGTAGATACGGTAGGTAAAGGTAGATAAGGTAGGTAAGGTAGATAAGGTAGATAAAGGTAGGTATGGTAGATAAGGTAGGTAATGTAGGTGAGGTAGATAAGGTAGGTAAGGTAAGGTAGACAAACAAAAGCTGTTCCCATTAGCCGATAGTACAAGGGGTGGGGTGGATGTGAGGAAGAACTTTTTTACGCAGCGAGTGGTAATGGGCCGGAACTCAGTGACTATGGTACAACGGAAGCAGAGACGATTGATGATTTCAAAAGGAAATTGGATGGGCATTTGAGGGAAATCAATTTTCAGGTATAAAGGGATAAAGCGGGTGAATGGGACTGAATGGATTGCTGTACAGAGAGCTGGCGTGGACTGGATGGGCCAAATAGCTTGCTTCTGAGCATAATGACTCTATCGCCTTTCCTTCCTGATCACTATCTTCCCTGAATCTCTCTGTTCTAGTGAATTGCAGCCCATCCTTTTTCAATTTGTTCTTTGTAATGAATCCTTTCATCCTAGTACCATTTCTCATGACATCAATATCCTTCCTGTAATGAAGTGCCTAAACATGTTCAAAGTCCTTCAGCTGCAATCAAAGCCCCAATATCATGTATAGATTCATCCTCATCTGCTAGCTTTTAGATATAAAAGCAAGAATCCAATTTTCCCTTTTAATGCTTGCTCCTTTATAAATGTCTCCTTCCTATATTCCTCTTAACAAGTAATGAGTGTGAGATATTCATGGACTCCTTTGTCAGCCAGATAAAAATCACCTCTTCAGCCACCTCTGCTGCTCCCCCGATTCCCCTTTTGCTAAACCTCTCGCAGGCCCCCACTGCCCTAACCCTGAGCTCTGCTTAGTTTCCCTCTCATCTTTCACATGCTCTCTCTGGTTCCCTCCCCTCAGTCACCGTCCTCCTACCTTTCAAAGCCACTGCCAACACCCCCTTCCTCCAAATATCCACCTTTAACTCCATCGCCACCGTTCCTGCGCGCCCCCCCACCCCCCCCGCCCCCCCCAAATCTCCGACCTTCTAAATTATAACAGCATACTTCAAAAGCACTTTGGGACATCCTGAGGCCATGAATGATGCGATAGAATTGCAAGTCTTTCCTCCTATCTTTCTTTACTTTTCCTCTGCAAAGTGTGATGGGGTTGGGTTTCCACAGTTGTCGCCTGTTAATGACCTGCTCACAACCCCGGAAAGAGGATCATTAAATAATAGGGGGAGGCGTCTGTGCCTACGAGGCACAAGAGAGGTGCCAAAGGCCCAGGCTGGGCTGCATATAGAGGCAAATTGTTTTACATTTATTTTCCATTCAGGGAACAGAAGGGAGCACTTGATAACTGATCCCTCAAAGAATAGTTATTGTTGTCCTTTTCATGTTTAACATGCTCACGTGACTCAAAATGAGACTTTGGGCGGAATCATCCCACATTTGCACTAAGTGCGGTAGTGGGCGGGTAAGATGGCGTTTCACCCACCAGTGCGATGGCAGGTTTTCACGCCGTATCGCCATATCGAGCTGACAGCCCACGTAGAAATAAATAATTACAATTTGATAGCCATTATGGAGACAGGAGGACATGGATTGGGACCTGAATATTGAAGGGTACAGGCTGTTCAGGAAGGGCAGGAAGCGAGGAAAAGGTGGAGGGGTGGCTCTGTCTGTTAATGATGGTATTGGCACAATAGAGAGGGATGACCTAAGTTCAGGAAACCAGGATGTGGAATAGGTTTGGGCGGAGATGAGAAATGGTAAAGGCAAGAAGTCATTTGTGGGAGTTGTGTACAGGCCTCCTAACTGTAACCACATGGTAAGGTTGAGCATAATGGAAGAAATAATTGAAGCTTGTCAGAAAGGCATGGTGATAATCATGGGAGATTTTAATTTACATATAGACTGGAAAAGTCAGATGGGCAAAGATGGCCTAGATGAGGAGTTCATTGAATGTTTTTTGGATAGTTTCTTACAACAGCGTGTTCTGGAGTCAACCAGAGAGCAGGCTATACTAGACCTGGTATTGTGCAATGATATGGGAGTAATTAATGGTCTCATAATGAAGGCACCCCTTGGTAGCAGCGATCATAATATGACTGAATTTTACAGTCAGGTTGAGGGAGAGAGGCATGGACCTGAGACTTAGTTTTTAAACTTAAATAAGGGCAATTATGAGGGCATGAAAGCTGAGCTGGCTAAAGTGAATTGGCAAATTAGGTTAATGGATAGGTCAATAGAGATGCAAGGGGATATTTAAGGGGATATTTCAGATTTCACAAAATAGATACATTCCAACGAGTAAGGAAAGGTCCAAGGGACAGTCACACACTGTGGTTAACTAGAAAGGTTAAAGATAGTATCAAACTCAAAGAAAAAGCAGATAATTGTGCAAAGACAGGTGGCAGGCCAGAAGTTTGGACAGAATACAAAAAACAGCAAAGAATGACTAAAAGACTAATAAGGAGGGAAAAATTAAGAGTATGAGAGAAAACCAGTCAGAAATATAAAAACAGATAGTAAGAGTTTTTATAAATGTTTAAAAAAGTAACGAGTTAACAAAGTGAGCGTTGGTCCTATAGAAAGTCAGCCTGGAGAATTGATGATGGAAAACAAGGAGATGACAGATGAATTGAACAGGTAATTTCATCAGCTTTCACTATAGAGGATACAAGTAACATCCCAGAAGCAGCTATAAACCAGGAAATGGAAGTGAGGAAGGAAGTCAGGAAAACTACAGTCACCAGAGAAGTGGTACTGAGTAAATAGTTGGAGCTGTGGGCTGACAAGAGCCTGGGTCCTGATGGACTTCATCCTAGGGTCTGAAAAGAAGCGTTTAGTGAGACACCTACTGCATTGGTTTTAATTTTCCAAAACTCCCTAGATTTAGGGAAGGTCCCATTAGATTGGAAGATAGCAAATTATTCCATTATTCAAAAAGAGAGGGAGACAAAAAGCAGGAAACTCCAGGCCAATTAGCTTAACATCTGTTGTAGAGAAAATGTCAGAAGCTATTATTAAAGAAATTATAGCAGGGCACTTAGAAAAATTCAAGGCAATCAGGCAGAGTCAACATCGTTTTATGAAAGGGAAATCATGTTTAACCAACTTATTGGAGTTCTTTGAGGAAGTAACATGTACTGTGGATAAAGGGGAACTGGTGGATGGACTGTATTTAGATTTGCAGAAGGCATTTGATAAAGTGCCATATCAAAGTTTATTTCGGAAAATAAGAGTTCATGGTATAAGAGTAACATATTGGCATGGATAGAAGATTGGCTGGCTAACAGGGAACAGAGAGTAGGCATAAATGGGTCTTTTTCAGGTTGGCAAGGTGTAATGAATGGCATGCCATAGGGATCAGTACTGGGACCTCAACTGTTTACACTTTATCTAAATAGCTTGGATGAAGGGATTGAAGGGATGGTTGCCAAATTTGCTGACAACACAAAGATAGGTAGGAAAGTAAGTTGTGAAGAGGACATAAGGAGGTTACAAACAGATATAGACGGGTAAAGTGAGTAGGCAAAGATCTGGAAGATGGAAAATGTGAAATTGTCCATTTTGGCAAGAAGAATAAAGGAGAAGCATATTATCTAAATGGTGAGAGATTGCAGAGTTCTGAGATGCAGAGGGACCCGGGTATCCTAATGCATGAATCACAAAAGACTGGTATGCAGGTACAGCAAGTAATTAGGAAAGCTAATAGAATGTTATCATTTATTGTGAAGGGAATTGAATACAAAAGTAGGGAGGTTATGCTTCAGTTGTACAGGGCATTAGTGAGACCACATTTGGAGAGCTGCGTATGATATTGGTCACCTTATTTAAGGAAGGATGTAAATGCATTGGAAGAAGTTCAGGGAAGGTTTACCAGACTAATACCCAGAATGGGTGGGTTGTCTTATGAGGAAAGGTTGGACAAGCTATGCTTGCATCCATTGGAGTTTAGAAGAGTAAGAGGTGACTTGATTGAAACATATAAGATCCTTGACAGGGTGGATGTGGAGAGGATGTTTCCTCTTGTAGAAGAATCTAGAATTGGGGGTCACTGTTTAAAAATAAGGGGTCGCCCATTTAAAACAGAGATGAGATGAAATCCTTTGGAGTCTTTGGAACTCTTTTCCTGAAAAGCTGGTGGATGCAGAGTCTTTGAATATTTCTAAGGCGGAGGTGGATAGATTCTTGGCAAGCAAGGGGGTGATAGGTTACTGGGGGTAGGCGGGATGCAGATTTCAGGTTACTGTCAGATCAACCATAATCTTATTAAATGGCGGAGCAGGCTCGAGGGGCTGAATGGTCTACTCCTGCTCCTTGTTCATATGTTTATATCTAAACCCGCCGTATTAGTCATGCATTCCCAGGAAACACACCGTTTCCATGGTGGGCGGGCTGTCATTCACCCGCCAAGCCATCACCTCGCTGCTTCATCACGCTGGGCATCATATTTAAAGTCCAGGTGCACACACACACATCTCAGTGCTTCCAGCCCAGGACTACTGCAGGGAAGATGCCCATGAAAGGCAAAAAGACTGCAGCCCCCACCCCAGTTTAGTGACGGGTCACTAGAATGCCTTTTGGATGCAGTGGATATCCTCTACCCCTGCTCTGGCCACAGGATGGGCAGCAGCGTGACTTACCAGGCTTGGCAGGCAGTGGCAGCGGTGGTCAGTGCCAGTGCTGCACAGAAGAGGTTGGTCATCCAATGCAGAAAGAGGATGAATCATCTCCTCTGTGCCCCCAGGGTAAGGCAATCATCTCATCACTCTAAACTCACACACTCACAAGCCCATCACTCACTCGCTGGCATCTCACTCACTGCCAGCTCAAGGGGCATCACCACCCATTCTCACACACATACCCTCACATGTCCATCTGGCCTCATCTCCTCTGGAGACTGCCTCCTCAGCCCTCACCATCTTGAGGCCACTTTCACAGATTAACATATGTCCCCCCCTACACACACCCTGGGATACCCTCCTTCCCCAGTACAGCCCTCGCCCTGCAGCCTCTTCCCTTGCGTGAGGCCACTTCTCCCCCTTCCCAAGAAAGCCCTGCAGCTGTGGAAGAGCCACCCACATACGGCTGGTCTGGTAGGTGGAGACCTGCCCGTGAGCTCCCCCTAAGAGTGATGTGGTGCTGCCTGTGAAGCCTGGCGCTGATGACCATGAGTGCTGCCTGAAGCAAGGTAGGCAAACAAACCTCGAAGTCCCGAGTGAAGTGAAGCCCGCAAGGTGCACGTTGCTATGTGCTATTGTGAAACACGTCAGCGAGTTCTCCCGCTGACATGGGCGGATGATCCAGCGGTGGGGAGGAGGGGGAGGAAGGGGCAGGATTCCAGCAGGCTGGCTTAATAATGATATGCAGATGTGTTCCAGTGAGGTTCCCGACATCCAATGGCAGGATACGCGGCTCGCTATCAGTGGGCTGTGCGGATCATTGCGAACTGGCTTCACGCCGTTGTGAAACCGATCACGCCATATTGTCCACTCACGCCACTGACCATGCCGGACACTGGCGGGCACGGAAACTCTCGGCCCTTGTCTATTATCAGCAGACAGAGGGAGCACTGACCCAACCAGTGAATAGCCTGAAAAGCCCAATCAGGTACACCTACAAATCTCTGGTGGGCCATAGGGAGCTGCTGGACGTGGGTCCAGTCTATCATTTCCTGCTGAGTCTAAATGGGGCAGGAAACCAATGCATCCAGATTCACCTCAAATTTCAAACCCTCCCTGTCGCAAACCTTTGCACCCAGGGAGCAGAATATCTAGGCTATGGTTCTTAAAAACATTGTTCATTAGTAGAGCCCTGAAGAATCAATTAGCTTTGCTGACACAGTTCCAGCTAACTTTAGATCAGCTCATATGATCAGACACAAGGGGGTACGAGCCAACACTTACACCTGCCTGTTAAACTATTTTCTCGCTATCCAAGTGGATGAGATGTCAGTAAATGACAGCTGGTATTTTTCCTCTGCTGTAATTTTCGGAATCTCTTCAAAGTAGCAAAACAATGTCACTGGTCTGAGTGACATGTTTCTTTTCAATAATGCTTCAAAATTGCTTTTTAAAAGTAATGTTATTCCTCCCTTATTTCTTCCAAATTGTTTTTTTCTGTTGAATTGGCATCCCTTCTAATCAAACTTATGATCCTGTATAAAAGGAAACTGCTTTTCAAACTGGAAATTCCTCCTGGAAGTGTCACAGATATTTTCAAATAACAGGATCAGCGTGTGAGGCTCTTTGGGGTCACTGTGGTTGGAGGTCACAGGTTGGTAATGGGCTGGCACACAAATCCTAGAGTGGTTAGAATTAAGGTTAGGAGTTGAGGGTTTAAGGGTTGGGGTTAGTGGTTAGGGGTTAAGGGTCAGGGGTTAGGATTAGGGGTTAAGTGTTAGGGTTATGGGTTAGTGGTTAGGGTTAGGATTAGATTTAGGTTTTGGCCATCAAGGAAAAACCAACAGGGCCAGGGGATTAGGGCAGAGCTGAGCTTGAAATTAGGCGGATTGCATGGTTGGAAATGAAAGCACAACGCCTGCAAAAATGCATTGGAGTGTGGAGCCCCTAACGCCTCAGTTTATTGGGTGCAAAACCAAAAATCAGGCCAACAAGACCCATTAAATAGGGAAAATTAGCCGAAAATTGGGGGAAACTGCTTAATGAATGGATGGCATAGTGGTGCAGTGGTTAGCGTTTCTGCCTCATAGCTCCAGGGACCCGGGTTTGATTCTGACCTTGGGGGTCTGTGTGGAGTTTGCACACTCTCCTTGTGTCCCTGTGGGTTTCCGCTGGGTGCTCCAGTTTCCTCTCACTGTCCAAAGATGTGCTAGTTAGGTGGACGGTAAATTGCCCCCCAGTGTGAGTGTGTGTGTGTGTGTGTGTGTGAGTGTGTGCCCCATGATGGACTGTTGTCCCATCCTGGGTGTACCCTGTCTAGTGCCTGTTGCCTGTTGGGACAGGCTTGAACCCCTTGTGACCCTAAATTGGATAAAATGGCTCAGGAAAAGTGAGTGAGGTTAATGAATGGAGTTGATTTGAGCCACAGCACAGCCTCCTGGCCAGAATTTGAAGAAGCATCAAAGTAGGCGACTGAATTCTCATTATTAAATAGCGTCACAAGTATTGATTTGAAAAATCTCGTTATAAATGTTTATCTAGATAGCTCAGGTCTTTACACTAACAACAGATATCCATAACACTCAAATCTCTCACATAGGTTTAAACAATAAGGCAGAAAGACATGTGAATCACATGGGGATCATTGACAAAACAAAAAGGACCGATCTAAAAGTTTGAGCTATTCACCTGTTCTGCTGGTGCTTTAACACAATGCGCCTGCTCACACCAGGACTGTAGTGAGTCACAAGTGCGTACAAAATACAAAAACAAAGATACAAGGTTCCAACAAGACATGGTGGACAATTAGGAGTTTTAGAATTCTCCCGCTTGACTCCGCCTGGTACAATCATGTGATTTTGAAATGGGGGAATGTGTGTTGTTCGAAGAGCTTCACTGAGGCATTGAGATGAGGGGGGTCTCCAGTCCGAACCCACAGCACCACCTGCACCTCCAGCATTCCTGCACTGAAGCAAGTCAGAATTTGGCAAAGTGCTGAGCTAAACTTTGTGCAAGAACCTGTAGAGGAACTGAAGCATGAGAATGTTTCCATTGTTACTGTGTTCTTGCAGTTCAGACCCTGCCACTGAAGAAGCAAATGAATGGAAAATTGTGATTGTTCTACAGAGAGGTCCTCGACTTTTAGTTAGATCCTGAACCTAGCGGTTGAATTATTGGGAGTGATTTACATGTCTATGTATTGAAGCTATTTTTTTCCCCAAAAATACACTTTATTTATAAAATTTATTGAAGTACATTACAAAACATTTCAACTTGAAAGTGACAGAAAATGCAATAAAGTTCAACTTGTTTCCATACAGCACGTTCCAATCTGAGGCGCCTCTATACAACGGTAACACTCTTGACATTGACAATATACATTCCATGGCATTTCATGATGCATCATGGGATCATTCAAGCTTGGCCAAGTTGCTGATATAAGTTTTAAAAGTATTTGCAGTAAAAAAAAAATTGAATGGACATAGAAGGGAATATGACTTTCTTGGCAGGCCAGGAAGTTGATAACTAGCCTATGGGTCAGTCCATGATAAGATAAAGAAATGCGACCTTTGGATCAGGATAAAATAAGTTCTATGAGAATGATCTATGAGTTATACCACAATAAACTGAGCACTTGACCTCAGGGTCAAGCTAAGATATGCAGATGACTAGGCACTACAGTGAAACGTTAGGATAGACAGGCAAAGTTCATGTTTTGGAATAAACTTTGGCGTCACTTACGCTAACAGTCAGGCCACTCTGCCATTGTTTTACAAATTCCTCTGTAATTATGGATGTAATGAACTAGACGTACAAGATGAGAGCATCGTGAATTAATGATGAGGTATATATAACCGACAGAAACTGTGTAACTTCAAATTGTCTTTTAGAGCATTCTGAAAGGGCACTTCTGTGTGCACACTTGTACTGAATAAAATTGCTGCTGGACTCTACCTACAGTTGACTGACTCTGTGTCGAGTGCCTTTCAGATGTTCCACAACATCAGGGCTGAGGGCAAACCATTTCAAACTGAAGATTACATAAAGTTCTACAGAATTCAACTTTCCTCTATACACCATGATGCACTCTGAGTTGTTTCAATACAATTGTGATAGTCTTGATGTTTATATTGTCCATTCCATGTCAGGCATACATACAAATGATTCTACAGAGTTTCACGCCCCTTGTGTACTGTATATTCAATAGTGTGTATTGAAGCTATTGGAAAATAATACACTCTTATAAAGTTGGTACATCCAAGTGTCTGTCCTGTCAGGTACCATGCACTGGAATCACACTGCCAGCTGTCACGCTTTTCCAATTGATTCCAAATCAGAATGTAGGAAGTGGGGAAAATGTATGTCACAAGTGGGGAAAGTACTGGAAAACTTCCTGCCACCTGGACATTGCCATCAGGATCCAGGGCCATACATGTCCTGCCTGCAAGCTGCACTACTAAACCTCACTGGTATTCCTTCTGTTCCATTGCATTAAAGAACTAGCTTCCTCCACAGCTCAACCTCACCACTGCTCTTCTCTTCATATGTCAACAGCAAGAATACAGTCATTGCAAAATCACTGAGGATCAGCCGACCTGAATGACCAATGGAGAACCTGGTAATAAGAGAAAAGCTCTAGTGCACCAATCAAACTGCTTAACTTATATTTAGAAACTGCTGTACGGATAGCAGCACATCTCTCATTTATCACACCTCCAAACCTTCCCAAAATCAATGTCTGAACATCAACAGATTTCATACAACTGAAATGTTATTTCTATTTCAGGTTGGGAATGTTCTTGTGCCAGTGTGTGGCCCAAAGCCAAACTGAGAATTCTTGGTTCCTGGATGCCAGAAAACATTTGGGGTCCCTCTCCCCCCACCACACCCCGTCCCCTCTCCCCCTCCCCCTCCAATACCTGCCATGCACCAACATCCTCTCCCCCTCACTCTCCAATCCATTAAAACACAAATGGGAGTCCAGCTTTGCTCAGGGCACCTGAGAATGAAACGTGTCCTGTGTGTCAGTCGGCCCCTCGAGTAACATGACGGCTCTTGAATCTGATAACCCTGCTCGATGCGATCATGGTGTAAGCCAGGAAAGCTGTGACTTTCACCTCATCGCAGCTACAAAACAACAGGGCCAGGGAATTAGGGCAGAGCTGAGCTGAAATTGGGCGGATTGCATGGTTGGAAATGAAAGCACACTGCCTGCAAATATGCAGTGGAGTGTGGAGCCCCTAATGCCCCAGTTTATTGGGTGCAAAGCCAAAAATCAGGCCAATAGGATCCGTGAAATAGGGAAAATTACTTGAAAATTGGGGGAAGCAGCTGAATGAACAGGCGGCATGGTGGTGTAGTGGTTAGTGCTGCTGCCTCACAGCTCCAGGGACCTAGGTTCATTTCTGACCTCGGGTGTCTGTCTGTGTGGAGTTTGCACGCTCTCCCCTGTGGGTACTCGCCGGGTGTTCCAGTTTCCACTCACTGTCCAAAGATGTGCTGGCTAGGTGGACTGGTTATGGTAAGTTGTCCCCCCAGTGAGAGTGTGTGTCCCATCCTGGGTGTACCCTGCCTAGCACCCATTGCCTGTTGGAACAGGCTCCAACTCCTTGTGACTCCAAATTGGACAAAATGGTTCAGGAGTTGATTTGAGCCACAGCACAGCCTCCTGGCCAGAACTCAGAGAAGCATCAAAGCAGGCAACTGAATTCTCATTGTCAATAGTGTCACAAGAACTCCATCCCCTCAATGGCTGATCTCATTTCGGCCTCCACTCCAATTTCCCGCCCTCTCCCCATAACCTTTCAACCCATTGCTAATTAAAAATCTGTCCATATCTCCTCCTTAAATTTATTCAGCGTCCCGGCATCTACTGCTCTCTGAGGTAGTGAATTCCACAGATTCATGACTCTTTGAGAAAAGTAATTCTTCCTCATCTCTGATTTAAATCTACCACCTCTTAGCCTAAAACTATGGCCTCTCGTTCTAGAATGCCCCACAAGGGGAAACACCCACTCCGCATCTACTTTGTCTATCCCCTTTAGCATCTTACATACCTCAATTAGATCTCCTCACATCCTTCTAAACTCTAGCGAGTATAGGCCTAAACTGCTCAATCTCTCCTCATAAGACAAGCTCTGCATCTCTGGAATCAATCTAGTGAATCTCCTCTGAACCGCCTCCAATGCAACTACATCCTTCCTCAAGTAAGGGGACCAAAACTGTGCACAGTACTCCAGGTGCGGTCTCACCAATACCTTGTACAGTTGCAACAACACTACCCTATTTTTATACTCTATTCCTTTAGCAATAAATGCCAAAATTCCATTTGCCTTCCTTATTACCTGCTGTACCTGCTTACTAACTTTCAGCGATTCATGCATGAGGACACCCAGATCCCTCTGCACTGAAGCATTCTGAAGTTTCTCTCCATTTAAATAATAAGTCGCTTTTTTATTCTTCTGACCAAAATTGGATAACCTCACACTTATCCACGTTAAACTCCATCTGCCAAATTTTGGCCCATTCATCTAACCTGTCCATATCCGTTTGTAAATTTCTTATTTCTTCAATGCAACTTACTTTCCCACCTATTTTGTTGTCATCTGCAAATATAGCTACAGTACCTTCTATCCTTGAATCCAAGTCATTAATATAGATTGGTAAATAGTTGGGGCCCAAGGACCGAACCCCGTGGCACCCCACTTGTTACAGCTTGCCATCCAGAAAAAGACCCATTTATCCTGACTCTCTGCTTTCTGTTGGTTAGCCAATCCCCTATCCAAGCTAATATATTACCCCTAACTCTGTGTGAGCTTATCTTGTAATCTTTTGTGCGGCCACTTATCAAAGGCCTTCTGGAAGTCCAGATATACTACATCTCCAGGATCCCCGTTATCCACTTTGCTTGTCACATCTTCAAAGAACTCTAGCAAATTAGTCAAACATGATTTACTCTTCATAAAACCATGCTGACTCTGATGGATTGCAAATACCCCATTACTACTTCCTTAATAATGGATTCCAGTAATTTCCCGACAGATGTTAAATTACCTGGTCTGTAGTTTCCTACTTTCTGCCTCCTCCACTTTTTGAATAAGGGCATTATATTTGCATTTTTCCAATCCACTGGAACCTTTCTAGAGTCCAGGGAATTTTGGAATATTATAGCAAACGCATCCACTATCTCCGCTGCCACTTCCTTTAAGACCCTGGGATGTAGGCCATCAGGTCTTGGGGACTTGTCACCCTTTAATCCCAATAGTTTGCTCAGTACTTTTTCTCTAGTGATGGTGATTGTTCTAAGTTCCTCCTTCTCTATACTCTCTGCACTACCTGTTACTATTGGGGTGGTACTAGTGTCCTCCACCGTGAAAACAGGCAAAATATTGATTAAGCATCTTTGCCATTTCTGCGTTCCCCACTATTAACTCCACAGTCTCATCTTCCAAGGGACCAACATTCACTTTAGCTACTCTCTTTCCTTTTATATACTTGGGGAAGCTTTTGCTATCAGTTTTTACATTTTGTGCTAGTTTTCTTTCATAATTTACCTTTGCTCTTTTTATTATTTTTTTAGTAACTCTTTATTGATCTTATAAAGTTTCCCAATCTTCCAGGCTGCCACTGACCTTTGCAATTTGGTATGCCTTAGTTTTTGCCTTTATGTTATCTTTAACTTCCTTGCTTAGCCATGGATGTTTTTCACCCTCTTACCATCTTTCTCCCTCTTTAGAATATATTTTACTTGGGAGAAATTGAATATCTCCTTAAATATCTGCCACTGTTCATCAACTGTCCTACCTTGTAGTCTTCCTGTCCAGTCCACAAGGGCCAAATCTGTCCTCATGCCTATGTAGTTACCTTTGTTTAACTCCAAAACACCAATGTGGGACTCACGTTTCTCGCTCTCAAACTGAATTTGAAATTCTAGCATGCTATGATCACTCTTCCTTAGAGGATCCTTTACTATGAGATCATTAATTAATATTATCTCACAATTACACAAAACCAACTCCAGAATTGCCTGCTCCCTGGTTGGTTCCACAACATATTGTTCCAAGAAACAATCTCTAATACACTCTATGAACTGTCCCTCTGCAGCCCAGATGAGATATCATTAACCCTGGCTCCCTCGAGGCTACCCTTGCCAATTTGATTAATCCAGTCTATTTGCATATTGAAATCACCCATGATTATTGCCGTGCCTTTCTTACATGCTCCCAGTATTTCCTGGTTTATACTGTGCCCTACTGTTTGGGAACCTGTAGATTACTCCCACCAGGGACTTCTTTCCCTTGCTATTTCTTATTTCTACCCAGACTGACTCTACGTCTTGCTCTCCAGTGCCTATGTCATTCCTCACTATAGCACTGATCTCTTCCTTTACTAACAAAGCTACACCACCTCCTTTTCCTTCCTGCCTTTCCTTCCAAAACACTGAGTACCCTTGGATATTCAACTCCCAAACCTGTTCTCCCCGTAACCACGTCTCAGTAATTGCCGCCAAATCATACCTATTTATCTCTATTTGCACTGTTAACTCATTAGTTTTATTCCAAATGCTACGCGCATTCAGATACAAAGCCTTTAAGTTTGCCCTATTGTCAATTTTCCCTACTCTTATATGATTCTTTGGTGCAATATGGTGTTCACACACTCTGTCCCTTCCTTTCACTTTTTGGTAACAATCAGCCTTGTCACTAACCTGCACTCTTACCCTTTCCTTAAACTTTGATTTTTATATCTCCATGCAATTGAACCCTCCCCCCCATTATCTAGTTTAAAGCCCTACCTACAACCCTAGTTATGCGATTTGCCATGACAGTGGTCCCAGCCTGATTCAAGTGGAGCCTGTCTGAATGGAATAGCTCTCTCTTTCCCCAGTACTGGTGCCAATGTCCCATGAATTCAAACCCATTTCTCCCGCACCAATCTTTGAGCCATGCATTTACCTCTTTAATCTTACTGACCCTGTGCCAATGAACTCATGGCTCAGGTAGGAATCCGGAGATTATTACCTTTTTGGTTCTGCTTTTTAATGTAGACCCTAGCTGCTCGTATTCCCTCAGCAGAACCTCTTTCCTCATTCTACCTATATCGTTGGTACCTATGTGGACCACAACAACTGGATCTTTCCCCTCCCACTACAAGTTCCTCTGCAGCCCAGATGAGATATCATTAACCCTGGCACCAGGGTGTCATAAATGTTGATCGGAAAAATCTCATTATAAACGTTTATCTAGACAGCTCAGGTCTATAAACTAACAGCGGATATCCATAACACTTAAATCTCTCACATAAGTTTAGACCATAAGGCAGAAAGACATGTGAATCACATGGGGATCATTGACAAAACACAGTGCAAAGGACCGTTCAACCCTCATGATAACATTTAACTGATCAAAACCAGAAATGATTATTAAATCACCCCAAAAAAACCATTTGTCAAAGTTTAAGCTATTTACCAGTTCTGCTGGTGGTTTAACACAATGCCTGCTGGCACCAGGACTGCACAAGTACATACAAAAACAAGGATACAAGGTTCCAACAAGACAGGGTGGACAATCAGGAGGGTTAGAATTCTTCCACCTGGGAGTCCAGCTTTGCTCAGGGCACGTCTTGACGAAAAGAGTCCTGTGCGTCAATCTTCTCCTCGAGTGATGTGACAGCTCTTGGATCTGATAACCCTGCTTGGTGCGGTCACTATATTAAGCCAGGAAACCTGTGACCTACACCTCATTGCAGCTACATCCTCAGGATCACAGAATTGTTACGATGCAGAAAGAGGCCATTTGTCCCATCATGTCTACACCGGCTCTCTAAACAAGCAATTCATTCAGTGCCATTCTCCCGCCTTCTCCCCTTAACCCTGCAAATACTTCCTTTTCAGCTAACAGTTTACTTCCCTTTTGAATGCTTCACTTGAACCTGCCTCCACTCTCAGGTAGTGCATTTGTTAATACTGGACAAGTCAGATCCCAGAGTGAAACCTGGCTTGATAGATCTTCACTTTTATTTTTTTCAGACACCTGGAGGAAAGTTACTGAACAAATTCACAGGAGTCTGCTGATGAACTTTTAATATAAGGAATAAAATATTTATTCAAACAAGTAAAGTGAACTATATTACACCAGGCAAAAGGTTGGAAAAATCTCAATACAAACTTAAGAAGACTCCCACTACTCCTTTATTCCAGCAATATCTTTGCAGACACATAAACCAGTGAAGAGTTATGACTAGCTTGACACAAAGGCTTCTCGCTTGGGACTGACGCAGTTGCAAATGTTTTTTCCCTCTGGTGAATTCCTGAGCGTTCACATGATGCTTCTTACCTAAGTCGTATCTCTGCCTGAAAAACTGCACTCTAAACCCATTGTTTCTTCAATTCCAGAGCAACAAGTGAGTTCCCTAAACTCAGTCTTTCAATAGCATCTCTGCTAAACTGATCTCTTTACTTAGTACCATAACTGATTTGTCAGTTAACTGCTGTGCTACTAGCCTTGCAGATTTTATTCTCAGAGACTTCAGATCCCTGCCTCCTCTCTCTGACACACACATTGAACACTGAACAATACCTCCCAACCTCCCCTCCCCCCGCCAACCTCTCAAATCCAGTGTTTCTGACTCTGTATCCCTGGATCACTGTCACTAGGCAACATTAAAACTTTATCTAATTTGTGTTTTGTTTCCAGATCACTGAACTTCTAATCCCTTTTAACCCATCTCTTTAACTTTAGGGGTTGTAAAGACCTCATTAAAAATGTGTATATACAAACAAACCCAAAAACCTGAACCCTTTAGCCACAAGTCTATCCAGACACCCAGGCACCAGGCATCATAAACAAAACCTAAATGAAACTGAAACCATTTTTCTCTTTCTGAACATACAAATATATATATATATATATATAAATTCAACTTAAAATTATACGTTGTTCATAACACATTTCAGACCTTAACCACTTTCTGTGTGAGAAAGATTTTCCTTCTGTTGCTTTTACTTCATTTACTAATTACTTTAAATCTGTGCCCTCTCATTTTCAATCCTTTCATGAGTGGGAACAGTTTCTCCCTAATACTCTGTCCAGCCCCTCGTGCTTTTGAATACCTCTGTCAAGTCTTCTCTCAGCCTTCTCTTCTCCAAGGAAAATGGTCCCAACTTCTCTAATCCATCTGCATAAATGAAGCTCCTCATCCCTGGAACCATTCTCGTGAATCTTGTCTGCACCCTCTCTAATGCCTTCACATCTTTCCTGAAGTGTGGTGCCCAGAACTGGACGCAATACTCCAGCTGAGGCTGAACCAGTGTCCTATACAAGTTCAACATAACCTCCTTGCTCTTGTACTCTATGGCCCTATTAATAAAGTCAAAGATACTGTATGTTTTATTAACCATGCTCTCAACCTGTCCTGCCACCTTCAATGAATTCGCACACATGCACCCAGGTCCCTCTGCTCCTGTACCCACTTTAGAATTGTGCCCTTTATTTTATATTGTCTCTCCATGTTCTTCCTACCAAAATGAATCACTTCACACTTGCCAGCATTGAACTTCATCTGCCACCTGTACACTCATTCCACTAACTTGTCTATGTACTTTTGAAGTTCTTCACTATTCTTCTCACAGTTCACAATGATTCCAAGTTTCATATCATCCGCAAGCTTTGGAATTGTGCCCTGTACATCACAGTCTAGGTCATTAACATATGAGCAGGGGTCCCAACACTGACCCCTGGGGAACTCCACTACTAAACTTCCTCCAACCTAAAAAACATCCATTAACTACAACTCTCTGTTTCCTATCACTCAGTCGATTCCACATCCATATTGCTACTGTCTCTTTTATTCCATGAGCTATAACTTTTCTTACAACTATGTTGTGTGGCACTGTATTAAATGCCTTTTGGAAGCCCATGTGCACCACATCAACAGCATTGCCCACATCAGCTCTCTCTGTTACCTCTTTGAAAAATTCCAGTTAAACAGGATTTTCCCTTAAGTAATCTATGCTGGCTTTCTTTAATTAACCTACATTTGTCCATGTGACTATTAATTTTGTCCTGAATTAATGTTTCTATATTATTGGATCTCCTTGCTGTTGACATATGAAGAGAAGAACAGTGGTGAGAATGAGTTGTGGAGGAAGCAAGTTCTTTTAGGGCATGGAACAGGAGGAATACCATGAGGTTTATTGATGCAGCTTGCAGACTGGAAATGTATGGTCCTGGATCCTGGTGGCAATGTTCAGGTGGCGGATGCTTCATGCTCCCTGTAGTCGTACCAAGCGTTAAGTAAACTAACAAAGCTCCTTTGACAGCACCTTCCACAAACCCACAACCTCTACCGCCCAGAATTACAAGGGCAGTAGATGCAAGGGAACTGCCTGTATGTTCCTCATTAAACCACTCACCATCCTGACTAAGAAATATGTCGCCTTTCCTTCACCGTCGCTGGGTCAAAATCCTGGAACTCCCTCCCTAACAGCACTGTGGGTGTACCTACACCACATGGACTGCAGCGGTTCAAGAAGACAACTCACCACCACCTTCTCAAGGGCAACTAGGGATGGGTGATAAATACTGGCCCGGACAGTGATACACACATCCCATGAACAAATTAAAAAAAACACTAACGACAGCTCCAGAAGCACATCAGCACACAATGAGAGGGATGTTGTTGGCAGTGTAAGTATGATTACGAAGGTGCCTTCCAGGGAGGTCTGGCACATTTAATGAAAACCAGACTTGTAAATGGTTCAGACCTTACATCAGCACAAACAAGCAGCTAGACCACCTGCACTGTTGACTTTCTACCTATTTGGACGCTACTTTCCCATTCTCCCTCTGCCATGTCCACCTTTCACATCAAATCCCTTGTTTCTCTTTTGCTGGCTGGTGAGAGAGAATTGTTGCAGTTACAGAGGCAAATCCCATGATCGGGTGAAGCGAAATGAGGGAGAAATCGAGAAAAGAGAGAAGAAAAAGGGAAAGAGAAGAGAAGGAGGACGTTGTGTCATTTTTGTATCACACCAAAGGGTCTAATGTTGTCTCTGTTTTCACTTAATGCAAATGGGTGCCGTATCCTGACAGCTCATTGGTGCATTTATGAATGAAGTGTGAACACAAAGCATGCAGCTGCCTGTAGTTTCTGTACAAAGAAGTATTGGTGCAAGAACATCACAGAATCACAGAATCACACAGTGCAGAAGAGGCCCATCGTGTCTGCACCAACATCATACACTGGTTGTGCACAGAATGATCCACATGGAGTGAAACTCTCTGAAACAGAACAGATTAAAACTATTACGGAAACTAGTTCCAAAACAAAACATTGAACTGATGTCACATTACATGTGGTTTATGTTATAAGCTGCTTCTCTTGGGTCAAATGAACTAAGTTTAGCTTCCTCTAACTGTTTATAGCACTGTGTTTGAACTTGCTACAAGAAGGAGGTTAGTTCGGTTTCTGCCCAGGATTATAGCTAGAAACCGAGAATACCAATTCGAGCATGCAAAACCGATGAACAGGGAAAGACCAACTCCTCCATCATTCGTTGCTCCCAATGTGGTCTCCTCTACATTGGAGAGACCAAACGTAAACTGGGTGACCGCTTTGCAGAACACCTGCAGTCTGTCCGCAAGTATGACCCAAACCTCCCTGTCGCTTGCCATTTTAACACTCCACCCTGCTCTCTTGCCCACATGTCTGTCCTTGGCTTGCTGCATTGTTCCAGTGAAGCCCAACGCAAACTGGAGGAACAACACCTCATCTTCCGACTAGGCACTTTACAGCCTTCCGGACTGAATATTGAATTCAACAACTTTAGGTCGTGAGCTCCCTCCCCCATCCCCACCCCCTTTCTGTTTCCCCCTTCCTTTTTTTTCCAATAAATTATAAAGATTTTCCTTTTCCCACCTATTTCCATTATTTAAAAAAAAACACCCCCACTAGAGCTATACCTTGAGTGCCCTACCATCCATTCTTAATTAGCACATTCGTTTAGATAATATCACCAACTTTAACTTTAACACCTATGTGTTCTATTGTACTATTGTTGTTGACATCTTTTGATGATCTGCTTCTTTCACTGCTTGTTTGTCCCTACAACCACACCCCCCCCTCCACCTCTCTCTCTCTCTATCTCTCCGCCCCCCCACACACACACTTTAAACCAGCTTATATTTCAACTCTTTCTTGGACTCGAACTCAAGTTCTGTCGAAGGGTCATGAGGACTCGAAATGTCAACTCTTTTCTTCTCTGCCGATGCTGCCAGACCTGCTGAGTTTTTCCAGGTAATTCTGTTTTTGTTTTGGATTTCCAGCATCCGCAGTTTTTTTGTTTTTTTCCTCCATCAGGCCTGCTCCACAACGCATTATTGGTGCATTTATGAATGAAGTGTGAACACAAAGCATGCAGGTGCCTGAAGTTTCTATACAAAGAAGTATTGGTGCAAGAACATCACAGAATCACAGAATCACACAGTGTAGAAGAGGCCCTGATTAGACTCCACTGGACTGGTGAGCTCGAGCAGGAGCATGGCTGCAGTGGGCTTGTCATGGAATCTTATTGCTGTCTGCGCAAAAATGATTCATTTATTTGATCTTAATTAGAAAAAGTGGATACCAATACTTCACAGCAAATTACATCCAGCCCTCTAGAACTAAAGAGTTTTTAGCTCAGCCAGCCTTAGATCAGCCTGCTATCCTTCTCTTGGACAATACATTCCCTTAAGCAAAGTTCTTAAACATGCTGGCCATGGGACTTCGTAAATCTGGTGTTTAGTTTGGGGCTGCAATTAATTGTGTGCTAGCATGGATTTAGCATTAAGAGAGCAGATTATAACAATATGAATACAAGGGCTTTGATTTTCCATAACACAAATGAAAGAAACATCAAGTGTAAGTAAGTGAATGACTCTTTATTTCTTTTAATGGCAGATTCGTATGCTGCAAAGTGCAATTTAGTTTAGCCAACTTTTCCCTTCCAACAATAACAAATAATAATTACATATATATAGCACCTTTCAGGATGAAGCATTTCACGATGCTTCAAAGTTCTGTATTGTTTAAAACACAGTGACTTGCTACATAGACAAAGAGAACAGTTATACTGAACCAGCAGCAGTGAAGGCCGGAATCTTGTGTTCTAGAGTCTAAGTTTGGTGGCAGGAGTGGAAGTCAGTGTGATTCCCGTTGGGGGAGCACGATGGCTGACCATGCGAGATCTTGTGTTGCTGGGCTCATTACTTACACATCAGCGAGGAGCTGGTGACTAGGAAGTCGCCATCCCTGCCATCACCTAATTGAACGTCTGGCTGCCATATTTAAAGGGCACTCAGACCGTCATTCACGTGCTGTGGGCCAGGAACTCGGGATTACTCACACCAGGATGTCCCCAGAGCAGACTGCGTATGGCCCCCTCGGTTCAGCGAAGCCTCGCTGGGGATGCTCCTCCAGGAAAGGTGGGAGATGTTGTTTCCAGGGATGGCAGCCGGAGGTCCTCCTGTCTGACCCGGACGGAGGTCACACTGGAGGTTGGCACTCGTGGGACCCACCAAAGCCACCACCGCCCCCCCCCCAACCTCACCCCACCCCAGCAGTGCAGGAAGGGGGTGAATGATCTGCTGCACCCCGCGCCAGGGTAAGTGGCATCATCTACTCACTGCAAAGTGACACTCATAAGGGCACCAGGCAGTGTAAGTGTGCGAGTGCTCGGGGATGTCAGACAGGAGCTTGGGCTGTGGGACTCAGCAGCAGATGGGACGCGTGCACTGAATGTGTGCCGGCCGCTTCCTGCTCTCAATCTTCTATCAGTTGCAGGACATCCTGCCTGTTAATCACTGACTGGGGACCTTCAGCAGCTGCCATAGGCAGGCACACTCCCAAACTGCTCCTCCACCCATTGGGATGGTGCTCAATCCTCCTGTCTGTCTGCAGGACAGGAACCCCACAGTAAGAGGGAGCAGGCCGAGACCGGAGGTGACATTCTGGATGTTCGACGCCTCAGCCCCTTTTTGAGGATCAGCCCACCGAGATATCCGGGTAGGAGCAGGGCCGTTTCTGTGCTGACGGTGAGATCGGACCCCCCAGGAAGGCAGGGAGGCTTCCTACAGTCTGCAGCTGTTAGCTGTACCCACAGAGTAACGCGTCGCTTTTATTAAGGAACCTGCCGGGTATTCACCAGTATTTCTTTTCTCTATTCCAGAGACCAGCAAGAAAAGGGGGGAGGCCCAGAGCACTGGCCCAGCCACAGCTTCATCTCCCACCCCCTCTCTGAGGAGCCTCCGAATCCTCAGGGGACGCACCATCGTGGCGTTCACCTTCCCCCTCCACCAGCATCAATACACACACCTCAGTGGGTGCACGTTCTAGACGAGGCTCAGGGTCTCAGTCTGGTGAACACATCACTGACACGGGCTCACAGCTGGAGGAGGCAGTGACAGCCAAGGTCACTGACACTCGGAGGACTCCTGGAGACCAGGCCCCTGCTCAGCCCCACGCAGATGACAAGCCGCTGGACCCGGCCATAAGAAACCTGTTAGAGATACAGGAACAGGCAGAGGAACATCTGGCAGAGATGCCAAAGGCCGTGTGCAGGCTGGACCGAAGGCTGGAGGAGTTTCTCCATGTTCTGTCTGATGTCGTGACTCTGGTGTGCGAGCACTTGGCTGCCTCCATGGAAAGGGCGGCAGTCACCTTGGAGACCCAGGGCCAGCAGAACGCACGGTGTCTGCCGGATATGTGCTCGGAGCTGCACTCCGTCCTCTAGCCATGAGCGCAGTGCAGCGGTGTCTCAGCGTGAGGGGGATGGGGCACCTCCACCTCCCTCCAGGTGCCCCATCTCCTCAAGGAGTCAGGGAGGTGCCATCAGCGCCCACATTGAGGTGAAGCATCAGCCAAGCACCCTGGGGACATCATCCTAGGACACACCAAGGGTGCCCCACCTCCCCTCCGCCAGTGACTCCATCGCGTCCAGCAGGTCAGGCTGAGGAGGGAGGACCTGCACCTGAGCAGGAGACCCTTAGCAGGCCGGGGTCCTCTAGGCCTTGGGTCACCAGAGGCTGCCCACCAAAGTCATCACAGTCAACAGAACATAGCCATCGGCAGCTGCCTCCACCTCAGCTGTGGGTGTTGGGGCTGAACCTTGATGTAGTAACAGAGAAAGGAAGATAAAGACGTTTTGAAGGCACACAGGTGGTACAGGTGTACACCCATTGTATTTAATTTAGATCCTTGTAAATAAATGTTCACTTGCACAGTTTGGAAGTCTCCTGGATCCCATCTTGCTGTGAGTTGATTCAACGGTCACCGGCATTTAAGGGTGTGGAATGTGGATCCCCATCAGAGTCCAAGAATGTACTCCTATGGATTCATTTCTCTCACATTATCAGCATCGTGATTACTCAATAATCCCACATGTACATGATTAAGCACTGGCACCATTTGTGAGTATGCGGCCTGGGCACACATCGTGCCAGCCATTAGCTGCTGCTCACCATGTTCTGACCTCTGAAAATGTGATCAGCAACGTCATTACAGCCCCTGCTGTTACCCTGATGTGAGATGTGGGTGGATGCCAGGATACTCGAGGGGAGTTAAATCCACTATGTGAGTGACAAGGAGCACTGTAGATGCAGTTTCAGGGCTGAGAGAGTCAAGCTCTACACTGTCTTCTTAACAGTAGAAAACCAGAGGCTGCGCTACACGTGTGGAGGAAGCTGTGGTGGGCACATCCAATCGTGAATGGTCTTCCTTGGTGATTTCTCATTTTGAGCTAACATTCAGGTGAAGGCTACAAATAAGGAGGCAACGGGCAAGTTAAGTTTGACTCCAAGAGAGATTGAGTGTAGGATTAAAGAGGTGTGTGTGCAATGGGCTGAAGCCTTTGTCAGACGTCACATGGGTATTTGTTTGTCCTGCTCGTCCCCTTATCAGGTGGCAGGAGACCCCACATAAAGGGGCTGCAACCAAAGCACATTGGAAATCATCGAAGCACCAGAGTCTTTGTCCATGAAGGGAGAGAGAGTAGAATAGGCCTGTGCGCTGGACCGTACTGAGGACTGTGAGACTATCCATGTGGAGAATCAGCTGCTCTAACAGGGTTCCACAGGGTCCATGCAGGAAAGATGTTTACCTTGGCCGGGGTGTCCACAATGACAGATCACAGTCTCACACTAATGTTAATGCCATGGAGCACTGAGAATTCTGGGAGTCTCTGTGATTGGAGGGTCCGGAGTGGTTGTTACTCAGCAACCCAGGGTGCAGCTGAGGCTCTCGCAGTGAGGTTTTTAAAAATGTATTCATGGCGTGTGGGCGTTGCTGACCAGGCCAGGATTTATTGCCCATCCCTAGTTTCCCCTCGCGAAGGTGGGGGTGAGCCACCACCATCAACTGCTGCAGTCCCTGTGGTGTAGGTACACCCACAGTGCTGTTAGGGAGGGAGTTCCAGGATTTTGACCAAGACTCCAAAGTAATTTTGAAACTTTTTGGCATGATAAATATGTCAAGGGATATGTGTTTACTCTGGACGAGTTGTGATCAGGGAGGGGGTGGTGGGAGCAGGAACACGAGCGTCCCTGAACAATCTGCATGGAGGAGCGATCTCGAGGGGCCCAATGACATTCTCATGCTGCTCCTCCCTGTGGACCCATCTATCTGGTTCTGCCTGAAAGAGCTCTCAGATTGTTACGGGCTAGTCTGCCACATCATACCCTTGCAATGGCCTCTACATGTGGCTCGGTGACATTCTAGCAGCTGTCAGCACCATCCCCTTCACCATCCTGATCGTTGGTGGAGACATCTCGCTCCTCCATGTCTCCCTCAGCCAAGACACCTGCCTTTATAGCACCAGGTTGTGCAGGGTGCAGCAGACAACAATGATCCAGGACACTCTCTGTGGGGAGTATTGGACAGACCCACCTCAGTGCTCCAAACCTCTGAACCTCATCAAAGGAGGCCAATCGTCTGCTCAGTCATGGACCTGGTGGGGGCTTGTGCGGCACTGTACCTCTCCTCAGAAGCATTCTGTGGATGGCAAACTGGCATCATCAACCAAGTCTTCTAGGGATATTACCTTATTCCCAAGGAGCCAGCCCTGCAATCACCGAGGTCCTTCAAAAACCTGGGGCACCTGGGAGTGGGTCAGAATGTAGGATTCGTGAGAGCTCCCTGGGAACTGAGCACAAACATGCAGGATTTACCTTCTGTGATCACATTTCAGCTGTACGTTCAAAGAGTGGACATCTTTCCTATTGATGAATGTAACTGGCTATTGCCAGGGAGCTCTCAAGGCCACATGTGTGCAGTCAATTGCACCCTGCGCTTGCAGGATACCTGAGATTGCTGCAAATCCCAACGATCTTGCAGCTTGGCTTTCAGTATCCAGATGGAATTAGACAAACTGGTGTGCTATCCTGAATAGGGAACCTGTCACCTCTCAGATGCACTTGTGGATCGCTGGCTAGGAGATGCTGCACAGCTCCCCCCATGGAGCCCTGGTAAAGAATTTTAAGGTGGTGGTGACCTTTAATGCCATCAGAATGGGATTGTCTCCAAGTCCTTGCAGCTGCAGCTCATCGTGGAGAAGCTGGTAGACGTCCGCAGCCACATCCTGGGATGTATGAAGGCGCCTCTGGGATTGCCTTTCGTTTATCTGTAGATAGCTGCACCACCTGTGATACACCCATGGTCAGGCCAATGCTCCCCATTGCAGTGGACCCTGGTCACCAGCATCCTGACCTCGAGGCCTCGCTGCCTCCTGCTGTTCAGACTGTTCCTTCTCCTGGCCAACCTGCACTGGGCCCTCATCCTCCTCATCTGGATGAGAGCCAGTAGAAAGGCGGGGTTACCTGAGCCTGCATCATCTAGGCCTCAGTGGATCGGTGAACAAATTGCAGTAATCAATCCACTGAGCATATTTCATTCAGGTTTCCCTCCATCGCAGAGCCACCAAGCCAGCGCTAAGCCCTGTGTCTGGCCTCTGTCTGGACATGGTATCCCCACCCCACCCCTTCCAGGTGCAGGACATTCTGGAGGACCAGAGATGGGTGTTCCTGCTGTTCATACCTGACTGAACATGGAGACATTGCTCTTTGACCGGGGTGATGAGAGTCAGGTGTGAGAAGCCTCCCTCAGACACTATTCCACTTGCCTGCATTACTCTCGAGACCATTGCCTTGGCAACATAGAGAGAGGAAGCACATGATCCCTTGTCAGCCATGACCATTCACCCAGGAGGATGGAGATTTGGAATCGAGAGTGGGCTGTGCCCCTCCCTCCCTTCGTCCCCGCCTCTGACTGCAGGAGGTGGCCAATTGCACAGAATGAACGGCAGATCCACATCTTGCTGGGATCTCAATGTCATGAGATCCATGAGTCAGGAATAAACCTGCTACAATGTGGGTTTCACCATAGGGAGGAGAACACAACTGAACATGGTTCTCATCCTGTTGTTCCATGATTATTAGGGTGTCCCTTTAGTTGACCTATTGTGCTAATCATGAACTCCACTCGCCTGCTCCCACTCTGAGGCATCGCAGTTTTACAGTGACAGTGTTACATAGGTGAGGATCCCAAAATGGTGTACATGACATTCAAGACTCACTCCACCACCTTCTACCCTCCCCCTGTTACCCACCAACTTGTCCCCACCACTTTTGACCCATCCAATATAATCATTCCTCTCCTCTCTGTCACTCTTGAACCTCCCCCCGCCCACCGTTACCCTTGCACCTATAACCATCACCCTCCACATGCCTTCTCTCGCCTCTGAGCCAACACCTATTACCACCCCCATGCCACCCTGGCCTCCCCCATTATCTGAGCCACCTGTTTCGTCTGTTTCTGTGACCCTCCCATGAAACCTACAGACTGTCACTCTGGACGTGCCACCCTATCCCATCCAACTCCCCTCTCACTGACAGATTGGTACAGAAGGTAAAGTCGCACAGGATCAGAGGTGAGCTGGCAGGATGGATACAGAATTGGCTTGGTCATAGAAGACAGAGGGTAGCAATGGAAGGGTGCTTTTCTGAATGGAGAGCTGTGACTAGTGGAGTTCCACAGGGAACAGTGCTGGGACCTTTGCTGTTTGTAGTATACATAAATGATTTGGAGGAAAATGTAACTGGGCTAATTAGTAAGTTTGCAGACGACACTAAGTTGGAGGAGTTGCAGATAGTGAAGAAGATTGTCAAAGGATACAACGGGATATAGATCGGTTGGAGTCTTGGGCGGAGAAATGGCAGATGGAGTTTAATCTGGACAAATGCGAGGTAATGCATTTTGGAAGGTCTAATACAGGCAGGAATTATACAGTAAATGGCAGAACCCTGAAGTGCATCGACGGACAGAGGGATCTGGGTGTACAGGTCCACAGGTCACTGAAAGTGGCAATGCAGGTGGATAAGGTAGTCAGGAAGGCATATGGCATGCTTGCCTTCATCGGCAGGGGTATTGAGTATAAAAGCTGGGAAGTCATGCTGCAGCTGTATAGAACCTTGGTTAGGCTACACTTGGAATATTGCGTGCAATTCTGGTCACCACATTACCAGAAGGATATGGAGGTGTTGGAGAGGGTGCAGAGGAGGTTTACCAGGATGCTGCCTGGTCTGGAGGTTATTAGCTATGAGGAGAGGTTGGAGAAACTTGGATTGTTCTCACTAGAGCGACGGAGATTGAGGGGCGACTTGATAGAAGTTTACAAAATTATGAGTGGCATGGACAGAGTAGATAGTCAGAAGCTTTTTCCCAGGGTGGAAGAATCAATTACTAGGGGACATAGATTTAAGGTGAGAGGAGAAAACTATAGAGGAGATGTGCGGGGTAAGTTTTTTACGCAGAGGGTAGTGAGTGTCTGGAATTCGCTGCCAGAGGAGGTGGTGGAAGCAGGTATGATAGTGGTGTTTAAGAGGCAGCTTGACAAATACACGAATAGGATGGGAATAGAGGGATACGTACCCCGGAAGTGCAAAATGTTTTAGTTGACGGGCAATATGATCGGCGCAGGCTTGGAGGGCCGAAGGGCCTGTTCCTGTGCTGTACTTTTCTTTGTTCTTTGTTCACTGTGACTGTTCCCTTCACTGCCCAGTACCCTCACTTCAACCCCCAGGACCCCGCCAAACAGCACCAACCCTGTCATCTAAGGCCCATCCTTCTACCACCATTCCTGCCCAGAAACCCCCTCCCAACCCAATCACAGGACCCTAAGACACAAGGCCCTTCCTTCTATCCCATGTCTCTGTACACTCACTGCCACCCTCCCTGGCCCAGACAGTCTGTCTTCCTTCCCTGGACATCCACTCCCATTTCCACCCTTAGCCTACCCTCCTGTGTCCAGCATTCGCTCTGCCTTTCCCCCACTTCCCCTGGCTCCCGTGTCTAGCTTTTTTTTTTGTAAAAATATACTTTATTCATAAAATATCTGGAAGAACATTCCAAACCATTTCAAAATCACCATCACAAAAATACAATCAGGTTCAACTTATATGACATGTATCACGAGGTGTATCAGAACAAACTGAATATTACAATCATTGGCAGACATTCATTTTATGCTGTACAGCCGGAGGGGCTCTTTACAGTTCCCAGTCCCTCAGTGCACTGTGGCAGAAAGGTCTTAGACTGCGACCCTTCCCCATTGCGCCTTTGCGGCAGCTGCCCCAAGCTTAACTGTGTCCCTCAGCACATAGTCCTGC
This sequence comes from Carcharodon carcharias, assembly GCF_017639515.1. NCBI lineage: Eukaryota > Metazoa > Chordata > Chondrichthyes > Lamniformes > Lamnidae > Carcharodon > Carcharodon carcharias. The sequence continues at coordinate 130,232,529 of NC_054481.1, forward strand.
ACCTTGGAATGTGCCAGTCTGCAACACTCGGTTGGGGACAACTCTTTACGCTGGAAGACCAACAAGTTTCGGGCAGACCAAAGAGAGTCTTTCACCGAGTTGATGATCCTCCAGCTGCAGTTGATGTTTGTCTCGGTGTGTGTCTCTGGGAACAGCCCGTAGAGCACAGAGTCCTGTGTCACAGAACTGCTTGGGATGAACCTCGACAGAAACCACTGCATCTCTCTCCAGACCTTCTTTGCAAAGGCACAATCCAGAAGGAGGTGAACAATGGTCTCGTCCCCACCACAGCCACCTCGAAGGCAACGTGCAGAGGGGGTGAGACTCCTGGCGTGTAGGAAGGATCTTACAGGGAGGGCCTTTCTCACCACCAGCCAAGTTATATCATGGTGCTTGTTGGAAAGTTCTGGTGATGAGGCATTCTGCCAAATGACTTTGACAGTCTGCTCAGGGAACCATCCCACAGGATCCACCCTCTCCTTTTCCCTCAGGGCCTTTAAGACGTTACGTGCTGACCACTGCCTGATGGACTTGTGGTCAAAGGTGTTTCTCTGCATAAATTTTCCCACGAGGGACAGGTGGTACGGCAACTACTGGGAGCGTTCCGCGGCAGCGTGGCCAGACCATCCTTCGCAACACCGGGGACAGGTAGAACCTCAGCATGTAGTGACACTTGGTGTTTGCATACTGAGGGTCGATGCACCGCTTGATGCAGCCGCACACAAAGGTGGCCATCAGTATGAGGGCGATGTGGGGCACGTTTTTCCCCCTTTATCTAGAGGCTTGTACATCGCGTCCCTGCGGACACGATCCATTTTCGACCTCCAGATAAAGCAGAAGATGGCTCGGGTGATCGCCACCACACAGGAGTGTGGAATGGGCCAGACCTGCGCCACGTACAGCAACAGCGAGAGTGCCTCACACCTGATGACCAGGTTCTTACCCGCGATGGAGAGGGAGCGTCGCTCCCACATGCCCAGTTTTCTTTTCACCATAGACACTCGCTCCTTCCAGTTTCCAACACATGTCCTGGTCCCTCCGAACCATATCCCCAGCACCTTCAGGCCATCAGCCCTGACAGTGAAGGGGACAAAGGATCGGTCAGCCCATTTCCCAAAGAACATGGCCTCGCTCTTCCCACGATTTACCTTGGCTCCCGAGGCCAGTTCGAACTGGTCGCAGACGTGGATCAGTCTGTGCACCGACAGCGGATCCGAGCAGAAGACGGCGACATCGTCCATGTACAGGGAGACTTTGATCTGAGTGCCTCCACTACCTGGGATCGTAACTCCTCTTATGCCCGGATCCTTCCTGATGGACTCAGCAAAGGGTTCTATGCAACACACGAAAAGAACAGGCGAGAGAGAGCAGCCCTGCCTGACTCCAGATTTAATCGGAAAGCTATCTGATTCCCACCCATTGATAGAGACTGCACTACTGATGTTAGTGTAGAGCAGTTGGATCCAATTGCGAATTCCATCCCCAAACCCCATTTGGAGAGCACATCCACCATGTAGGTGTGCGATATTCTGTCAAAGGCCTTCTCCTGATCCAGGCTGATGAGGCAGGTGTCCACACCCCTGTCCTGTACATAGGCAATCGTATCCCTGAGCAGCACGAGGCTGTCAGAGATCTTCCTGCCTGGCACAGTGCAGGTCTGGTCAGGGTGGATCACCAACTCCAGAGCGGTTTGACCCGATTGGCGATGACCTTGGACAGAATCTTATAGTCCACATTCAACAGTGAAATGGGTCGCCAATTTCTAATTTCCTCCCTTTCCCCCTTGTGCTTGTAGATGAGGGTGATAATGCCTTTCCTCATGGATTGTGACATACTGCCGGCCAGGAGCATATTCTCGTACACTTTTAGCAGGTCCGGGCCGATCCAGTCCCACAGAGCCGAAAACAACTTCGCGGGCAAGCCGTCGCTTCCGGGAGTTTTACTTTTCTCGAAGGACTCAAGGGCCTCAGTCAGTTCGTCAGGAGTTAGCGCTTTGTCCAGACTCTCCCGTGTACTGTCGTCTAAGACCTCCGGGATAGAGGACAGGAAGGACTGGGAGGCCGTGCTGTCTGTGGGCTTCACGTCATATAATCCAGCATAAAAGGATTTGCTAATCCTCAAAATGTCGGACTGCGATGACTTTACTGAGCCATCTTCTTCCTTCAGGCTGCTGATCACAGAGCTCTCTCTGTGTACCTTTTGGAAGAAGAAACGTGAGCACGTCTCGTCCTGCTCCACGGAGCGGACTCTGGAACGGAAGATGATCTTGGAGGCCTCCGAGGCAAAGAGCGAGGCTTGCTGGCTCTTCACCTCTTGGAGTTCCCCCTTGACATCGACCCCCATCGACCGCAGCCAGAGCAGATTCTGCATGTTTTTCTGGAGTCGGGACATTTCCCTCTGTTCCTTTCTAGCTTTCTGGGTGGCTTTGAGGATGAAAAACCTCTTGATGTTTCCCTTGATCGCTTCCCACCAGTGTGTCAGTGACTCAAATTGGGGTTTCATGGTTCTTCAACCTTTGTAATCCCTCTTGAGCTCCTCAATGTTCTCTGGGGTCAGCAGTTTCACGTTTAACTTCCATGCCCCCCCTGCCAACCCTCTGGTCCTTCTCTAAGTGACAGTCAGCCAGTAGGAGGCAGTGGTCAGAGAAGAACACCGGCTTGACGTCGGTGGATCTGACTGTGAATGCACGGGACACAAACAGGAAATCTATCCTGGAACAGACGGACCCGTCAGGCCGCGACCAGGTGTATCTACGCTGCGCTCCGTCTGCAGGGTTGCTGAAGACATCGTGCAGCTTGGCATCCTTTACTGTTTCCATCAGGGATCTGGATGTAGCATCCAATCTGCTTTCGGCCCTGCCGGATTGTCCAGCCGCATCGATGATGCAGTTGAAGTCACCGCCCAGAATGACCGGCCTGAAAAACCTCCAGCCGCTCAGCCCCTTGTGACAGGACATAGACGTTAATTAACCGGAGTGGAGCATTCTTGTACATTACTCCCGTGTCTAGCCATCTTTCGGCTTGGCCCACCAGCAATGATATGAATCAAGATTTGAGTGGTCTCCAGGAAGGCCAAAGCAGCGTCTACTCACCTCAAAGTTATGTAAGTGGCCAAGCTCACCCTGTGCACGCCACTTACATACAGTTGTAAATGTGAACATTCTCGTTTCTGACTGGCGGGGAACTTAATTCCGGCGAGGTGGCCTTTTAATGAGTGTGCATGACATGCTAATGCATGCAAAAGGGATTCCCAACATTGATCGGCAGGAAGCTCCACCTGCCTTTAATTCACCTTTAAAGTCCCGAGAACTTTATTCCTGAAGTTCATCCCGCCGACGGGAAACTGATTTTTGGCCTTCAGCCAAATTAAGCTCCCCCCCAACCCCTGCCAAGCTTCCTGCTGCTGGCAGGACCGGAAGATTCTGCCCGAGATGAGTAGATGATTGTTTTGAGTTGATTGAAGACTAAGAACTCGGAGCATTATTGTTGCACCTGGAGCTGAGCAGGCCTCCAGCTGAGATAAGCCAATTCAGACCTTTAAAGACATACTGTGTTAATTCACAGTTGGTAGCTTTAATTAATCCCTGGGCGTTCTACATGGAAGACTGATCAAAACTCTAGATACCAATCTTCATTAGCATTAATAATTACAGTTCTGAGTTATGTGCCAAGTTTCTGGGAATTTTTAGCAAACATTGCAGGGATTTAATAAATAATCTCTGGAGAGAGTAGATCTCCAGTTTCTACCTTGTCCTCAACAGAGTCAACTTGCCCTAGAGAATTAACTTGCCCCTGGTTGGGCCTTTTCGACTTACTGCTCCTCCTTTAGTGGTATTGTCCAGATTACTGATGTTGATGTAATTTATCGCCAGTTCTGGGCAGAATGCGGTGTTTATTCATAGAATTTTTATTTTCATGCGTAGGTGTAGACCTCACAAGGTAGTCCATTTATTACCCATCCTTAATTGTCCTTGAGGAAGTGGTGGTGAGCCACCTTCTTGAATTGCTGCAGCCCATGTGGTGAACAATTTGGTACAAATGAATGGTTTGTGAGGCACTTCAGAGGACGGGTTACAAGATCATCCATTAGTGCAGCTGTGCTATACGCTAAAATTAATCATTGAGTCAATACCTTTGTACTGATAAAGAATTTAAATAAGCACAGAATCAGCATTAAAAGTAAACTGTGCAGAGCAGGTTTATAAATACCCAGACTGTGGAATACCCTCTGGATCTCTGCAGATGATTTAAATAAATCTTCCCTAATCATTTGCTTTATTTGGTGTGCTGATCTCAAACTGCGCCCTTGGGACCAACAGACACCTGTTCTGAAGCGAGCTGATAGGATTAACATGCTGACAATTTTATTCTAATCCAGTTTATTTGGATTTTGCTACTGGAGGGGAATAAGGGCAAATGATACCAGGTGATCAATGTAACAAATGAAAACACTGATTTTTCTTTTGAGACAAGGGGGTAAATGTTCTTTCTGACCGTTTTGCTTCCTGTTTGATCCCTGCGTTTCTCCTCCCGTTGGTTCATTCTGCAGTGATGGGCACAGCTGATTAAAAACACTCCTGGTTCATGTGCAGTGCAGCACTGTGCACAGGGGCATGAATGGTACAGTCAATGTGTTTATCACCCCTGGATCCACAATGCCTTACTACAAATGACCAGAATGAGTTGTCCAGCCTAAAACCCTCTTTCCAGTTCTTGGTCTGTAGATTAATCCACTTCAAATGCATGGCTGAGAACCTTTTAAATGTGATGGGGGTTTCTGTCTCTGTCACTATTTCAGGCAGAGAGTTCCAGACTCCCACCACCCTCTGGGTGAAAAATCTTTCCTCAACGCCCATCTAATCCTTCTACCGATCACTTTAAATCTATGCTGCCTGGCTATTGACCCGCCTGCTAAGAGAATTAAGATCTTCCTGCAAACCCCTTCATGATATCAAGTTCTATTGTTACCTTTCACTAGCTGGGTTGTGTCATTATCCTCTACACTTCCTCCATTGTGTCTTAGTGTGCAGATGTTGACAAAATATCAATATATGGCCTGAACAGAGCAATGTCCAGATTGGCTATAATTTCCCCTGATACTACAATGGGGTTTTATTAAAGCTGCTCTGAATTATTCACACAAAACGAACAATAATGGACAATTCAGGCAATGGCCAAACTTTTAACAGCCAATAAAACCCAAACATTCACATTTTAAATGCTCAGTTCTCATTTGTGGCAGGGACTGAACAAAATGAAAACAGGTGATGGCTGGTGAGAGATGCGAACACTTTAGACAGTGACTGAGAATATCAGCAATGTAACTGAAGCTATCAGCCTGAGAAATGCCTCAGCACCAATAGACAAACATGGAAGTGTTTTGCTTTTGGATTAGGCCTGGGGAGTTTTGGAATTTCACCTCACATTGGCACAGCAAGCATTTTCACACTAGTTAACTCTTCTGTCAGCAGCTTTTAAATCTAATAGCTTAGTGATACACAGGAGGCAAGCAGTGCTTGACCATTAATGCTTGTTCTGCTCGTGTTACTATTGATCAATGCACTATCTACCTGGGTGCTGAGCAATACACTGAGCATGAAGATCTGACGAATCATCACCAGTGTTTGCTGAGTTAGCTGCTCCCCGGGAAGCTGGAAGGGTGCACCATTTAATCCCAGGACCTTGGTCCTGGGGAGCAAAAAATGTCAGCCTGGGCTTCCACTTGTTATCAGCGCGCTGTGCTGCAAAGTAGACGGCAGGTGGGGATAACCCTTTGGTGGGGACAACACTTTGGTTGTGATGCCTCCATGTGACCAGACATCCTGGTGACACTCAAAGACCCTCAGCCTCACACTGCCAGCTGGTGACCTCCACTCCTGGAGTATCAGAGCAGGGCCCCGTAATTTACATACAGTGTGAGTGCTGCCTGGGTGCTTGGTAGGGAAGGAGGGGCAGCCGATGTACTTTATGCCAAGCTTTGTTCCAGTCAGAACTTCTCCATGCATCATTGTTTTCTAAGCTCCTCACCGACTGTCAGAGTGACTCCCAGGAGAGATGAAAACGGACTCTGAGATTAAAGGAAACACGGGGCCCTGGATGTGATACAACAATAATCATCCTCCAGTGCTCCCAGTCCAACAAGTAATTTTATCCAGCTCATTAAAAGACTGGCTTTCATGAATGGTGAGGAACAGTATTCAAATTGGAACATGCCTTCTAGTAGAGATAAACAAATGCACCTAAGCTTCCCTCAAAGTGAATAGTCTTTATGGTGGAATAAGCAAAAAAGCTGTGGATGTGGAAAGATTGACCAAAATTCAGAAAGTGCTGGAAAAGCTCAATGGTTCAGTCCAACATGCACGGAGAGAGCAGATGGGTTAATATTTTAGTGTAGACTCTACATCAACACTGGATGAAATTCCAGATGCACATCATTTAAGTAGGAACATAAAAAAGGAATAGGAAGGTAAAAACTTTTCTTGGGAAGGGAGGAGAGCCTTAAAGACCATTAATCATTTATTGAATCATTGCAGTTACAGCACAGGAGGCTACTTGGTCTATAGTCCTTGTGCCATTGCTGCAACAGTGTGGTATCTATTCTAGTCCCATTTACCTGCTCATTTCCTCAATTGTTTTATATTCCTTGTTTTCAAATACAATTTACTTGAGGTAATAGTCTCTGTCACAATAGCCACTTGTGGTAAAGCTTTCCATATCCTAATAACACTCCATATGTTAAAAGATTTATTTGAATTTGTGCCTTGTTGATAAGTTCTTTATAAACCATTACAAATAAACTTCCATTATTTACCCTATCAAAACCTCTCACATTTTGAAAACCTCAATTATCCTCTCTCTCTCTCTCTGTTCCTTTCTTCAGCTGTGGGCCTTAACTGTGAGTGTAAGTATGTTATTCAACCAGGGTCTGATTCATAATGTAGAACCAAAATAAGGAACAGGAAGACATTCAGCATCATATTCCACCATATAACCCATTGCTTGAGATCAGGAGTGGAAGATATTAAACGTACAGGAAAGGGGTGATTGAATGGTGCATATGATTGCATTTTACATAGAGTCATATAGGTCTATAGCACATAAAAAGGCCCTTCGGCCCATCGAGTCTGCGCCGCTCAAACAAACTAACTATTCTAATCCCATTTTCCAGCATTAGGCCCATAGCCGTGTATGTCATGGCATCGCAAGTGCACATCCAAATACTTCTTAACTGTTATGAGGGTTTCTGCCTCTACCACCCTTTCAGGCAGTGAGTTCCAGATTCCCACCACCCTCTGGGTGAAAACATTCTTCCTCACATCCCCTCTAAACCTCCTTCCTGCCCCTTAACTTAAATCTATGTTCCCTGGTTATTGATCCCTCCACCAAGGGGAAAAGTTCCTTCCTGTCTACCCTATCTATGCCCCTCATAGTTTTATACACCTCAATCATGTCCCCCCTCAATCTCCTCTGCTCTAGGGAAAATAACCCCAGTCTATCCGATTTCCCCTCATAACTAAAACTCTCCAGCCCAGACAACACCCTGGTAAATCTCCTCTGCACTGCCTCTAGTGCAATCACATCCTCCCTATAATGCAGATTCTAGAACTGCCCGCATAGTAACTGTAGCACAGAAACAGGCAATTTGGATCAAGCCTGTCCACCATCTACAAGGCACAAGCCAGGAGTGTGATGGAATACTCCCCACTTGCCTGGATGAGTGCAGCTCCACAACACTCAAGAAGCTCGACACCATCCAGGACAAAGCAGCCTGCTTGATTGGCACCTCATCCACAAACATTCACTCCCTCCACCACCGATGCACAGTAGCAGCAGTGTGTGTACCATCTACAAGATGCACTGCAGGAACTCACCAAGGCTCCTTCAACAGCACCTTCCAAACCTGTGACCACTACCATCTAGAAGGACATGCGCAGCAGATACAAGGGAACACCACCACCTGGAAGTTCCCCTCCAAGTCACTCACCGTCCTGACTTGGAAATATATCACCGTTCCTTCACTGTTGCTGGGTTAAAATCCTGGAACTCCCTCCCTATCAGCACTGTGGGTGTACCTACACCACATGGACTGCAGCGGTTCAAGGAGGCAGCTCACCACCACCTTCTCAAATGCAATTAGGGATGGGTAATAAATGCTGGCCCAGACAGCAACACCCACATCCCATCAATCAATAAAAAAAGGTTCCACGCTCTCCATCAATGGGTTACACTCTATTTTGATGTGTGGATTTGATCATCATTAACTGTTCTTATTTTAATAGTTTCATACTATACAATATCTGCATGCAAAAGTGAAATTAACCCTCCAGTCTAGATGTTACACTTTAGTGAGTAGCATCTTGGGAAGTGCATTGTGTTGTTCATCACAAGCTTCCTGCCTCTTGTGATTTGCTGCTGACAGCGATATGGGATGTGTTTTACATCCACTCCTATGTGATTGGCTGCATTATAACGCTACGCAAATAACAGAAAATAAGTCACCCAACTATGTATCCGTCTAGGTGATCAAGTGTGTGCTAAGTGCCATTTCATTCGTATTTTTTCAGGCAAACTGGAAGCCACTGCTGATGTTAATACTGCATCACCCTCGCCCACATCCACAGAGCAAGTTGACCCCATCAAAACAGCTGAGATCAGGGGTGAATGCCGGGGTCGATGAAACTCCTGCTTATTGGGGATTTGCAAGGTTGGAAAATTCTGCGCTCATCCAACTCGCTGTTGATGAAAGCAGTGGCCATGGAGAACTTTGCCTTGGTACTTTTTTTTTTAAAGTGATAGGCTCAGTGAGCTAAAGCCTTATGAAATCAGCAGAAGTGGACTTCGTCTGGGCCTTATGGTATGCTGCAATCTTGTATGATGTGTATTGATGAAAGAGCTTCTCTCCCCCTACCTGTTTGAGTCATCATTGAAAAGACAGGTGCCCAAGTTACTAGTTTAGTCCTCCTGTGAAAAACACTTTATTCTGAACATTCGCTTGGCTTGCTACTATGTACACACAGAAATCTAGCACTATGACGTCCCAACATCATCTCAAGGACTGGGTGCTGTAGTCGTAGGATTAGGATTGTGGATCCTAAAGTTCCTATGGATCCTAAAGTTGCCAATTCAACTCCCCCCCCCACCACCCCACACACTCGCCCGCCCCATTTGTTTGGATGAGATGTTAAACTGAGGCCCCTCTTCCCCTTCTGCCTCCTCGGGGTGATGTAAAAGATCCCAGGACTCAACTTTGAAGAGGAGCAGATGCTCTCCCTCATGTACTGGTCAATATTTATCCCTATGTCAACATCACTAAAAACAGTTTAACTGGTCATTAACACATTGCTGTTTGTGGGAGCTTGCTGTGTACGAATTGGTTGCTATGTTTGCTACATTATGACAGTGAGCACACTGCAAATGTACTTCATTGGCTGTAAAAAGTCAGCTGTGAAAGACACAATATAAATGCAAGTCTTTCTTTTCTAACTTACAATCCTTGCTATTTCTCCTCCCCCTCCTTCAGGTACCAGGCCCTAAGAGAGCATTGGCGACCATGGACTTCCATTGGATTGGTCATGATGATGCTTGGCAAAGTGCTGCTGTGGTTTGCTGTTACCTTCTGCAGTGCGGCCGACCAGGAAACTCTCGCACTCTTTTACTGTCTGCCATGTGACTCTCATTTAATCCCTGAGCCACCACAAAATTGAAGCGGGCTCAGGGATAATTAGTGTCAATTGGTTCATTAATTCCCAGCCAGTGGCCGCGAACCCCACATCAGCCCCTTCCGCCCCCTAACTTCATCGGGGGAGGTTTTGCTGCTGCTGGGAGACTGATGCAGGGCTTCTCCCCGTGGGCCTGGCTACCACCTTACTCCCCGTGGGCCTGGCCACCATCTTACTCCCACAAGGGGCTGCATTAAATCCAGCCCAAATAAATCCCAGCAGGAGATAGTCCTGAGTTTGTTTTAATAGGGAATTCTCAAAAAGGAGATCTAAAGAAAGAGAAGTGTGAATGAACCGAACACGTCTGGGAAAACAACAGTTAGAGAAAGGAGACAATTTCCTATTGCTAATCAACATTAACAGATAGAGATGATAATGTGGACTCCAAAGAAGTATTTAGTCTAAATAAAAAATGCTGCTTTTACCTCAAAGAAATGATAGTTTTGAAGATATTCAGACTTCAGTGTGATTTTATTTAATCTTTTATCACTACGAAATTAGTACTTGAAAACTCACATAAGGAAATGAATATGCACCAGCCAGAAATAGGATCCAAGAAGACTCTCAGTCAAACCATAAAAGGCAACTTTAACTGTCAAATCCACTGGGCTTTCCATAGACCTACTCTCTTGAAGAAAGTGAAAGATGTGTTGGTTTTCCGACTGGGCTCAATCGCTGGAAGGACAAGGTTGATCTCTATCACTGGTCTTGTAGTTCCAACAACATGGTAAGTAACACTGGAGCAGACTGGTATTTTTGTGTGAATGCAGGTGGACAATTAGAGATTGTTTCCTTATGTTAAAAAATGGATTGAAACGGACTATCAGAATGTAGGCTCAATGACGAAACCTGTGTAACGTAGTTATAAATATAATTTTAAGATAGGGGTCCATGTTTCTTCTGCGTTTCCATTGTTTTGAAATGAAATTATTGACCCTGTTCCCAGCCAAGTAGTTTAATCAGCCATTGCACCACACGCAAATATAGAAGGTTTTAAAATGTGTAGGTGCGAGGACATAGTGAAATGATGGACAAAATTGGTCGACCATAAGCGTGACTGACAACTAGAAAATGTTTTAACGTATTAGCATTTTTGTTGAGTTAACAAATGCAATGTCGAGGGTTTTCAGTATTTTGTAGAAACACATCTAAACAACACAGTTAAAAGGTAGAATTTGGCTTCCGACTTCCTACCAGCATGACTGATGAATCCATTGTCTCTGCTGCACCTTCTAATGAGCTGTGCAACCAAGCAAGGCCTGGCTTTATTGAATAGATCATAGCCAGAGCAACAGTCTCTCACTACAAGTGATTTTTGCAGCAGTGGACTAGGGAAATGGTGGGATCCGCTGCCAAGTGACAGAATCCTTGTAGATGATTAATCAGAAAGGTGTTGCAAACACTTCCTCCTATTTTTAGTATCTATCTTGCTCCGGCTTTTTATTTACAAGCTTTGCATGTTTAAAAACTGTTGGAAATGATTAATTTTATGAATGCACTTCTAAGATCAAAACTAATACTTTGAATATAATAATTCAAATAAAAATGAATTGTAAGAGTTAAATGACCTTCTGAATTAAAATGATTTATTTGTGATTTCCAGAACAAATTATGAGGTTGAGAGCAGTTAGAATCAGTTTGGCGAGTTGACGTTAATATGTGCAACAAGCTAATCAGAGGAAATTGTCATCAATGATTATCACAGAATCGTAGAATGGTTACAGCACAGAAGGAGGCCATTCAGCCCATTGTGCCTGTACTGGCTCTATGAAGGAACAATTTACCTCAATCCACTCCCTTGCCTTCTCCCTGTAGCCCGGCACATTCTTCCTTTTCAGACAACAACCCAATTCATCTTTAAAAGCCTCAACTGACTCTGCCCCCACCACACTCTCAGGCAGTGCATTCCAGGTCCTAACCACTCGCTGCGTGAAAAAGTTTCTCCTCATGTCATCATTGCTTTTTTTGCCAATTACCTTAAATCTGTGCCCTCTGGTTCTCAGTCCTTCCATCAATGGGAGCAGTTTCTCCCTAACTACTCTGCTCAGACCCCTCATGATTTGAATACCTTGTTCAAATCTCCTCTCAACCTTTGCTTCTTTGAGGAAAACAGTCCCAACCTCTCCAATCGATCCACATAACAAGAGTTGCATGTAATCATTAATTTTAAAAAGTAATAAGTGGAACTGCTGGGAAGATATAATGGAATTGCAGGTAAGCATCAAATTTGATGGGATTATTCCCATATAACACTGCACACAGGCCCTGGAGTTTCTAAAAGCGAATTGTCTGTCCTTTACCATCCAGCCATTTTGCCAGAATTTATTTCCTCCCCTCACTATGCATTCTGTCCCTTTCCTTGACATCCATTTCCAAAGCCCCCCCAACCCACCCATGCGACATCTCCACTCTCTCATCATCCATTCTTTCTCTACTCTTCCCCTGCCTCCCCTTTCTTTCACCCCCTCCTTGTCTCTTCATGTCCTCCTCTACCCTCCCATTCCTTCTTCTCTGGTCACCTGCATTTCCTCTCCTCTCCCTTTCCCTTGCCTAGCTGTTTAGTTGTCACCTGGCTAAAATCCTAACTAAGTCCTTCTTCCTTTCCTAGCATGTCCCAGCAGGGACAGCTGACATCGCCAACCCCACATACTGTGGTGGGGACCAATAGAATTAGAAGGTGCCAGACTGGAGGGGGCGCGAAAGGGTGGGTGGGGGGGAAGTGAGAGATTGTGAGCACAGCTGGAGTATGAAGCAGATGTCGTGCTGATTTTTGTTAGCTGGAAAAAGTGGTAAAAACTGGGAAATAAGAGCACTGATCTGAACTGGCCTTATTTATGCAAATACTGCCATAATTGTCAGGGATTCCACCCCACTCCAGAACAGCCCTGGTCGGCACCTCTGGGCCTAACAGATATACTGTGGTTTGATAATTGAACACAAAGCCCGTAGAATGCTAAGTTGCTGGTTCATGACTGGATCTTCCACGTTGAGAATTCCTGAGTAGAACTAACTCCTTCACCATAGTAAATAAGGGGGAATGCGGAGGATAATTCAGGCCCCGCTACTGATTAACACTGAGGTGCCATTATCCTGAAGACGAGTCAGTTTCTCTCCCTTACGGCCAGAATATTGAATATGGGGCTTGTGTGTGAAAAAGGGGTAAGAATCTCTAACATTAAAAACCTGGGCTTCGAGATTTTGAGCAGCTGCTGAGTGTTTTGCTCACACATGTCAATTAGGGAAGGAAATCTGCTGCTGTTACCCGGTCTGGCCTACATGTGACCCACAGCAAGGTGGTTGATTTTTAACCACCTTCTGAAATGGCTGAGCAAACCACTCAGTTCAAGGGCAATTAGGGAATAGGCAACAAATGCTGGCCTTGCTACACCCACACCCCATGAAAGAATGAAGAGAAAAAATGATGCACTCTTCTTTGTTTTTAATTGTTTCTCATTCATCTATGACATTTACAGCCATTGACCGCTGAGCTACTTTCCGAGTACAAGGGAGTGTTTGAAATGTTCGATGAAGAAGGGAATGGATTAGTGAAAACAGCTGATTTGGCCAAACTCATGAGTCTATTGGGCATCAACCTCACCAAACGGGATTTGGCACAAATGGCCAAAGATGTGGATAAAGATGGTGAGAAAACATTTTCTGCTTTCCTGCTGAGATGTCTTTACTAATGGATAGAAAGGTTGGTTCATTAATGAAATAACATTAATATCGGAAACACTACCGCTCAGTAAAATAAAAACAATATTAATAATCCATGGAGAACAGGCAGTATATTGGGGATAAGAGGATAACTATTTCCGGAGAGCTAACACAGAGGTGATGGGCCAAATGACCTACTTGTGCACCATTTCATTCCAATTGTTAGTTTAGCTGGGAGGTTTTTAACACCTTCCCAGTGGCTCAGTAAGTAAATGAGTTACCTGCAGTGGTGCTGAGGTATTGTAACCCAGGAGGATTCTAGGGCTAAGCTACAGCTCGAGTTATGCTAACTCAGCCTGGCTCCGTGACGTTAGGAAGGTTACAATTGGTACCAAGTTATGGATGGAACAAAAATGAGACATGGATTTTTCCCCTCAGCGCTGTCCAATGGCATTCCATGCAGGGTGTGCGCCTGTGTTCAGATATCGAGTGAGAAAAGAATCAGCCGCCTCCAACTGTTACATTCCTGCTGACACTCATTAATTATACTCACATATGAAAAGCAGCCCCCGGAACATGACAGCAGAGGACTGCAGGCAGTCATAGATGTGTATCCAACGTGAGTATTTCAGGAGAGGAGGTGCAGTATAAACTGCTTACATTAAAGCTGGAAAGAGTGGGACTGAGATAACTCTATAACCTACAAATTCCGTCAGGACAGATGATACATTGACCCACCACCTCATCGGCAGGACAGGTTTCTTCCAGATCAGCTCCCTCAAGTGTCATGGACTTTGGAGATGCACACCCTGAATCCTTTATTTAAGTCAGGTAGACATCGCTTGGGTGTATGTGGTGGCTCAGGGTCACTACCCTGTATTGGCTGTCACTGAGCTGCAGATTGGGAAGGCTCCAGGTTCAGTTCCTGGTCCATCCTGTGTTCAGTGATCTCAGTCAGTGTATCAACGTCACAGTTAGCTCCCCACTGCTACCAAATGATCCCTGTGCGAAACCAAGCGAGTACACTCGCTTGGAAACCAAGTGTACATGGATGTGTGCATGAGTATGTGAGTGGCTGTGAGAGAGTCTGTGACTCGGTTTTTAAAAATTTATTCATTCATGTGGGTGTCACTGGCCAGGCCAGCACTGATTCCCCATCCCTAATTGTCCTGGAGAAGGTGGTGGTGAGCCGCCTTCTTGAACCGCTGCAGTCCATGTGGTGTAGGTACACCCACAGTGCTGTTAGGGAGGGAGTTCCAGCATTTTGACTAGATATGAACATCATTTGACCAGGAGGATCAGTCTCAAATGGTGAAATAGAGTAATACTTGGGCGAGGTAAGCAATTCACCAGTGGAAGTATACTGGAGCATGAGTCAGCACCTTCTAAAAGAGGAAATGCTGCATAAAATAGAAACAGATACACGGTTCAAAATGCAGGTTAATTTCCTTCCATGATAGCCTGATATTCTGCTGTTCAATAATGATTGTTCTTAGCAAAGACCATGAACTGGCCTTAACAGTTGTTTGGTAGAACAGAACATGAGAATTGCTGGAAAAAAGAGACAATTTTTGTTGAAGCTTTTCATCATGCACTCATCAGGACAATTCGCATGAAAATGTAAATTAAGGGGAAACAACATAGTTACATTGCATGAGAAGAGACTGCTGATTAGATGGCAAATGGACTCTGATTGGTAGAGGTGTTGTCAAGGAGAATGCACCAGTTGATGGTGACTGGCAGTTAACTGCCAAACATTGTTTGAAATTTAAACCAGGCAGTTTGACTTTGTTTGGACAAGATTTTGCCCTGGTGAATGAACCAGCGAATGGCTGTCACTTATTTTGTTTAGCTGAAACAGGTGCAATGTGTGTACATGTTCTTTCTGTCTGCAAAGAACAGGGCCCCGTGTATTAATACATGTAGCTTTCAGTAAAGGCAATTGTGCCACACTACAAGCTCGACTGACAATCTTAAATTGCTTGTCAGCATGATTTTTAGCACTGAGGATTATTTAGCAACTGTTGTCCAATTGCAGAATCACATTTAATGTTGGATCCTGCGTTTTGAGTTTTACAAGCAAGGGCTGGTTGGATGCAGTCTGTACCCTGCCCATTGCAAACAGTGGCTGGGACATGCTGTTTGATACGATCTGCCAGTCTTTGTGACATACGGCCTGCATACCTAGCATCACGCTGGCACTGAAATTCATATACCCATTACTCATTTGTGTGATAGGCAAAACGTTTTTTTGACTTGACGGCAGCTTCCTGTTTGTGGCGAATACCACTCTTGTTGCTGCTGCATAGTAGCAGCGTGAAGCAGCTAGCTTCACCTGTTGCTAAAATTTTTGAGATACTTTGCTCTTCCAGGGTGATCTGAAGTAGCCTGGGTACTTTGCAGGGCCAAAAGTGATGTCTTTAGGCCCGTTCATGAGTCTGCGTGAAATACAGCGCGAAACGATCTGAACTGGGTGGCCATTATCCTGCAGGATGTCTTTGATGCCCCTATTTCAGCATCAAGCTTGCATGGTGAGCAAATGGTTCGGGCCCCGTTTACAAGGCTGCCAATAAGACCAATCTTATAGCGCGTGGAACTGTAAGAATTCCAAAGTGTATATTGACCAGTGAGGATAGGCTTGCGGTAGATCATGGTAGAGAACCCATTGGCTGATTTCTCAACTAGTATGTCAGAAAAGCATTTGACTGCTCCATTTCAAAGGAGAATTTGAGCACAAGATGGAACCCATTAAGACATCCAGAAAATTATTACCTGCTGCTGTGGATTTAAATACAGCAAACGTATCATCCACATATCGGAAATATGCAAAGTGTAGGTTGTTAGGTGTCATTCCATTGAAGACACATTTCTCATGGAGCCCAACAAAGATGTTTGTGAGAGCTGGGCCTGGAGGGGATCCCATGGCAACACCACCTATTTGGGTATACATGGTGTCATTAAAACTGAACTCAACTGCAGGAGATGCTGAGTTCATAAGCTCAGTGAATACTGATTCACACAATGGTGGCAGGTCTAGATTGCCATGCACTGCAGCATTATCTCATGGAGACCTAGATCTGCCACCATTGCATGAATCATTGAGCTTATGAACTCGGCAACTTGCACAGTTGAGTTCAGTTTAAATGACACCATGTATGCACAAATAGGTGGTGCTGCCATGGGAACCCCTCTAGGCCCAATTCCCACAAACATCTTTGTTGGGTTCCATGAAAAATATGTCTTTAATGGAATGACACCTAAGCTCCTACCCCTCGCATATTTCTGATATGTGGATGGTACGTTTGCTATATTTAAATCCGCAGCTGCATGTAATAATTTCCTTTCATGTCTTAATGTGCTCCATCCTGTGCTCAAATTCATCTTTAAAATGGAACAGTCAAATCAACTCCCTTTCCCTTGACGTACTAGTTGAGAAGTCTGCCTGGGGGTTGTCTACCACAGTCCACCGCAAGCCTACCTTCACTGGTCAACAACTTGTTGGGATTCTTACAATTCCACGTGCTATAAGATTGGCCTTATCGGCAACAAATAAGGCCCGAGCCATTTGCTCACCATGCAAACTTACTGTTGAAATAGGGGCATCAAAGACATCCTGCAGGATAATGGCTACCCTGATAAGATCATTTTGCGCTATATATCATGCAAACTCATAAAAGGCTATCACTTCCAACCCTGAAAAGTACCCAGTCTACCTCAGATTACCCTAGAAGGGCAAGGTATTTCAAAACTTTGAGCAACAGGTGAAGTTAACTGTTTCATGCTGCTACTATGCAGTAGCAACACAAGTGGTATTCACAATTAACAGGATGCTGCTG
Source organism: Carcharodon carcharias (assembly GCF_017639515.1). Taxonomy (NCBI): domain Eukaryota; kingdom Metazoa; phylum Chordata; class Chondrichthyes; order Lamniformes; family Lamnidae; genus Carcharodon; species Carcharodon carcharias. The sequence continues at coordinate 130,249,740 of NC_054481.1, forward strand.
TCAAGCCAAAAAGACTTTCTGCCTATCACACAAATGAGTAATGTGATATATGAATTTCAGTGCCAGTGTGATGCTAGGTATGTAGGCTATATGTCCCAAAGACCAGCTACCTGGTTTAAATTTCAAACAATGTTTGGCAGTTGTCTGTCAGTCACCATCAACTGGTGTATTCTCCATGGCAATACCTCTACCAATCAGAGTCCACTCGCCAACCAATTGCCACTCTCTTCTCATACAGTATAAATATGTTTTAAAATTTTCACTTTATACATTAATGACCTGGATGAAGGAACTGAGGGCATTCTGGCTAAGTTTGCAGATGATACAAAGATAAGTGAAGGGACAGGTAGTATTGAGGAGGCGGGGAGGCTGAAGAAGGATTTAGATACATTAGGAGAATGGGCAAAGAAGTGGCAGATGGAATACAATGTGGTGAAGTGTGAGGTCATGCACTTTGGTAGGAAGAATAGAGGTATAGACTTTTTTCTAAATGGGGAGAGAATTCAGAAATCTGGAGTGCAAAGGGACTTGGGAGTCCTAGTCCAGGATTCTCTTAAGGTTAACTTGCAGGTTGAGTCGGTAGTTAGGAAGGCAAATGCAATGTTGGCATTTATTTCGAGAGGACTGGAATATAAAAGCAGTGATGTGCTGCTGAGGCTTTATAAGGCTCTGGTCAGACCACATTTAGATTATTGTGAGCAATTTTGGGACCCGTATCTCAGGAAGGATGTTCTGGCCCTGGAGAGGGTCCAGAGGAGGTTCATGAGAATGATCCCAGGAACGAAAGTCTTAACATATGAGGAACGTTTGAGGTTTCTGCGTCTATACTGAATGGAGTTTGGAAGGATGAGGGGGGGATCTGATTGAAACTTACAGAAAACTGAAAGGCCTGGATAGAGTGGACATGGGGAAGATGTTTCCATTAGTAGGAGAGACTAGGACCCGAGGGCAAGCCTCAGAGTAAAAGGAAGACCTTTTAGAACAGAGATGAAGAGAAACTTCTTTAGCTAGAGAGTGGTGAATCTATGGAGTTCATTGCCACAGAAGGCTGTGGAGGCCAGGTCATTGAGTGTATTTAAGACTGAGATAGATAGGTTCTTGATTGGTAAGGGGATCAAAGGTTACGGGGAGAAGTCGGGAGAATGGGGTTGAGAAACTTATCAGCCATGATTGAATGGTGGAGCAGACTCAATGGGCTGAATGGCCTAATTTCTGCTCCTATGTCTGATGGTCTTATGTTGTTTCCCCTAATTTGGTATTTTCTTGCAAATTGTCCTGATGAGTGCAAGACAAAAAGCTTAAAAAAAAGTCTCTTTTTTCAGCAACAGTCAACTGACCTTAAATTGAAATGGTAACAAGGAAAGATAAAATAGAAATCTCTTGTCAAATGTACAGTTGTACAGGGAAAGAAGTTCACAATTGTTCTGGTATTTATGTGACAGGGAAAGGTGCATTTAACTGTGAAAATTTCCTGGCCTTGATGGGAGATTACCATGAAAAAGCGAAGAATCAGGATAAAGAACTCAAGGAGGCCTTCCTGGTGTTTGACCCTGACAGAAAGGGTTACATTGACTGGAACACCTTAAAGTGAGTAGTTTCATTGTCCGCAAATAATTACAGTAGAACAAGCACTTTCTGCTGTAAGATTTAAGATTCATCCTGAAGGTGTTTAGAATCTATACTTGTAGCTTTTTACTTGTGCTCCTTGTGTTTTGTATAATCTGTTCTTCTTGCTTCTCATCAATTTTAAATATCGATCGCACTTGTAAATCTATTCTCACAAAATGGCTCCTCCCATTAAATATCAAACTGTTACCTCACTCTGCAGTTCCACAAAACAGGGTCAAATGTTTACTCTTTGCTACAAAGCATCCCTTAAACCACACCTCAATCAGTGTTGCTTTTCTTGGTGTTGGCATTTTGGAGCAGTTTAGCAAAAACACCTTGGAATTTAAATTATGATTGGAAGTTGTAGCAATAAGAGCATTCAGAGATGGTCAAATATTCTGTAGAACAATATCTTTAATGTGCTATTGGTCTGGGGACACTGTAATTTATAGGGTGAATAATGGTTTGAATAACGGAGATACAAATGCTAAAAGCAATGGAAAAAAGTCCTTACATTAACGTAGCAGCTTCTCAAACCTCTCGGAAAGATTTCAAAGTGCTTCACATACAGTGCATTAGTGTTAAAGTACAGCAACTCTTGTCATTTAGTTAGATTGATCAATTTTGTCATTTGCAAGATCCCACCAACAAACATGAGGTGAGTTATAGAGGCATTAATGCACAGAAGAAGGAGATTCAGCCCATTGAGTCCATGCTGGCAATGACCAATCATATATTATTGATGGTGTGAATGAAGATTTTGGAGTTTTGTTTGACTCTCGCTGGAGAGCAGCAGAAATTTCGTGAAGGTTTCTCTTAAATGATTAAGCAAGTGGGACAAAGTCTGTGATAGACTTCCAGCATCTCCAAAACATCATGGGAAAAATTTTCCACTGCGTTTGCACCCAGACTGTGCACCATTCTCAGGTGCAAAGCTGTTGTTAGGAGATTTAATTTAAACAGCCCTGATTTTCTTTTACCACCCATCCATAAACAGAAAGGTGTTTTGATTTGCTTTCCCCTCCATAAGTGGTGGCGTGCTACCCAACCCCTTGGTTTTGGTGTGATTCTAATTTCCCACTAATAATCCCTAACTCAAGTTAGGATGAACTCAGAGGGTTAGTTTATTTGCACACACTGAAAATGCCAGCGGGGGGTGGGGGGTGGTCAGTTTGCTATGTAGCCCCCTGTGCATTCATGCAATAAAGAGGGATGGAGAAAGAAAGATTCATAGGACACAGACCACAGAGACTTAGAGTCCAGAATCAAAGTCAAATGGTGCATTCCTTCACAGAGGTTGGCAGGCTCAAAACTGATGCTGGATAATTCACTTTTCCAGTAGGGTTCCATGGTGAGATAGGCATGCAGAGATGAATTAGTCTTGTAGGCATGTTACAAATATAAAAGTGGGTGTTTGTTATTTTAGACCATTCCGATTTAGCTGTGTACTGCCTAATGCTGGAATCCAGCCGCCTTTTTAAACTGTTTGAATTTGGCAGACATGTAACCATCAGGTAAAGACTCAGACACCACAACAGTAAATAGTATCAAAGTTTATAGATTATTAGCAAGTTTTAGAAGCTTATCAACTAATCAACAGAGGTAAATATACTTATCAATGAAACTCTACAGTTCCATGCTTTCAAATGGCATCTAACCTTGTTAGCTTATTACAATGAATATAATTTTAACGTGAAAATGGTTGGGTTATACTAAAATCTTGTTCCAAGGCTCACTTATGGGCAGGGGAACAGAGGTTCCATCAGGAACAGTGTAGATGGGGCCTGGGCAGAGCCCCTTTTCTGTGCTGCTGCTTGGTAGATGGAAGGATAGCAGACTGAGCTTTGCAGCTCCGCAAGGCAATATTACAGGTTCCACCATCTAGAGGGGCTCATGACACGTGACTCCCACCTCTCCCCTTTGTCTAGGTTATTGAGACTGTTAATATTCCAACCATTAAGTCTTAAAGGGAGACTGCGGGGTCCTTTGTCCTAACAAAGAAATCAGCTCCATTAGCCAGGCCTGGCTTATGAAATGGAGATGGTCTCTGTATAGTTCCCTTTGAATATGGTCTCTGCAGCCCACAGGGGGTCATTCGGGTCCCTTCAGAGGTAATCAGGTGCAAGTTTCTTGCCATTGTAACTCTTTTTGTTCAGGGTCATGGGCAGACTTAGCCACAGACACTTTAAAAGGTCATTGTCCAGTTTTTAAAATTATAGAAATTCATATACATCTTATAAAAAATTAGAATCTGAGGTCTTAGCCTCAGCTTAGCCTTAACCCTGATGCTGATTAAAAGTAGTGGAGTCTACTGGCCCTTTTACAGAGGAACAGGAGGAGGTCATTTATAGTGCCTTCAGCCTGTTCACCTTCAATGACGTTATGGCTGACCTATGACCTAACTCCATATAACTACGATATTTAAAAAAATCATTCATGGGATGTGGGCATCACTGACTAAGCCAGCATTTATTGCCCATCCCCAATTGCCCTTTTTTAAGAGTCAGACCAGGTAAGGACAGCAGATTTCCTTCCCTAAAGGGCATTAGCAAACCAGATGGGTTTTTATGACAATCGGCAATGGTTTCATGGGTCATTATTAGACTTTTAATTCCAGATATCAAATTCAAATTCCACCATCACCATCTGGTGGGATTTGAACCTGGGTCCCTAGAGTTCCCTGGATTACCAGTCCAGTGACAATGCCTCCCCCTATTGACCCATATCCTTTATTATCCCTGGTTAATAGCAATCCCAGTGGTCTTGTGGCACATTGGGTAGCATCACTGCCTCTGATCCAGAAAATCTGGGTTCAAGTCCCACTCCAGGACTTGATGGCCATGGAAGGTGTGTTCGTAACATGGCCAAACAGGTTGGTTATCAACTTGTAAATCCTTCCAACATACACTGATGGCAGGTGTAAGAGTGAGAAGAGATTCTTTGTCAACCATGTGATGGAAAGAATGTTGGAGCCTCTATCATCACTATTCATAGCTCCAGCATATGGAAGTGGATGTTGCCACAGCAACCCAAAGTCCTTGGGGGGCCTGGTTGGTGCCAACAGCATGGGGTTTGATCCCTGTTCTGGCTGGGGTGGATTTGGGCCCTACCTGTGGTGCTGGTGGAGCAGAGAACTCAAAGAGAAGAACAGGAAATCTATCAATCTCAGATTTAAAATTAACAATGGATCTAGCATCAATTGGCATTTGCAGAGGAGAGTTCCATACTTCTACCAACTTTTGTGAGAAGAAACATTTCCTCATCTCACTTCTTACACAGTGCCTTTAATATCCCAAAGTGCCTCACAGGAGAGTAATCAAATAAAATTTAACATTAAGCAACATAAGGTGATATTGGAGCTGATGATCCAATGGTTGAACAAAGAAGTAGGTTTAGGGAGGGAATTCCAGAGCTTGCCAGGTGACATCATAGAAACCATTGCTGGGGTGATGCTGTGGAGGTCAGAATGGGAGGAGTGCTCCGGTCTCAGCAGCCCTACAACAGGAACAGAATTCCAGCCCTAACGTGACAATAAAATGTTCCAAAATCACCGTTAATTTGTAAGGACAGATATTATTTCCAGTTTAAAGCCAGCAGAGGGCAACCTGACATCTCCAAATGGCTTTCCATGATAGGAACTGTGACAAAGGGGGGAATTTTATGCACCCTCCGGCCGGCGGGATTTTCCGGCCCTTCCGAAGTCAATGGACTTCTGACCGGCTCGTTGTATTTTCCAGGCCCCCCGGCCCCACCGTGACAAGGCCATAAAATTCACCCAAAGTTTTCCTTGGATTGGGGGTTGGGAATGGAGGAGGAAGGGGAACATCTTTCCACCAAAATAGAAACGTTCCACTCCAAATTCTGTCTGAACAGTTCTAGTAAATACATTTTCTCTGAAAATAGCATGAGTTTCATTGAACTATAATGATGATCAGCTCCCTGTAATAGCTCAGGACTCTCTTATGCCCGACACTGAGTTCTGCAGCACTTTACCATATCTGTACTGGGGAGCTGCAGCCAACTTCCCATCATATATCAGAACACAAAGAGCAGTGTGCAATCTTTATCATTCGTATGCATTGTGGAATATTTTAATTTCTGACCAAGCTTCATGCTTATTTAATATTTGTCCCTAATATAATTAGCACTGTTGAAACTATTGATTTAGAAAAAAATGTAGCTAATATTTAACTGTGAATGTGGTCGATAGACAAACCATGGATCTAATAATATTTCAACTAATTCTCTATGATTTAATAACTATTTTTACTCTGTCCTTCATTCAAAAATGAAAAGTTTCACATCCAATTTTCTTCTCTTCCCTCCTGAGGGCACTGACCATTGCTGAGGAATAACTTTACCGGATAAGCTATCCTTTGGGATCCTGTCCAGCATGTGAATCTAGACTGTGAAGGCCAGTGGTCTCTCTGGCCATGAGGCAACATAGCTGAGTGCAGATCACCATTACGTTGGGGGAGAGTGCCTCACCCTCGCTCAATATTATTCATGGGTGGCCATTTTCCAATAAGCAGTTATATCCAAAGGTGTAGGGTTCATTTGTAACATTCCCACCTCCACTGTGTCCAGCTCCATTGACTTGGCACAAACATTGAGCTCCTGCAGCCTGTATGATTCAAGTGATCTATTTAGCAACTGAGTCATTATTTTTAATGACTTACATCTAAGATGATTTCTTTTTTGTGATAACCTCACATTTGCTTGTTTTTTATATAAGATACGTCCTGATGAACGCAGGAGAGCCTCTCAATGAAGAAGAAGCAGAACACATGATGAAAGAAGCTGATAAAGATGGTGATGGAACAATTGACTATCAAGGTTGGTTAAAATCACAAATGTGTGGTGGTTAGAAATTGCTGTTGGAGCCAGGCTGGCATTGTAAGGCTACAATCCAGCTGAACTGACACAAAAATCCCATTTCTTTTCTAGAATTTGTCGACATGATGACTGGTGAATCCTTTAAGCTAATCAAGTAAACACACCTGAAGGAAGGTTTCCACCTGGACAGTGAATCACTGGTGCCATATCGAGCAGATAACTGCACAATGGTCAGCATTTATATCAAGACCATTTACATGATGACAAATAGATACTTATTAATTTTTGAGACCTTGTCTTGTTCTGTCTTAAAGTGTCACACAGCTGTCATTTCAGTTTTGAAAGTCATGAAGATCAGTCCAGAAAGATTCTGCTACCTTGTGTCCAGACTGTCTCAAATTGGGATTTGATTCTTCAGTATTTGTAATTGTTGAGTATCTGCTCTCACGTTTCTAACACACAAAAAACACATTGTTAGTTATGGTGAGGTAGGCAACATCAAAGCAGGCATTGTTGGCACTAAAAAAACAAAGGATAAACCTTGTCAATTTTGTGTATATGTGCGTGCGAGTGTGTGTGTGTGTGTATGTGTGTGTGTGTGTGTGTGTGAGGGAAAGTGTGTGCATGTGTGTAAGTGTGTGTGTGAGAGAGAGAAAGTGTGTGTGTGAGAGAGAGAGAGAGAGTGTGTGTGTGAGGGAGAGAGTGCATGTGTGTGTATGAGAGAAAGAGAGAGTGTGTGTGTGTGAGGGAGAGAGTGTATGTGTGTGTATGAGAGAAAGAGAGAGTGTGTGTGTGTGAGGGAGCGAGACTCCAATGAATTGTGGTAGTCACGTTTCTTGGTTCACCGACTGTGTCTCCACTGAAAAAATAAAAAAGAATAATTAGCTTCATCTTCTAAAAATCCATGTTAGACATATTTATGCAGTAGCATTTAAATCACATCAGTTCCAGGGGAGAGGTGTTACAGGAACCAATCCTGCCTAAAACACCCTGAATGACTCGATATAATTATGTTGCCTTCACGCCACATTGACAAATGCTGTACATTTTAAAGTTAAAACGTCAATTTCCAGGATAGTGAAACTGTTTGATGCTGCACATCCTGATGGGAGTGTATAAATCACTACTTGTTTCCTCAAAAATGTCATTAAATTTAACTTTGATTGTGCCAGAAGAAAATCAATTGTTAATATTCTTTGTGGGTATGTGGGTATCCATAAACCCCAGACAGTCCATCCACTGAGGTGCATCCCTTTACTTGTTTATAATTCACATACAAAAAAAAATCAGCCATTGGCTAAACAGATCCATCATGAGAATGAACCTCGTTCCATCTGGTTAAAGAAGTTTTAGTTAACTCACTGAGTTTGGTCCGTCCCAAGTGTTTTTCTACTTTTCATATACTTATATATATTATTGTTAGTATTATACAATATGCCTCCTGATATTTTGTGGTGTACAGCTTTTATTTGGAGATGTTAGTTGACATTTGCTTCTTTTGGAATATACACTCTCCGTACATTTATATAGCACCTGTAATGTCCCTAAAGCACTTTTTAAAAATTTGTTCATGAGATGTGGCATCACCAAGTAATTTGGGCATCACCCAGCATTTATTGCCCATCTCTAATTGCCCTTATTCAGTGGGCATTTAAGAGTCAACCACATTGCTGTGGGTTTGAAGTCACATGTAGGCCAGACCAGGTAAGGACAGCAGATTTCCTTCCCTAAAGGGCATTAGTGAACCAGATGGGTTTTTATGACAATCGGCAATGGTTACGTGGTCATCAGGCTTTTAATTCCAGATTTTTATTGAGTTCAAATTTCCCCAGAGCATTACCTTGGGTCTCTGGAACAATAGTCCAGTGACAATACCACTATGCTACTGCCTCCCCACTTCACAGCCCTTGGGGAACTTATGGTCAGGAAAGTGGACTGGAGGCCACAATCAGATCAGCCATGATCTTATCAAATAATGCAGCAGGCTCAAGGAATCAAACAGCCCACTCCTGGGTCTAACACTTGTTACCCTGTGTGTATGAAGAGTAATCGTGACTGCTGTGAGGTCAGCCTGGTAGCTAGTTTGCACACAGCAAGCTCCCACAAACAGCAATAAGAATAAATGATCAGATAATGTTTTTAGTGATGTTGGTTGAAGGATTAATATTGACCAGGGTGGGATGAGAACACCCCTGTTCTTTCAATCGTGCCACCAGAATTTAAATGTCCACCTGAAAGGGCAGAGCTCAGTTTAAATCCTGATCGCAGAGACAGCGGCCCTGAATTTCCTCTGACTTTCTGCTGCTGGGGCAACAGCAGGGAAACTGAGGAAATTCTGGGGCAACATCTCTGACCATTCAGCAGTCCCTCAGTAATACACTAAGGTACTGAAGTGTTGGTTTGGATTATATACCCAAGTCTCCAGTGAGAACCTTGAATGCACAATTCTATGACCCTGAGAAAAAAGGGCTATGACTGAAACAAGGGAAAACATCTAGAAGAGAATGCTAGTCACAATTAATTGAGAGACATGAAAGGCAGTGTATTATTTAGTAACTACTACGATTTCACTGTTAAGTTCTTTATAACAGAATTATGTGGGATTATGTCAATGTGTTCTGTACGTATTGGAATGCTTAGTCAATACAGTATTCTTTCCTCATGATAACTGGGTCCACACCCCGCTCAGAGTGATGAAATGACTTTGCTTGTCACCCAGTTCTGAGTGGGGTAAGATCTGGAAATTGCTGGGTCTCACCCACAAGCCATAAGGACAGTTGGTGTGTGAAATTCAAAGAAAAACCCTCCAGTTGTATTAAGGAATGGGTTCTGCCCTTTCCACTTTCTACCTCATTCCTGGGGTGGGAGTACATGATGTTGACACTGGCTTCCCAATGCGGAGAAAGGTCCGATTCTCTGGACTTCCTCCAAATGGCCCACACACACACCAATTCACCAATATAGAAATTGTTCTTTTTTCAAAAAAAATGTTCAAGATTAAAAGGGAATAAATTATTTTCACCTTACTAAAAGGCTTCTTCCCATTAGGTTGGTGCACTTACATGAACTCTAAACTAAGCTGCTGAAATCAAAAGATTTGGCACCATAATGAAAGAGCTCAAAAGAATGAGCGACTGAAGCGAGGCATATCAATAAAAACCAATGACCTGAGCTTTTGTGCTGACGCTGAGAATATGATGCAGGTGTTGTTGATATGCACTGGGCACCAGTTATCCCCTATTACTGGTCACACTGGCATGAGGTCAGTTAAGCACCTGATGTGCAATGGATGCCAAAAGGTTTCCCTGAAGTGTTCCAGGGACTCGGTGCCTTTGCAGAGAATACTCACAAAGTTCGTTGTAGCCAGAATTTTTGTGCAACTTAGAGCTCCTTTCTTAATACTGCTGGAATGGCTGAAAATCTTTTAAATGGGATGGGCAGCTCAGAGGAAGCCTATAATTAAAAATGGCTTGGCTCTTCCCGGGTGGCCCTCTTGTTTCTAAAACACGGTCATCTTTACCTCTGTTCCTCACTTCTTCAGTTCCCAAGGGGCAAGGCATTGAGGAGATCATTGTGCCTTAGATCATTCAAACAGAATAAAGGCTCTTTAAAGCTGCTTCTCTCCAATATTCCAAACCCCAACCTCTAATGTGCTCCTAGGCCATTGTGTGCTGAGCACTAGAAGCACTGGAATAAGTGGATCTTGCACCACTGTCTAAGACCAACTCAACATAACCGAGCACACCCAGTACTATGGGCTGGAAATTCCTCCAAGCATACACGTCAAGGACTCAATCATGCAACCATTCTACTAACCTCAAGCTTTTTAAAAAGTTCATTCACGGGATGTGAGCTTCGCTGGCTGGGTCAGCATTTATTGCCCATCCCCAATCTTGAGAAGGTGGGGGTGAGCTGCCTTCTTGAACTGCTGCAGTCCATGTGGTGTAGGTACACCCACAGCGTTGTTAGGAAGGGAGTTCCAGGATTTTGACCCAGCGACAGTGAAGGAACGGCGATATATTTCCAAGTCAGGATGAAAGGCAACTTGCAGGCGGTGGTGTTCCCGTCTATCTGCTGCTCTTGTCCTTCTAGATGTTAGAGGTCATGGGTTTGGAAGGTGCTGTCTAAGGAGCCTTGAAGAATTCCTATGCTCAGATTTCTTGCCCGACTAATTCAAATACATCCCAATGTATAAATGGGCATTAATCAGCAACTCAAGGATACTCACAATCTATTCCTTCAACAGGAAAGTTAAAGCTTGAACTCATTTAATCACCGTTCATACACACCAGGTACAACATGTTTAAGAACTTGTGATCAGGGAAGCTTCTCACTCTTTATCATGATTATAGCGATTCCATAGAATTGTTTACAAAGAAACAGAAAATACAGAGCAAGTCTTATTGACAATTTTTAAAAAAGCCTCAAACAATTACAATAAAACACCAGAAAAATGAATTTATTTCCTGCTGCACCTGAAAATCTGGTCATAGTTTGAAGTGTTTTTGAATGAGAGGCTAATGCACGTGTATCTTGGGGCCAGGGCCATTATTATCAGCACAGATAAGGTTAAGGAGATTAAGGTGCATTGCACTAACACAAGTAGCTAATTTATGGCCAAAATTCCACAACCTTTTCAGTGTTTACTAATTTTGTGCCCCAATTGCAGCAACATGGGCACAAATACACAGGAAATTCCAAACTGCAAACAGTAGCTGTCCTTTTTGCAGTCAAATGTAGAGTCATATAGACCAGGAGGTGCCTAGGTTCAGTTTATGGTCTATTTCGAGATGAGAAAAAAAGAAACACTTGCATTTAGATAGCGCCTTTCATGACCTCAGGATGTCCCAAGGTGTTTTTGAAGTATAATCACTGCCATAATGTAGGAAACGCAGCAATTTGTGCACAGCAAGCTCCCACAAACAGCAATGTGATAATGGCTAGTTTATTTTAGGTGTTGATTGAGGTAAAAATGGTGGGCAGGACACTGTTGAGAATGCCACTGTTCTTTTTCCATTAGTAGCCTCGAGATCCTTTTTGTGCATGAGGGCACAAAGAGTATCTCAGCCAAAGGACTCACCGCCTGGAGTCCAGCATTCCCTTAGTACTTCCCTTAGTCACCCCCCCAACTAGGCAATGTTAAATCTGAAAGACTAAAGTGAGTTCAGCAACTTCAGACCATGAACTCTCTCCTCTATCTTCACCCCTTTTTTAATCCCCTTTTATAATTTACTTATTTTTATTCATTGTTTTATCCACTTTTTAAATCCCTTTTGTCCCATTTTCTATCCTTTCCCCCCCAATTTCCACCCCACTTCGAAAAGGGCCAGCTGTTACTTGATTCATTCCTGTGTATTTGTTCTTTCACAGAGTGCTTACCCTTGTTCTATTATCACATTCTTCTTTCTTACCTTTATGTCACTATCAGCACCTCCTTTAGCCAGTATCACTGCCATTAACACTCCCTTTGTCCTTTAGTTCATGACATTTTTGTCAATCTCTCCTTTGCCCCCACCTATCACTGGCCTTCTATCCAGCTTCACCTGCTGCACCCCTCTTAAAAAGTATAAATTTCATCACATTTCTACCTCTCTTTAGCTCTGAAGAGTCATACAGACTCAAAACATTAACTCTTTCTCTCCCCACAGATGCTGCCAGACCTGCTGAGGTTTTCCAGCATTTTCTGTTTTTATTCCCTTAGTACTGTACAGAAATGGGGGCATGGTGATGGCTCCCAGTGTCTAGGGGCTGAAGGCAGGGAGGGTATTGGAATAGGCACCAGGGTTCCCATTACTGTTTGCTGAAAGTACACACATGGATATCTGGATTGAGTTTAGCTGAAATTTCCTTCCATGGGATGTAAAGCCTATGGGCACTTTCTCCAGCTTAGATGACAAATAAACAAGCTGCTAGTTCTTATGGAAAATTATCCGAGAGTTATCCCTTAAAGTTTGTGATGTCAGGATTTGATCATTGCAGAATTAAGTATGGAAATTATCAATTTACTTTGAATGCTTCAAGTAAGTTAGCATTCATGTCACTCAGCTATTTTCACATGCCTAAGATAGCAAATAATACCAAAAACATTTTTAAAGCACATTTATTTCATAAAATACTAAACCCACAGGTATTTCATAACAAAACTGTACAGAATTCATTACATTAAAGTGGAAACTGATTATTTGCATACTTATGTAAACAAGATTTCATAACTTCTCCAAATGTTGGTAACAGTAGGGTATAGTTCACCCTTCTAGGCAAAAGCAGTTTTAAACCAGAAACATGGATTTAATTTGATTCCAAATTATTTCACTAATGTATAAATCATCAGTAGATTAGGTAGGTTGTAAATTTAACTCATTCATGGGTTAGTTGCCTTTGCAATGCACTTTGCAACAATTAACAACCAAGTCATATCTGGACTACAGAACATGAGCATAAGGTCCATTTGTGGATGATATTAACAGTACAAAGAATATTTTTTGATTTGAAGAGGTCCAATTCCCAATGAAGTTGACAGTATAAGGTTTAATGAATACTAAAGGTTTCACTGAAAAAGCATGGTTTACTGCCTTTGCCTTTTGAAATCCAGAACTATCCACCAGACCACTCGATGGTACAAAGGGAACTTTTCAAAACCCTTTCTCCTGGAGTCAGACACACATTAGAATGTTCAAAATATCTTTTGTCAAGGTCATGTTTTCTTAACTTTGAGACATTCAGATTGATGTAATCCTATTGCCATAGAATATCATTAACAGCGAAATACCCAAATCACATTGAACAAAGGTCATTACTTGGTAATGGAGTTGGTTCTGCAGCAATTTGCTAAAAATGTTTCACTCGCTTAAAGCAAGATGCGGTCACTATAAACAGTTCTCTTTGGAACCAGAGGAAGACATTTGCTCTGTCGGTCTCAGATAGCTCCGAAAAATATTTTTAAAAAAAACAAAAAAAAATTCTGAAGAAGTTTTGAGTCAATTAGTAAAAAGGTGTTGATTGCTATGATAACACTGATGAAGTGGCCGTGGATGTTTCCGCTGTAGGACTGGACTCATCGTTCCTTTCCAAGTTCTCTTCCAGGATCTTTGGGTTCTGGGTCTCAACAGGTTTGGCCATTTTTAGGGCCATTTCATAGGGTGGAGGCGTTTCAATAGCATATAGACTGTAGGGTGGAGGTGGCAAAATGATGCTGCTGGCCTCCTGGAAGGTGTTGCCATTCCTATTGGTGGAGATGTACTGCAATGGACTGTTTGCTATTGAAGAAAGAGAGAAAAATATTGTGTTAAATAGGTTCACTGGCACACTGTATAAAAGATTAAAAAAAATCTTTGTTCATTGTACTCTCTTACTTTATGTAATTGGAAGCAGACAATAACAGCTTAGAAAGCTAGTTATTATTTTTAAAAAATAATGGCAGATTCATTGATTCCAGGCTCCAAGCATGAATTGTTCTTGCAGGATCAATGCTGTCTCTGGGCTATGCTCACAGATTACAACTCCTCACTAAAAGATGGAGGACTGGTGAATTTACCTCAAATATCCTGAGAAGATAATTATTTTAACCACAGTACTTTTCAGATAACTTATGAAAATGCCTTCAAATTAACTAATGTCCTCCAGCGCTCATGTTGCTGGGACAATTTTTTTTTTTTTAAAATCTTGCCAATTACCTGCTCGAGGTAAGAGGAAAATAATAGGTTAGGGGAAGGGTTTCCATGGCTGCTTGCTGGGGTGAAAAATTTCACTCAGGCGCCCATTTGTCGCTACCTTTTACAGTGTTGGCTGGGGACATAGCAAATTCTGGGGACACAGATGTGGTATTACAGCGAATCTGATGTCCTTACTCAGTGTCTAGCCATGCACACTTTCCAATTGGGGTTGATGAATAATAATATAGCTGGGCAGTCTGAGAGTCTATAGCCAACTGCATTAACACTAGCGTCTGACATCTCTAAGCTCAGTTTACTTCAAGATTGCTGTTGTCCTGGTCATTGCCAATACTCTCTATATAAAACATGCTGATCCAGCCAAAGTTAAGTACATTCATACACACTTAACCAAAAGTCAAACATCAGCAACATTCAATGAGGGGCAGCACAGTCATACAACGTAATAGTGGGCCAATGTGTGGAACAATGGAATTTTGGGTCACATCAATGGTGTGCCATGTTGGTGAGCACCTGACTTTTAGCTGTTCCATCAAATAGGATAACCAGAAGCTTAACTCAGCCTCATGAGAGGGGAATAATCAGTGTGAGAGCCACTACCCATCCACTCTTATCTGCCCATTTCCAAGTGCTCGAGTATTTTTGACCACAAGGAATGTCTGTTTTCTCAGCTACAGTCATAAGTGGCTTGAGGAAAGCAGAAAAAAAGGAAATATAAAACCTATTTTCCTGAATCATGTTTATACAAAGATTTGCAATCACACGAGACAAAAGGTAATTGACAAAAAGACCAGGGGCAACAGAAGGAATTGTTAATATAAACACAAGCTATGATCTGGAATGCACTGCCTGAAAGTACTGTGGAAGCAGGGTCAATAGTAGCCTTCAAAAGGCAATTGGATAAATATTTGAAGGAGAATTATTTGCAGGCTATGGGGAAAGAGAAGAGACATAAGGCTAATTGGAAAGTTTTCAAAGAGTTGGCATAGATATGATGGGCTTTTGATGCTGTTTCATTTTATGGTTCTATGAAACAGATTAGTTAAGGACTGGACTGAAATAGTTTGTTACTTACGTGATACAGTGCTGTGAATGGTACTATCATTATCAATGGCTATCACTGTAACTTCATAAGGTCTAGTTGTGAAAGTGGGGACCTGGGGTTTAGTTCTTCTGCAGCATTTCACACAACTGGCCATTACTCCACATACCAACAGCAGAAAGATGGTCAACAAAATCAACCTGAAAGATAAGAGGAAAATAATTACTTTCAAGATCTATAAATATCAGTTCAATCATTATTAATAGTCTATAGTTTATGAAACCCTCAAAACAATAAAACCCATATAAAGCTATTGGAGAATTAACGATATAAGCTTAATACCCACAGGATAATCATGATATAGGTGTATGGCTTCCATTTTGTGTTTGATGAATGTTGTTTAATTCTCTATTGTGTTATTTTTCAATGTTGTTTAGATAGTTGATTAATCTGCCATCTATTTACTTTCAAAATTACCTTTCCTAACTGGTTGCCTAATCCTCTGTTTTCAGGGTTTTCCTTTACTGTTTAAGCTGGTTGCCTAGCCCACCATTATTGGTGCAGAAGATTACACTTTAAATATCAAACAAACACTTGTCATGTTGCTGGCACTTGGTACAAAATGTGTAGAGACTAACGACAATGATCTAGCTGTCGGTGTATTTAGGAATATAGATTTACACCTTTGCAAACTGGTTGTAATGGGTTTCATTCAGCTTGCAATGATCTGGCTTCCAGACAGGAGACAGAGTCTAATCCTCTAAAATAGAACATTTATTTGGAAAATCTTAATCTTGTTTTATTAATTTCTATGAAACCCTTTTAATGGATTTTTACTGTGAAAGGATGTGCAATTGATGTTTTATAGAACAAAAATCATCATGGTCTACTGGTTGAGTCAATAATAAATACATGTTGTTGTCATTTCTTGAGCATTTTAATGTATTAAAATGTCCCAAGGTGCTTCACAGGAGCAACAAAGTGAAATTTGACATTGAGCCACAAGATAAAAGGCAGGTGCAAAAAAACCTGGTCAAAGTGGTAGGTTTTAAGGAACGACTTAAAGTGGGAAAGAGAAGTGGGGAGGTGGTGAGGGTTAGGGAGGGAATTCCAGAGCTTAGTGTCTCAGCAGCTGAAGGCCTGGCCATCAATTAAAATCGGGAGTGGTCAAAAAGCCAGAATTAGAAAAACATATCTCAGAGGGTTGTGGGGCTGGAGGAGGTTACAGAGATAGGGAGGGGAGGGTAGCATATAGGGATTTGAAAACAAGATTTAGAATCTTAAAACTGAAGCATTGATTAACTGGGAGCCAATGTAGGTCAGTGAGGAAAGGACAATGGGTAAACGGGACTTGGCGTGAGAAAGGACACAGACAGTAGAGTTTTGGATGAGCTCAAGTTAATGGAGGGTAGGACACAGAAGGCTGGCCAGTACTGAGTTTGAACAGTCAAGTCCAAAGGTAACAAAGTATGGGCCAGGATTTCAACAGCAGGTGAGCTGAGGCAAGGGCAGAATCAAGAAACATTATGGAGGTGGAAATAGGTGGCCTCCGTGATGGTGTGGGTATTTTGTGGACCCTTTGTGATACCACTAGTCTCCAAGACACCTTTCAATGGTAAGGTTTTTTCTGGCGAACTGCAGCATCAATGTGGCTCAATGGATAACACAGTCAAAAGTCTGTGGGTTCAAATCCCAAAACTGGAGGACAAAAACCTAGGCTGACCAGTACGGTACTGAGGGTGTACAGAAGCATTGGAGGTGCTGTCTTTTGGATGAGATGTTAAACAAAAGGCCCCATCTTCCCCCTCAAGTGGATGTTAAAGATCCCATGGCCAAAGAGCAGGAATTTTTCCTGGTGTCCCTTAAATCAACATCACTGAAATAGATTACCGGGTCATTATCACATTACTGTTTATGGGAGCTTGCTGTGCATAAATTGGCTGCTGTGTTTCCTACATTACGAGAGACTACACTTGGCTGTAAAGTTCCCAAAAAAATGCAAGTCTCTCATTAAAGCTGGATCAGGAGGGAGCCCCATGAGGGAGGTGGAACATACCCCTCAGTAAATAGGAAGGAATTTTTAAATGCATGATTACAGGAATATTCCTTCAAAAAAAAAAAGCTCAATGTTTTAAAAGTCTTTGCACAAACTAATCTTCAGCTCTTAATTGAATTCACAATGTAACCCTTTGAAATTTTGCGCCTGGAGTTGTGAAACCAGTTTTCACAAACTCTTAACATTTCTAACCTTCCAACATGGGCTTCTGCAGAAATCAAGTGGCAAAACTAAATACTGTGATTCTACAGAGAGCTGGACTGGTACTTACCATACGTACCACAGACTGGTCCAGCTCGATGGACATCTGCAATGAACAAGATAAATGGTTTAGGAAGATTCATCATAACTAATCAATCTCTTAAATATTCTTCTTGAGATCTCTAATTGGAGGCAAGTCCTTGGCCATGGGTTCAGTAAATAATTGACACGTGCTGTGATTTTTTTTTGCTCTGGGTAGAGTGAGGAGACAGGCCTCGAGTCTACCTCAACTGCAAGGGAGATTGGACCCTTTGTGATGGCAAAATGTCCGATATTGATAATCTGATCCACGTGCTAACCATCTGAACTAATCAGCCCCCTCCCCATCCCCCTTAAATATTATACCTTGTGAAATGAAATCAGAAGGACTTCCGCCTGTAGGAGTGTGCCAGAGGGGAGAAGGAGTGAAGAGCAGGGAGGGTTTATCCATCATATAGGATATCCAGCTCAGAAACAGGGCCATTCGGCCCGCCCAGTCCATGCTGGTGTTTATGCTCCACCCGAGTCTCCTCTGGTCTTTCCTCATCTAAGTTGATCAGTGTAACCCTTTATTTCCTTCTCCCTCCTCTAGCTTCCCCTTAAAATAAACCCCAGCTACTCCCTGTGATAGTGAGATCCACATTCTGGTTAAAGAAGTTTCTCCTGCATTTCCGATTAGATTTTTTGATGACCTCTAGTTTTGCTCTTCCTCACGGAGGGGAAATATTCTGTGTGGGTTCTACCAAAGCCTTTGAGAATTGGAAAGGCCCCAGGGTTACCCCTCGACCTTCTCGTGGCAAGAGATGCAACATTTTCGTTCTCTCCGCATAGCTATAGCCCACATTCTGGTATCTTCCGCTTAAATCTTTTATTTGCACCTCCTTCGCCGTCTCTAGTATCTTTTTAACAATGTGACCAGCGGAGTTTTATTGGGTTTCGTTTATTGTCTCCATTTCCAATCGCCTTTGCCTATTTTGATGGAATACAGACCATGTCCATCAGATAACCAGCCCGATGTAAACACCCTGGCAAATGGGCCAATGAAAGTTGTGGAATTAAACAAAACCCAAAGTTCAAACACAAGAAAAAAGTAAAAGAAAAAAAATAAACACCAGAAAAGTAAACGCCAAATAATAAGAATGTTCGAGATGTATTTTTGTTATTGACTCGAACACACGGACTATTCTGACCGAGGCTGAAATCCTTCTCCTCAAATCCGGCATAGGCAGAACGGGCCGAATGGCCTCCTGCTGTCCTCCCTGCCCTGACGATGAGCTCATTGTAAACGTGAGATTTCAAACCGGACTCACCCGCTGCTTTCTCCCAGTTCAGTGCCACAATCAGCTCCAACAGGCGCCTATTGAACAAAAGCAGGAAAAATGTTTTACCACAAGAGCCGGATTTCAGAGCGAACTCTTCCCAATCCCAGAACAGGAGACGCGAATCACTGCAACAAATAATTTAAACTTGTTAAGCAGGGAAACAAACCTCAAAGATGCACAGGGCGAGGATGACTGTCCTCAGGGTGATCACTGATTTCTCCATCTCTCTTCCCCAGAAACACATGTTGTTGCTCCCCAGTCACTGAAACCGACTGACTGTCAGCTTCAGGTGTTGTACTCCCGAGTCACGGTCGCTGCCTTTTATAATCACCTGTCCCTCCCCCTCACACAGACAGACAGACAGACAGAGCAACCCTCCCTCCAGTCAGACAGGCACTGCCACACAAGCTGGGTGATCATTAACTGGGGATTGGAGACAGGCTGATCACCTGAGGGAGGTGCGGGAGGTGTGTGTGTGTGTGTGTGTGTGTGTGAGAGAGAGAGAGAGAGAGGTGGACTTGTTTTGGGGAGTCGCACTGCATTTTGTCCCGTCCCTTTCCTCAAGAATCTACCGTTTCAATGCCTGTCCGTTAGGATCAAACCACTTCCCTGTTAAATGTATTTAAGGACAATGTGGGGGGTGAAGCAAGGTTTAAAGCTGCAACACCTCGAGTGTCAGTAACGCATCCTGGACACACACATGTTGATGCCAGACTAACTCGGGATTTACTGCTCTGTGTTGAGAGCAGTTGTAACCATTTTAAAGCACCATACATTCCAAGTTGAAAACTTAACTTTCATCGAGTCCTGTTCGTAAACCTGTAACAGTTAATCCACTAGACAAACTTCAAGAAGCTCAGATATTTTTTTTGAGAAACTCAAGTTATTTTATTTAAAATGTTTGTCCAGACAAAATCCTAATCCCGGCGATGTGTTAATGGGAAGGACAGGAATGAATGTCCCGCTAAATGGGAAGGCAGTTTAATTAATCACTGTGTGGCCCAGCTCTCGGGTAAACACGCCTCACGCTGACAGGCGAGAGTACAGCATTAAACAGTTTTACACAAACTGCTCTCGTCAGCCTCGCCTTCGTGACTCCTTCGTTAACAAATTGACTTAACACAAAGGATTGCAAGTCATTTCCGCCTTTCCGAACGGGATTGAAAGAGGGGGAAATGCTGATTGGAAGGAGATAAGTTATTGGTGAAATCAATCATGACGGCAGGTGCTGGATTGTGATGACGCCCTAAATAAAAGTAGCGATCATGATTCCTGACATAGTTATAGACAATTATGAACATAAAAATAAAGTATGAAATCACAAAAGGATTGCACAATAAGCAGCATTTCAGTGTACAGTCACAATACGAATGCAAAACGTATGTCTCCTTATCTTACAGGATAAAAATGAAAGGTCTACTACACCCTGTATTTTGTATTCAAGTTCGTTGTTACACCGAGTTCATTAAATTCTCCATCATTTTATGCTATTTACGAGTTTTATAAAGTGGAGTATTGGACAGTCTCGTACTCGCTCTATCTGTGGAATAGTGTATTCCTTCTGAATTTCATTCATATTTATTTTTGTGTGGACAGTGGCAATGGGAGGGGAGGGGGGAGTTATACTGAATTGTTCACAAATGTACATCAACAGTAAAAAGTACTGCCTAACGCCAAATGTTGCCTATTAACTAGTGTGACCATTAGTAAATAAGCATCTTCACAGGAAGTGAAAGGATTGCCTATTGTGTAATGGGTTGTTTCTTTGTTCAGAGTGACCTAATTCCCTACCACATACACGAAAAGAACTATTTAAAAAGCTAATAGAGCCAGAATGGAAAACCCGATTGTACGGTCCACATAAACTCCCATGAGTCTGAGCTGGAAGGACCTAACCTGGGTAGAATTTGCAGTCAACTTACATTTTGAGTTTCTGCAGCATTTAGACTAAGGGGCTGGTAATGATCATCATGGTCACATTTCCCTATTGGCTGTCTTGCAGCTTCCATATAGCCGCCATCTGTATCTCAATTCCATTTACCACTTTATCCATTTCTCTTGATACCAGTATCCCCCACCCAGGGTTAATCTATCCTTCCTCAGGTGTGGTGCCCAGAACTGAATGCAACAAATGTGATATGACCAAGGCTCTGTACAAGAATAATTCCTTCCATCTGGAGTCCAGCACTTTGAGGTAAAGGACACAGAGTAAATGAATAATCAAAGAAAAGGTGGTGCTGATTAGGGAGCTAAAAGGAAAACTTCTTGTGAAGGCAAAGGGTGTGACTGAGGCACTAACAGTGGTGGGGGAAGTACTAGAGACAATAATCCAAGACAAATTAATTGCCACTTGGAAAAACATTGGCTGCCCTTTATTAACCTAATTTGTTAAATAGAGTATAGAGTACAAGAGCAGGAGATTGTGCTGAATTTATATAAGACACTTGTTAGACCTTAGCTGGAGTATTGTGTGCAGTTCTGGGTACCATATTATAGGAAGGATGTGAACGCATTGGAGAAAGTGCAGAAGAGGTTTACAAGAATGGTTCCAGGGATGAGAAACTTCAACTATGAGATTAAATTTGAGAGGTTGGGACTGTTCTCCTTGGAGAGAAAAAGGCCAAGAGGAGATTTGATAGAGATGTTCAAAACCCTGAGGAGGCTGGACAAAGTAGATAGGGAAAAGCTGTTCCTGCTCATAAAAGGATCAAGAATGAGAGGGCACAGATTTAAAGTGATTTGCAAAAGAAGCAAATGTGGTGTGAGGAAAAAGCTTTTTCACACAGCGAGTGGTTCGGGTCTGGAATGCATTGCCTGGAAGTGTGGTGGAGGCAGGTTCAACTGAGGCTTTCAAGAGGGTATTAGATGATTATTTGAATAGAAACAATGTGCAGGGTTACGGGGAAAAGGCAGGGCAATGGGACTAGGTCATAATGTTCACTTGGAGAGTAGGTGCAGATGTGATGGACTGAATGGCCTCCTTCTGTGCCATTAAAATTGTGATTCTGTGAAATTGTACCTTATTAAGCTGATTGAGTTCTTTGATAAAACAATGGAGAGGGTGTGTCAGGGTAATGCAGTTGATGTTGTGAATGTGGGCTTGAAAAAAAGGAGTTTGATAAAATGCTACATGGCAGGAAATTATCAAAGTTAAAGCCCATGGAAATTAACAGGGCAGTGACAGTGGATACAATATTGGTTAAGGAACAGAAAACATAAATGATGGTGAATGATTGTTTTCAGGCTGGCAAAAAAATCAAGCGAGAGAAGAGTAGAATTGTTTTAAATTTTGTGAATTGTTATGACCTGGAATGTAAGGGTGGTAGAATCGGATTTGATAGTAACTTTCAAAAGGGAATTAACTAAGTATTCTTTTAAAAAAAAAATTGCTAGGACAGTGGCGAAAGAGCAGTGGGAGCAATACTAATTGGATGGCTATCACAATAAGTGACAACTTATTGAATATTATTTCATGAGGATAATTTTTCTCTGCTTAAGTGTTAGTGGAGGTATTAATAATTTTGTGAAAAGTAACCTTTGTTTCAATCAGTCTTTCAGAAACAATTCAGTATGTAAACAGATAGGAACAGGGGGCCATTCAAGCCCCTTGAACAGCAACTTATTCAGCTGTTGTAAGATTGTAGTTAGCTTAGCATTTTCCGGAGGTTGCTGAATTATTCACTGGTGTGAATGGTCCATAGAGAACAGCAAAAACAAACCTGCTTCAGTGCTTTATAGAATGGCTACAGTTCTATACTTCAATACTATCTGGTGTAGAACATAGTAGCCTAAAAATAATAGATTTGGACCTAATCTTTAGACACTTAGAAACTGTTATTTATAGAGATACACAATGTAAACATACGCCTCCAAACCCAGTCACAGTTTTCTGTCTGTTTCTACATGTCGGAGCACAAGTGAATCCCTAATTAATGCCCACAACCTGAATACTATTAAACATCCAGTGAATATACAAATGACAGGCTGTAAACATTTCAGCGTCACAGTCCACTAGAAGCCAAATAGCATTATTGCCTCTGATCCAATAGTAAGATGCTGCAGTTTCTTAGCACGGACGTGATGGGTCAAATGGTTTCCTTCTGTTTGTAATCATTCTACGATTCTGTGGAGTGTGGGGGCTGCTTTCAAAAGCTTAGACTGAAGCCAGCTGTTTTGGCAATGGACACATGCATTGCTTGAATTCCACTGATGATTTCCCTTTGGAACAGGGCAATGCAGCAACTTCTGGTAGTCCCTTGAAGTGAGGAGGATGCTTGCTACAGAGTACAGCCCATGACAAAATCCTGTGTGTGGAGACACACCAACTTAACTGTCCTTTAACAAGCTGATGTGTCTTAAAACTATCCCATTTGGAAGAAAGGTGAGTAGTGGCGACACATTCTATATTTACAGGACTCCGAGAATGTACCAAGATTCTCCCCTCAGACAGGAAAGTGACAGGTTGGTTATCTCTGTTATTGAAAGTGGAGAATATTCACCAGCTCCTTTGTGTTTGGTACTTTTCCAAATGCCATCATGCAGCTAACGTTGAAACGTATTGAAATGTATCCCTGTGTCAAAATGATCAGGGCCCATTCCCATCCTCAATAAAAAAAAAATCTAACAAATACTTTGTTTCCCACTTGTAAACAGATTGAGAACCAGAAGGTACAGTTTTAAAGTGAATGGCAAAAGATGCAGATGTGAGGTGAGAAAAAAGCTTTTTAACACAGCGAGTAGTTAGGGTTTGGAATGCGCTGCCTAGAAGTGTGGTGGAGGCAGGCTCAATTGAGACATTCAAAGGGGCAGTGGATGATTATTTAAATAGAAACAATGTGAAGGATTACAGGGAAAAAGCAGGAGATTGACACCAAGTTAAAATGCTCAGAGCTGGTGTAGACACGATGGGCTGAATGGCCTCCTCCTACACTGTAACAATTCTATGATATGAGGACAACTCCCCTTTGATACTCAATTTGTAATTATTCAGTTTACTTAATGAGTTTAGTTAGTTATTTAACTGTAAGTGCCATACCATTAGTTACTACATGAACATAAAACAGCTTTTGTTTCAATTGCTCTTACCTGAATGACTTGAATAATGAGCCACATTAAAGCATTTCACCAATTTCCAGTTACGGGCCTGCTGAAACTGCAGTGCCCTTGCAAATAGAGGGAAGTTTTTTTAATAAGCTGGGGGTTCCAGTGTTGTGAAATTCCCTCTATTTACAGGAAATGAGTGGATTTCCCAGCAAATCAACAATCAATTTAAATTTTGCAGCTGTGGAGTCCACATGGGCTAACAATGAGAAAGCTGCAGTCTGTTCTGCTTTTTGGGATACTGCTATGATTTCTGTGCCACCTTGCTTATGTTACTGTGGTACCACTATTACAATGATAGCAGGGCAATAAAAAAAACCATGCAGAGGGTCAGATATCATTATCTTCATTTTCATAATACCTGCATTAATATCTTTTATTCTTCCAGAGCTTTCTTTTTAAAAAGTGCTGCTTTGTGTAATCTTTCACGCATTATTACTTTGGTTGAACTGATGGCCCCTCATGACTCCTCTTCCTCAACCAGCATGTTTGGGATTGGCAAGGAATGCTGCTGCTCATCACTTTCTACTGCGCAGTTTAAAAACCCGCAGCAAACCGGATTACTGAAGGAGAGAACTGGCAGGAGAGAATGGCCCAAAATGCAAAACTGGCAGATTTCCCAACGCAAGTAAAGCGCCAGCGTACCGGACAAAATGTCATACCAAACCTCAACCCTCCTCCAGAATCTCTCTTCATCCATGTGCAGCGTAGCTCTCTTGAGGGGACCCATTGCTGAGGGCCAGTGGGGATGCAGCTGCTTGTGGCAGTCCCACACTCACGGTCCGGGCTTTTGGCAAATTAGTAAGGATGGGATGAAAAATTGCAGATTGGGAAATAGACAGCATGTGTTGAAACAGTGACTGGCCACGAGGCCAAGTTCCTGACAGCCATTGAAAACTTTAACCCAGTGACTTTAAGAAGTAGTTCAGCAACAGAAGTGCTAATCTGCATATGTTCTCTTGGCTCTCTCTCTTGTTCTGTTCGGTGCGGTCACTCCTCTCATTTTGCTGCCTATGAAGGACTACATTACAGGTGCAAGAAAGGAACAAAAATAAGCAACATAGGAGCCACAAGGATAGAGAAATACTGAAACCATAAGATGTTAAAATAAGTTAGGAAAGAAAATTTGTGAGGAAGTAACAAGACTGAGAAGGAAAGGGGGAAGAGTAGCAATTAATATTGTTTGAAGGAAGAAAGGGTTTGCATTTATGTATCACCTTTCACATTTCAAGCTGTCCCAATGTGCTTCACAGGCAACTCTCACTTTCGAAGTGCTATTATCACTGCTGCTTTATCAGCAAATATGGCAACCAATTTGTGTACAGCATGTTCCACGAGTAGTAACGAGATAGATCAGTTAATTTGTTTGATTGAGGAATAAACACTGGCACAAGGCCTGGGAAATATTCCTGCTGTTCTTCAGGAATTTTTTTACATCACTTGAACGGGGGTTTAAATGTCACCCGAAATACACCATCTCTGGCAACGCAGCACACTGATTGCTGTACCGGTGTGCCAGGCTGGATTATACACTCATGGTCTGATGGGTAGGGACTAGAACCCTTAACCGGGACAGAGCAGCCCGCCTGATTGGCACTCCATCCACAAACATTCACTCCCTCCACCACTGACGCACAGTAGCAGCAGTGTGTACCATCTACAAGATGCATTGCAGCAACTCAGCAAGGCTCCTTTGACAGCATCTTCTAAACCCACGACCACTGCCATCTAGAAGGACAAGGGCAGCAGATACATGGGAACACCACCACCTGGAAGTTCCCCTCCAAGTCACTCACCATCGACTTAGAAATATATCGCCGTTCCTTCACTGTCGCTGGGTCAAAATCCTGGAACTCCATCCCTAACAGCACTGTGGGTGTACCTACACCACATGGAGTGCAGAGGATCAAGAAGGCAGCTCACCACCACCTTCTCAAGGGCAATTAGGGATGGGCAATAAACGTTGGATCAGCCAATGATACCCACATCTCATGAATGAATAAAAAAGCCCATGAAACTCACTGAGATAAATAGTCTCAAGGAGCCAATGTGACGAAAGAAAAATATGAAGTTTCATATTTTTACTCTTTGCTGGTGTCTCCCCACTAATATATAAACAGGAAGATATAGAGAAAAAACAGAAAGAATAGAGGAATGCCAAGTTGGGAGATAATGCCTGATGTCTGCATAGTCTCCTAGGGAGAGGAATGAGGTTGGAGAGGTTTAGAGAGGGAATTCTAGAGATTATGACATTGGCAGCTACAGGCAGCAGAAGACAATAAACAAAAGGACCCAACTGCCAGGCTGGCATTGCCAAGCCACCAGCTGATGGGGAAGCATTGATGGTTTACTCCAGTCAGGCTTCAGGTAAAATTACTATCAGATCCCGATGACACTCTGGGTGGGAATCAATGACTTTCACTCAACATGTCAGACTCCTGTGGGCTTTGCAGGAGGTAGATAATCCAGGCAATTTTAACGGCCGTCTGGCTTTGTTTCTGCTGGGAGGGTAGGGTTAAAATCATAGGAGTGTTAGAATTCTCCCGCTTGACTCTGCCTGGTACAATCATGTGATTTTGAAATGGGGGAATGTGTGTTGTTCGAAGAGCTTCACTGAGGCATTGAGATGAGGGGGGTCTCCAGTCCGAACCCACAGCACCACCTGCACCTCCAGCATTCCTGCACTGAAGCAAGTCAGAATTTGGCAAAGTGCTGAGCTAAACTTTGTGCAGGAACCTGTAGAGGAACTGAAGCATGAGAATGTTTTCATTGTTACTGTGTTCTTGAAGTTCAGACCCTGCCATTGAAGAAGCAAATGAATGGAAAATTGTGATTGTTCTACAGAGAGATCCTCGACTTTTAGTTAGATCCTGAACCTAGCGGTTGAATTATTGGGCGGGGTTCACATGTCTATATATTCAAGCTATTGGTACATGTGCAAATTATGCAGTCTACCTGTCTGTCTGCCTGTCTAGCCATTAAGATTACTGCTACTCTCACTTACCCTCTGCTACCTGAGCACTCTTACCTTAACTCCATCCCAGTTCTTAATTCAAATCTGGTTCAACTTGCTGACCATCTCACTATATACCCTGAACTTCAACAAGATGAAGGGATAAATATTAAATGCATAATTAACCCACAGTTTCAGTCTGCTCCTATATAAAGGAGTACAAGTTATGACCACAGCCAGTGTTAATTGCTGCACAAATCAAATCCTAGAGGGAAACTTGGCTTACGGACCACAACCTTTTTTTTTGTATTTTGCTAATGGGAAGAGGACATAGTGACCTCAGCAGTAAGAGGTCCAGTAACACTCTTGGGTTTTTAAGAATTAAAAATAAAAGTTTTATTAACAAGAAAAGAAAACTTAAGCACACAAGATTACAGTTACTCAATTAAGCTTAGTCTTGCCAAACATTTCCCCAAAACTCTACTTGGTCAATCCCACAAGGAAACACCTTTCAGAGATTCCCTTATAGATATTTAAATGTGAAAAATCCAGTAATATCACGAGGCAAACTGCTGTAGCTTCAATAGAGGTGTACCGCATGACCTTTACCCTCTTCCACTTTATGGTGTGGAATCCACTTCAGAATAAAACTGCTTGCTGCAGCCGAAGACTTCTCAACAGCTCAGGCATCTCCAGCTATCTCCAGCCATCTCTAGATCAACAGTTATACTGCCACCTGTCCAGCTCAATAGCCATAAACCAGCTTTCCACAGAAACTCTATATACCCTTTTCCCTTTCATCTCAGTCCCAATGTTCTCACACCCCTTTGAAACTCAAACCCTTCCAAATATAAGATCTTTCATGCTTCCATCTTGTCTTTACTTTTGGGTCAATAAAAAATATATCCCCACCACTATATACCTATGGGCTCCTCTGAGATGCATGTGGTTTCCTTGTCACTTCTGACTCCCCTTTGAAACTCAAACAACCTCTCAACTTATCTAAGAATGCAAATATTAGTTCTAACCTATTTATTTATGCCTCAACTTAACACCTTTACCCTTTCATGTTTCCAAAACCCCAGACAACCTGACTCCTATCAAACTCTTGCCCAGCTTAATTAAATCTCTCTCTCTCCCTCTCTCTCTCTCTCTCTCACACACACCCTTCTCCTTTACAGAATAACATATTTCCCAAAATTAAAAAAAAATCCATTCTCACACCTCAGTTAAACCTGAATTCAATTAAAAACTCAATAAATATACAATTATAGCAGCCTAGCCCCAAACTCCTGACTTCCCCTGCCTGACCACTAGCCTCTCCACCTCCTACAGATTCCCCACCTCTCCATCTCTTCAGCTAAGTCATTAATGTGGATTGTTAATAGCTGAGGCTCCAGCTCTGATCCTTGCAGCACTCCACTATTCACTGTCTGACAACTTGACGAAGCCCCGTTTACGCTCAGTCTCTGTTTTCTATCTGTTAACCAATCCTCTATCCATGCTAGAATGCTACCCTCAACTCCGTGAGTCCTTATGTTGCCTATTGACCCTTTATCTACCGTACTAGTTACATCCTCAAAAAACACTAATATATTTGTCAAACAGGATTTCCCTTTAGTCAAACCATGTTGACTTGTTCTAATCATGCTGTGCTTTTCTAAGTGCATTGTTAAGACTTCCTTAATAATAGATTCCAACATTTTCCCAACAACTGGTGTTAGGCTCACTTCCCTGTAGTTCCCTCTCTTCTCTCTCTCTCCTTTCTTGAAAAACAGTGTAACATTTGCCAACTTCCAATCTGATGGGATTGTTCCCGAATCTAAGGAACTTTGGAAAATCACAGCCAGCACATCCACCACCTCTGTAGCTATCTCTTCTAGAACACCAGGGTGTAGGTCATCAGGTCCCAGGGATTTGTCAGATTTTAGTCCCTTGTTATAGCACAGCCGATGGTAAATGCTGAGCTGCTCAGATCCCAAAGGGAAACTTGAAACAGCTGCCACAACTGTTGTGCAATTTGTATAAATTTTGAGATGTGTGCCTTGAATTCAGTAGTAATAAGACCACTGAAGCTTACAGGTTTCTTACAAAACTAAATGAAACCTTTATTAATAGAAGAAGTTATTTTAAGCACACACAAGGACCTACAAATTACTACTATGATAATACCTAAATCCCTTAATCAGTCTAACTCCCAGTTACACTTTTGTTAAGGCAACTCTAAGACACATAGGACTGAATTTTTCTGTTGGTGATCAGGGGGTGGGGCCTGCTCGCCGATGGCAAAATGATGTGGGATGACGTTGGGAGGAACCCCCGATGTCATCCCGCCCCATTTAAATCTTCAGGGAGGCGGGGGTGCAGCCAAATCAGCTGTGGGCTCGCCGACCTGTCAATGGCCAATTGAGGCCACTGACAGGATCATTTAAACAATTAAAGGACCCGCCCGTCCAACCTTAAGGTTAGCGGGTCAGCCAGGAGTCCCAGCGGCAAATAGAGAAAACATAAAACCTCATCCACTGGCGGGATGTGGTTTCAAGTAGGGTTTAAAAAAGTTTGAGTGAAATTTATTAACATATCCCATCTCGTGTGACACTGTCACATGAGGGGGACATATTATTGATTTTTTAATTTTTCTATTTTTAAAGTTTGAAAAACTTTCAGTGATCTCCCTGAGGCAGCACTTAGCCTCAGGGAGATGTGCACTCTGTCATTCGCATGCATGAAAGAGCGCGCTCTCGCATTTGGGGAATCCCCCCCCCACCACTCGCACAGGAAGCGCATAGCACTCCCCGGCGGACGTCATGCTGGGTGGGCCACTTAAAATAGTGGCGGGGCCCGCTTCTCTGGTGGGGATCGGCTCCCCGCACGCCGGGGATTGAGTCAGAAAATTCTGCCCATAGATTTTTAAAGACCGAGGCAAAGTAACAAAGAAACAGTCGAATTCAAATTAACTCCAGTTCTTTGTAGATTGCAGCTTGAGCTTAGATACTGGAGGATTTTTCACACTTCTTAGATCTTAGAATGCGTTCCCTTGCACACAGCCTTCTCTCCTTTAACCACATTTTCCCCTTTGAATGCAAGTTCCCATTGTTTCACTATGTCTTTGGACTTTACCTCTCTAATAATAAAAATCTCTAATACTGCCAATTTTACCAGTAATCTTTGTGAAAAATAAACATACTGTTTCTTCTGGATAGGTGAAACATTTCACCACACCTTTTAAATCAGTCTAGTCTGGTTTATCTTAAAATGCAAATGTTTCCTTTACACTTATGTTTACCTACCTTACATTTCAAACCTAGTTTACCTTCTGTTACATCAAAGCCTTTGGACCAGCTGCCTTTAATTCAATTAAGTCACACACACACACAGACCCCACTATTACCCTACTATACAATAAATTCCAATAACATTATGAAAATTATTATATCTTCCAGACATCCCTCCAGTTTCGGCCACTGCCTTTTCTCTGCTGATGTCAATTTCTTTAATTCCCTCACTCTTTTTAGTGTCTAGATTATCACCTACTTCTGGATTAAACTTGTGTCTTCTACTGTGAAGTCAGATGTGAATATTTCTTTAATGCCTCTGCCATTTCCTGATTCCCCATGATATTTTCTCCTGTCTCGGTTTCTAAGGGGCCAAAGTTAACTTTAGCTACCCTCGTCCTCTTTATATACTTATAAAATTGCTTACAATCTGTTTTCATATTTCTGGTTACTTTGCTCTCATATTCTATTTTTCCCTTTTTATGGTCTTTTTGGCAGCCGTTTGCTGGTTTCTAAAACACTCCCAATCCTCAGACCTTCTACTGATTTGCAACCTTATTAGCCTCTTCTTTTAATACTATCCTTAACTTCTTGATCGAGCCACAGATGGGATTTTATTGCTGAGTTTTTGTTTTTCAATGGAATGTATTTTTTGTTGAAGATTTTGAATTGTTTTTTTAAATGTTTCCCACTGTTCATTTGCTGCCATACCTTTAAGTCTATTTACCCAATTTACCTTAGCCAGTTCTTCCCTCATACCTATGTAATTGGCTTTGTTTAAGATTCTTGTTTATAGTTGGACTATGTCACTTTCAAACTTAACATGGAATTCGATAGTATTATGATCACTATTTCCTAGAGGATCTTTTACTACGACATTACTAATTAACCCTGCTTCATTGCACAATATTAGATCTAAGGTAGTTTTATTTTTAGTCAGTTCCACAATATATTGCTCCAACAAACTGTCAGAAAAACATTCTACAAACTCATCTTCTAAATCACTCTTGCCAATTTGATTGTCCCAGTCTGTATAAAGATTAAAGCCAACTGCAATTATTACATTGCCTTTGTCGCAAGCTGCAATAATTTCCTGTTTAATGCTCTGCCCAACGGTATAACTCTTGCTATTCCTAATTTCCACCCGTACTAATTCTACTTCATGATTTTCTGAAGCCAAATCCTTCCTCATTAATGTCCTTATGTCATCATTTACTATCAGATCCACCCCTCCTCCTTTGCCATTCTGTTTGTCTTTTTGAAATATTGTGTACCCTGGAATATTTATTTCCCAACCCCTGATCACCTTGTAACCATGTTTCTGTAATGGTGGTTAGATCTAGGGGTGTAATTTTATGGCAGTGGGATTTTACATTGCTATTGAAGTCAATGGTGTTTAGAGTGGCTCGCCGCATTTTATGGCCCCATCACTGCCACAATAGGGATGTAAAATTCTGGCCTAAATCATTTATCTCTATTTGTGCAATTAATTTATCTATCTTATTGTGGATGCTTCATGCATTCAGATAAAAACATTTAATTTCAATGTTTGACTTTTCCCTGCAAGATCCTTATTCGCTGATGTACAATTTTTGTTAAATTCTCTGTCTCTTCTTGACCCACTCTGCCCGTCTTCACCCATGTCACTATACTGTTCTGATGCCTCGGCCTTTCTCTTTGGATTTCTAAGTCTCCCTTCGCACCCCCAGCACTCCTACTCTGTTAGTTTAAAGCCCTATCCACAGCCCTAGTTATACGATTGGCCAGGATACTTGTCCCATTCAGTTCAAGTGGAACTCATCCCAGTGGAATAGCTCACTCTTCCCCAAGTATTGATGCCTGTGACCCATGAATCCCCTTCTTCCCACACCATTCCTTGAGCCACACGTTTAATTCTTTAATCTACTTGACCCTGTGTCAATATACACCTGGCTCAAATAACAGTCCAGGGATGATTACCTTTGATGTTCTGCATGTTAACTTGGACCCTAACTCCTCAAATTCTCTTAGCAGAACATCATTCCTGATTCTACCTATGTCGTTGGAACCCACGTAGAAAATGACAACTGGATCCTCCCCCTCCTACTCCAAGTTCCTCTCCAGCTGTGAGCAGATGTCCTTAATCCTGGTGCTGGGCAGGCAACACAACCTTCAGACCTTCCTGTCACAGCTGAAGAGAACAGTATCTATCCCCCTGACTATACTGTCTCCTATCACTACCACATTCTTCTTTGCTCCCTTCACCATGGTACCATGGCTAGTCCACTCATCCTCCTTGCAGTTTTTCTCCTCATCCACACATGTAACAATCGCCTGTGCCTGTTGAACAAAGCCAGGGTCTGAGGCTCCCTCTTCACTATCTGCCGACTCCCCTTCCCTGCCTGATTCACAGTCACACCCTCCTGTCCCTGACCACTGACCAACTCTAAAGCTCTGCCTAACCTAGGGGGAGTGACTTCCTTCTGAAACAAAGTTTCCAGTTAACCCTCCCCCTCCCACATGCCCTACAATGTCGGCAACTCAGACTCCAGCTCCGCAACTTGGAGCCAAAGTTGCCTAAGCTGCAGACTCTTGCTGCAGATATGGTTGTCTGGGATTACAGTGCATTCCACAGATTCCCACATGCTGCAGTCATGACACGTCACCAGCCCTGTCGTTTCAGTCCAACCTTATTTATTTAATTAACCACTTAGTTAATAATTTACACAGATGAAGTATTAGGAAGTTACTCTCACCTAGTTTGGAGACAAGGAAGAAAACTCACCAACTACAGGAGGCTGAAAAAAAGTAGAAGAAGGAGCACTTCTTTGGCCCTCTGCACCAAGTTCCCATCTGAACCAAATTCCCAGCTCCCCACTCGATCTACGTCTCACTATGAGATGGTCTCCTGTCTGTGCACCCCTTTCTCTGTGCTGGTTCAAACCCTCTGTGCTTATATATGGAGCCAAAACTTCCGAGCTCCCCAATGTTGTATTGGGGTGGGTGTGGGGGTTGAGGGTGTGCCCCAATATGTGCTGGCCAATCTCCTTTAGAAGTTCCCAGATAAAGTTTGCGCGGCAATTGACCAGAAGTGCAAACTGCCTCTGGACAATTGTCCTGCACTGGGAAATATCTGAAAATGTGGTCTATGTCACAAACTTTGGATGGTTTTGACTGGGTTACACCACTAGTTACTCAGAAAAAGTTAGAAGAATTAAAACCTCTTGTAACTTCTGGATAACCATTGCACAAATCCACACCAATCACCCACCACACCCTCAAACCCCCAGGGGACTCACTCCTACTCCACCCTACCACCCCCCCCCCCCCAACCTGATCTCCCTCAGAACCTCCACATTAGAAGCATCCTTTGTGTAATTGCAGACTCTCGATTCCGACTGTTAGCTGAAGCAAAGATTCCTGTGATGTGGCAAAGACTACAATCAGCATCAACATTGGGATAGTCAGTGGGTGGAGCACGATACACAAAACAAGCTCATGACAGTGTGGATTCTTTCCATCACCCTTCATGGTTTATCAGCTGGCCAGACAATGGGAGGCGATGGTTCAATACGAATGCTTAATTTCACGAGTGAGCTTTTAACTTTTACTGGTATTTTCATTTCCAATCCTACTGCATCAGCCCTTGCAGGCAGTGCTGAGTCATGTCCTTGGCATTA
This sequence comes from Carcharodon carcharias, assembly GCF_017639515.1. Lineage (NCBI taxonomy): Eukaryota > Metazoa > Chordata > Chondrichthyes > Lamniformes > Lamnidae > Carcharodon > Carcharodon carcharias. The sequence goes on from NC_054481.1 coordinate 130,283,501, forward strand.
ATTTTGTAATAGAGCAGCCTTCCAATCTTTGGCTGCTTATCTCATTGAATCTGGATCACTAATATACTTAGTCATTGTGGGTAAGAAATACCTTTCGGATAAGTGGAAAGTACACTAGTTCAGATTTAAAGTGGTGGTGTCATATCTGTCACGGCTATAATCCAAAGTCAGATTTGGTGAGTTGTTGGATGGTTGGTGAGCTGTTTTAACCTTTTGGAAATATGCCTCAAGTCTTAAGCTACCATCAGACTTACTTGACTTTCAGGGCTAACCAGTTTTATAAGCCTTCAGCTCACACTGTAATGCTGAATTAAATATTATTATGAGTCGCTCATGGTCCAGTCCAAGCATGCTTATCTGAGTCAGTAGATTATGGATTCAAGCCCCACTCTTAATGCTGAGAGTCAGTGAAGTAATGAAGGAGTGTTGCACTGGCAGGGGGTAACTGTCTTTTATTGAGATGTTAAACTGAGGCTCCATGTGCCCTCATGATCGTGTAGCACTATTAGAAAACGAGCAGGGGAGTTCTCCCTGGTGTCCTGGCCAATACTTATCCCTTACCCAACATCACTAAAAACAGGTGACCTGGTTATTATATTGTTGCTGCCTGTGCGATCTTGCTGTGTGCAAATTGGCTATTATGTTTTCTATATTACAACAATGGCTACATGTCAGAAATACTTTATTGACCGTGCAATGATTTGGGGTGTCTTGTGATAATTCCGGAGGCTTTTTCTTGCACATTCACTATGTAGTCACCTCCTTATAGAACTCAATCAGATTTGTCAAGCATCATTTTTGATTCTGAAATCTGTAGTGGCTGCTTCTAATTATTTTTCTCTCTATCCAGAAAGCTAGTAATGCCATCTAAAGTTAAACATGCTAAAGTTTTCCCTAACACAACTATTAATATAACTGGGCTGTAAATACTCAAGTTAGCTCCATCTTCCCATTTGCAAATAAATGTTACATCGACCACTCTCCAAATTCCACCTCATATCTAATCTTAATAGAGACTTACCCACTTCTTTTCATATTTTCCTTGGGATTCTTGGATATATCCCAATAGGTCCCCACACTTTGTTCTCCTTCAGCTTAACTAACTTCTAGAATCCTGTCCTTAACATAGGAACATAGTAACATAGGACTTAGGAGCAGGAGGAGGACATATGGCCCTTCGAGCCTGCTTTGCTATTCAATAAGGTCATGGCTGATATGGAGTCATAGAGTTTTACAGTACAGAAAGAGGCCCTTCAGCCCATCGTGTCCACGCCGGTCATCAAGCCCCTATCTACACTAATTCCATTCTCTGGCACTTGGCCTGTACCCTTGTATGCTATGGTGTTTCAAGTGCTCATCTTTATACTTCTTAAATGTTGTGAGGGTTCCTGCCTCTACCACCCGTTCAGGCAATGAGTTCCACATTCCAACCACCCTCTGGTTGAAAACATTTTCCTCAAATCCCCTCTAAACCTCCTGCCCCCAACCTTAAATATATGCCCCTGGTTATTGACCCCTCCACTAAGGGGAAAAGTTTCTTCCTATCTATGCCCTTCATAATTTTGTATATCTCTATCAGGTCCCCCCTCAGTCTTCTCTGCCCTAAGGAAAACAACCCCAGCCTATCTAGTTTCTCTTCATAGTTGAAATATTCCAACCCAGGCAACATCCTGGTGAATCTCCTCTGCACCCTCTCCAGTGCAATCACATCCTTCCTATAGTGTGGCGACCAGAACTGAACACAGTATTCCAGAGGTGGCCTAACTAATGTTTTATACAGCTCCATCAAAACCTCCCTGCTCTTGTATTCAATGCCTTCTTAACCACCTTATCTACCTGTCCTGAGGTCTTCAAGGATCTATGGACATGCACACCAAGGTCCCTCTGATCCTCTGTACTTCCTAGAGTCCTACCATTCATTGTGCATTCCTTGCCTTGTTAATCCTCTCAAAATGCATCAGCTTACACTTTTCCGGGTTAAATTCCATTTGCCACTGTTATGCCCATCTGACCAGCCCATCTATATCATCCTGTAGTCTAAGGTTTTCCTCATTGCTATTTACCACACCACCAATTTTTGTGTCATCTGTGAACTTACTGATCATACCTCCTGATCTGGTTGTGGTCTCAACTCCACTTTCTACACTGCTCCCCCCACCCAACCCCATGACCCTTGACTTCCCTGTGTAACAAAAATGTCTAACTGAGCCTTGAATAAATTTAAAGAGCCAGCCTCCACTACCTTCTGGGGAAGAGAATTCCACACTCTAATGACCCACTGAGAGAAAAAAAATTCTCCTCATCTCTCTTAAAAGGGAGACCTCTTATTCTTAAACTATGTCCCCAAGTTCAAGTCTCCCCCACAAGTGGAAACATCTTCCGGGTGTCCACCCAATCCAGTCCCCTCAGGATCTTATACATTTCAATAAGATCTCCTCTCATTCTTCTAAATTCCAATGGGTATATGCCCAACCTGTTCAACTTTTCTTTATAAGATAAACTCCTCATCCTGTCAATGTGTCGGGTGAACCACCTCTGAACTGCCTCTAAAGTAATTTTTTTTCAAATAAGCAGACCAAAATTGTACACATAATTCTAGATGTGGTCTCATTAAGGCCCTGTACAGAGCAGTAAAACCTTCCCACTTTTGATTCCATTCTTCTTGCAATAAATGCCAACATTCTATTTGCCTTCCTAATCACTTGCTGTACTTAAGACACAAAGCATCCCAAGAATTGTAGAAAAATGAGAGGCAAAAGGGAGGGAGGAACTTAAAATGACTCACTTGCTAGAGAAAAAGTACAAGAAAAACTAATGGGGCCCAGAGGCTTCAAAAAGCACGAGAGGGGACAAGACTTCCAGCGGACCCAGAGGCTAGCTGCTGGTGGTGGTGGTGATGGTGATGGTGATGGTGATGGTGGTGCTGCTGCTGCTGGTGGTAATGGTGGTGGGGTTGGTGATGATGGTGATGGTGGCGGTGGTGGTGGTGCTGCTGGTGGTTGTGATGGTGGTGATGATGGTGGTGAAGGTGATGGTGATGATGATGCTGATGTTGATGGTGGTGATGATGATGATGGTGATGGTGATGATGGTGAGGGTGGTGAGGGTGCTAATGGTGATGATGGTGGTGATGATGATGATGGTGGTGATGATGATGGTGGTGATGATGATGATGGTGGTGATGATGATGATGGTGGTGATGATGATAATGGTGGTGATGGTGATGATGGTGATGGTGGTGATGGTGGTGACGGTGGTGATGGTGATGATGGTGGTGATGATGATGGTGGTGATGATGATGGTGGTGATGATGATGATGGTGGTGATGATGATAATGGTGATGATGATAATGGTGGTGATGGTGATGGTGGTGATGGTGATGATGGTGATGGTGGTGATGATGGTGGTGATGATGGTGATGGTGATGATGGTGATGATGATGAAGGTGGTGATGGTGATGATGGTGATGGTGGTGAGGGTGGTTGTGGTGATGATGGTGGTGATGATGGTGGTGACAGTGGTGGTGACAGTGGTGGTGACAGTGGTGGTGATGGTGGTGGTGATGGTGGTGGTGATGGTGGTGAGGGTGGTGGTGATGTTGGTGACGGTGGCGATGGTGGTGGTGATGGTGATGGTGGTGATGATGGTGGTGAAGGTGATGGTGATGATGGTGGAGATGGTGGTGATGTTGATGGTGATGGTGGTGGTGATGGTGGTGACGGTGGTGGTGATGGTGATGATGGTGGTGAAGGTGATGGTGATGATGGTGGAGATGGTGGTGATGTTGATGGTGATGATGGTGGTGATGGTGATGGTGGTGATGATGGTGTTGACGGTGGTCATGGTGGTGATGGTGATGGTGGTGGTGATGGTGATGGTGGTGAGGGTGATGGTGGTCATGGTGGTGCCGGTGGTCATGGTGGTGATGGTGATGGTGATGGTTATGGTGGTGAGGGTGATGGTGGTGATGATGGTGGTGATGGTGATGGTGGTGATGAGGGTGATGGTGGTGATGATGGTGGTGACGGTGGTGATGGTGGTGACGGTGGTCATGGTGGTGATGGTGATGGTGGTGAGGGTGGTGATGACGATGATGGTGGTGATGGTGGTGAAGGTAATGATGGTGGTGAAGGTGATGGTGATGATGGTGGAGATGGTGGTGATGTTGATGGTGGTGACGGTGATGGTGATGGTGGTGGTGATGGTGGTGGTGATGGTGGTGATGGTGGTGAGGTTGGTGGTGATGTTGGTGACGGTGGCGATGGTGATGGTGGTGATGATGGTGGTGACGGTGATGGTGATGGTAGTGGTGATGGTGGTGACGGTGGTGGCAATGGCAGTGAAGGTGGTGGGTCTCATTCTGTGGATTGACCAGATTCAGAGAAAATCAAGTGTGACATCACAGGGAACCAGGTAAGTGATTGGTTGGTGAGTATTTTGCTCATGCTGCTTGTTTATTTTTAAGAGCTGGTACAAATTATTGGTAACTGGAAGGTTTTATCCGTGGTCAGGTATTTGTTGGAGCAGTAGTAAAGCTTATTGGGAGTAGTAGGATTTATTAATTTAAATTAATTAATTGAAAAAGTAATTAATTAGTGGACTATAGAAAAAATGTAAAAGTTTTATATAACCCTTGAGAATCTAACCTATAGGCAAAGGAGAAGGAGCTGTTTGGTGAGTAAAACAAAAACAGAATTACCTGGAAAAACTCAGCAGGTCTGGCAGCATCGGCGGAGAAGAAAAGAGTTGACGTTTCGAGTCCTCATGACCCTTCGACAGAACTTGAGTTCGAGTCCAGGAAAGAGCTGAAATATAAGCTGGTTTAAGGCACACACACACCTCAGTATGGCTGGGCAGCTCAGCCACACGGTAATGCCCATCCTGTGGCACATGGTGGGTGGTGGACACTTCACATGGCCCGGATAAGCCTATGTCCAGGAAGTGTCACCGGTTGCAGGAACTTGGGGGGGGCTCCGGGTTTTAGAGCTTGATCGATGGCTGGAGTCACTGTGGCGCATCCTCAATGTTGAGGACTACGTGGATAGCAAGTTTGGCATGGTGGTCACAACACAGGTTAGGAGCATGCGGGCAGAGAGGTCGTGGGTGACTACCAGAAAACCTAGGCGAATCAGGCAGCTAGTGGACGAGTTCTGAGTCTATCCTGCTCGCTAACCAGTTTTCCAGTTTGATGCTAGATAATATACTAAAATCACATTTGTTTGCTATATTTAGTTACCTATATGGGTCCTGATGTGTATATTTAGCTGGTGAAAGCCTCCGTACAGAGCTAGCACACATATGGTTTCAACCTTTAGTGGATCCTCATGTGTCAGTCCCGGCTGCTGGTCTCAGGGAACATTTTGTGACATGTTACAGATTGGCTTCCTCTTCAGCTGCTTCCCATCACTGTTCCCCGGCTCCGCCAGTCTAACACCGCTTCCTCCAGCTGTTAGTTTAGACGTTTAGGAAGGACAGGCAAGAAGGGAATGGAGGTGGAGTCACTCTGTTAATAAGGGATGGGATCATGTTATTAATCAGGAGATGAGAGAAGCATGTATCATGGGCAATACAGTAATCATGGGCAACTTCAATCTGCATATAGACTGGGTAAACCAAACGAGCACTAATGATGTGGAAGACAAGTTTCTGGAGTGTGTTGGGGATGGTTTTCTAGAGCAGAATGTTGAGGAGCTGACTAGACGGCAGGCTATTTTAGATCTATTATTATGTAAGGAAAAGGAGCTAATTAATAATCTTGTTGTAGAAGAACCTTTAGGGATGAGTGACCACAATATAATAGAATTTTACATATTGTTTGAAAGTGAGGTAATTCACTCTGAAGCCAGGGTGTTAAAGTTGAATAAAGGAAATCATGAAGACATGAGGGACAAATTGGCTGAGGTGGATTGGGAAATACATTAAAAGGTATGACTGTACATAGGCAATGGATAGTCTTCAAATAATTATTACATAGCTTACAGCACCTCTACATTCCTTCAAGGTGCAAAAACCCAAAAATTCAGTCAATTGTGGCTGACAAAGGAAGTTAACGATTGTATAAGATTGAAAGAAAATGATTATAAAGTTGTCAGTAATAGTAGCAAACCTGAGGATTGGGAGGTTTTTAGAAACAGCAAAGAAAGACCAAGAAACTGGTAAAGAAAGAGAGAATAGAATATAAATGCAATCTAGCAAAAACATAAAAACAGACTGTAAAAGCTTCTATAGGTATGTAAAAAGGAAGCGTTTGGATAAGACAAATGTGGGTCCATTACAGGCAGAGTCAGGAGAATTCATAATGGGGAATAGAGAAATTGCAGTGAAGCTACATGATTACTTTGTGTCTGTTTTCATTGAGGAAGATATGGGAAATCTCCCATACTTAGAGATCCAAGGGACTCGGGAGAATGAGGAGTTGAAGGAAATTAGTATAAGTAAGAAGGTTGTATTGGAGAAATTAATGGGACTGAAAGTTGATAAGTCCCCGGGACCTGATATTCTGCATCCCAGAGCATTGAAAGAGGTTGCTATAGAGATAGTGGATGAATTGGTGATCATTTTCCAGAATTCTATAGAATCTGGAATGGTCCCTGAAGATTAGAAGGTAGCAAATGTCACCCCACTATTTAAGAAGGGAGGGAGACAGAAAACGCGGAACTACAGACCTGTCAGCCTGACATCAGTAGCAGGGAAATTGCTGGAATATATTATAAAGGATGTGATAAATGGATTCTTGGATAATTATGATCTGATTGGGCATAGTCAGGATGGATTTGCGAATGAGAAATCATGTTTGACAAACTTGTTGGAGGTTTATGAGGATGTTCCTAACAAAATTAATAAAAGGGATGTAGTATACTTGGATTTTCAGAAGGCTTTTGATAAAGTCCCCCACAGGAGGTTGTTTAGCAAAATAAAAGCACATGGGATAGGAGATAATATACTGACATAGATTAAGGATTGGCTAACTGGCAGAAAACAGAGCGTAGGAATAAATGGGTCATTCTCACATTGGCAGGCTGTGACTAGTGGGGTACCACAGAGATCAGTACTTGGGCCCCAGCTGTTCTCAATATACATCAATGATTTAGATGTGGGCACCAAATGTAATATTTCCATGTTTGCAGATGATACAAAGCTAGGCAGGAATGTGTGTTGTAAGGAAGATGTAAAGCAGCTACAGAAGGACTTGGACAGACTTAGTGAGTGGGCAAGAACATGGCAGATGGAATATAATGTGGAAAAATGTGAGGTTATCCACTATGGTAGAAGGAACAAATGTGCAGAGTATTTCCTAACGGGTAAGAGATTGGAAAGTATAGATGTACAAAGGGACCTGGGTGTCCTTGTCCATAAGTCACTGAAAGCTAACATGCAGGTGTGGCAGGCTATTAGGAAGGCTAATAGAATGTTAGCCTTTATCGCAAGAGGATTTGAGTACAGGGGTAGTGAAGTCTTGCTTCAATTGTATAGAAGCTTGGTTAGATCGCACCTGGAGTACTGTGTGCAGTTTTGGTCCCCTTACCTCAGAAAGGATATTATTGCCATAGAGGGAGTGCAACGAAGGTTCACCAGGCTTGTTCTAAGGATGGATGTCTTATGAAGTGAGATTGGGGAAACTGGGCCTGTATTCTCTAGAGTTTCGAAGAATGAGAGGTGATCTCATCGAAGCCCACAAAATACTTAAAGGAATAGACAGGATAGATGCAGGTAAGATGTTTCCCCTGGTTGGGGAGCCTAGAACCAGGAGACACAATTTCAAAATAAGGGGGAAGCCGCTTAGGGCCGAGATGAGGAGAAAGTTCTTTACTCAGTGGGTTTTGAATCTTTAGAATTCTCTACCCCAGGGGGCTGTGGTATCAATCATTGAGTATGTTTAAGGTAGAGATTGATAGATTTCTGATAACAATAACGTAAAGGATTATGAAGATAGTGAGGGTAAAAGGCATTGAAGTGTTCGATCAGCCATGATCACATTGAATGGTGGAGCAGGTTCGACAGGCTGAATGGCCTTCTCCTGCTCCTATGTTCCTATTTTCTGCCAGGGCATCACGTCAGTGAGAGCATCTCTGTCTCTATTTCTCATCTGCCTCTGAACAATCTTGTTCTCAGCTGAAGGATTTTTATATTTGTTATACAACTTTAACTGAAGATTGTTGTTAGGCTGGAGGTCAATTCTAACCATGTCTAACTGTGCTGCACTCTCATTGCAAATTCTACTCTCCACCTTTCTACCAGTGCAGCCACTTTTCCATTCAACCCTTGTACACTGGAGCACATTGCTGGCCTCCAGGGTTTTAAAGGAAGTGGCTGCAGAGATAGTGGAGGCATTGGTCAAAATATTCTAGAACTCACTGGATTCTAGGAGTGGGACAGTGGATTGGAAAACCATTAATGTGACACCCCTGTTCAAGGAGGGAGGGAGACAAAAAGCAGGAAACTATAGGCCAGTCAGCCTAACATCTGTTGTTGGGAAAATGCTAGAGTCCATTATTAAGGAAGAAATAGCAGGACATTTAGATAAGCTTAATGCAATCAAACAGAGTCAACATAGTTTTGTGAAAGGAAAATTATGTTTGACAAATTTGCTAGAGTTCTTTCAGGATATTACAAGCAGAGTTGATAAAGGGGAACCGGTAGATGCAGTGTATTTGAATTTTTGGAAGGCATTCGCTAAGGCACCACATAAAAGGTTATTGCACAAGATAGAAGCTCACAGTATTGGGGGTAATGTGTTAGCATGGATAGAGCGTTGGTTAACACACAGAAGACAGACAGTTGAGATTAATGGGTCTAGTGGAGTGCCACAAGGATCAGTCCTAGAGCCTCAATCACTTCCTGGCTCCTCAAAGCCTGTCCACCATCTACAAGTCACAAATCAGGAGTGTGATGGAAGACTCTCCACTTGCCTGGATGAGTACAGCTCCAACAACACTTAAGAAACTCGACACCATCCAGGACAAAGCAGCCCGCATGATTGACACCCCATCCAGCACATTAAACATTCACTTCCTCCATCATCGGCACACAGTGGCAGCAGTGTGCACCATCTACAAGATGCACAGCAATTCACCAAGGCTAATGTGACAGCACCTTGCAAACCCACAACCTCTACTGCCTCAAAGGACAAGGGCAGCAGATAGATGGGAACACCACCACCTGGAAGTTCTCCTCCAAGTCACTCACCATCCTGACTTGGAAATATATCACCGTTCCTTCACTGTCACTGGGTCAAAATTCTGGAACTCCCTCCCTAACAGCACTCTAGGTAGATCTACACCACATGGATTGCAGCGGTTCAAGAAGGCAGCTCACCACCACCTTCTCAAGGGCAATTAGGGATGGGCTATAAATGCTGGCCCAGCCAGCGAAGCCCACATCCTGTGACTGAATAAAAAATAAATCACCATGCATTTTGATAATACTGTATATCTTACACATTGGAAATGTTACGTAACTGAGAATGAAGTAGTTTATACTTTTAAGGATATGAACATACAGGAAGAGAATCAAGAGAGATAATATCACAAGTGTAGCACAAAGGAATTATATTGTCATTTGTATTGGTTTCGAAGTAATTAAACTGGTTTTTAATGGCCAAATTGAAAATTCACTGATGCCTAAACTAAGAACATTCTAGACTAATGCCGGATCATTGAAATACTATGAATACATTCCTATTGGGTGGTGCAGTGTAGACAAACTAGTACTATCTTTGTATCCAATTTTAACCTTTAAACTTGTGTTTTATCTTCAATGTGAGATCTGCCAAGTGTTGAAGAATGTGACACTGCTTTTTTCAACAGCTTGTACCAGTCCCAAGTCAGTTATATTCTGGATAGAGTACAGGGTAAAACACTCTTTACTATGTCTCAGTAACTCCTTTGAAGAGCAGCTTCTTCTAATCCAATGTAACACTTCCTTTTTCCACTTCATTCCTTCTTGTGGTCTCTCTGAATGAGAGTTCCAGAATTCAGGATGTCAGTTAAGTTTCTCCCACGGATCAAGCGGCAATAGATTCCTTTTCCTGGACTGCAGCACGAAATTTAGGCTGTTGTTCCACTGCGACACTGAGAAAATGTTAGTGATTTTGGTTGAGGAAGAAATATTGGCCCAGGCATCGGAGAGAGCTCCCTGCTCTTTGTGGAAAAGTGCCAAAACGTCTTTTACATCTACTTGTGAGAGCAGGGGAAAACCAGCAATTTGACTTTAATTGCCATACTCCCTGGTTTCTGCTGGATGGAGGAAGTTAAAGTGCCCCACTAATCTAAAACTTTGTTAAGACCATTGTTGGAATTCTGCATAGGATTTACACAGCACACAACAGGAAGGATATTGCATCAATAGCGTGGGCCCTGAGTTTGTCAGGTGTGATGCAACACAAAGATGAAGAAATCCTGAAATAATTGCGGCTGTAATTACAACAGAGGAGATTACAGTTTGTTTTGCTTTTTAAAATATGGAAAGGGCAACATAAGAAACAGACAAGGAATGAGAATAGAGAAAGAGGATTAGGACTAAACTCATGTGAAAGATGAACACCAACCCCACCTCATTGGCCTGAAAAGCCCGGTCTGTATTGTAATTTTGATGTAGTCCTCTGAAGGTCGCTGAGCCTCTGAATTATTGGTAATTACCTTCTACTTTAGCAGTTGCATTCAACAGTGCCTTACTTACACCAGACATGACTTGCCAGGATTGGAAGTGATGGGCACCAGATTAATATTCAGGAGTGACTGACTGAGAGCTGCAATGTGAGGTCCTAATGTGTTATAAAATGGGGAACTTACAAAGATATACAAATCAGATCCCAAACACTTGTATAGGATCCACGTTACATGTTAACTGTCAATGAACAGGGCATCAGCTGTGGCCATTTCCTTCAGTACCTCATGGAGTGCTGCAGTTCAAGAAGGGGACTCACCACCACCACCTTCTCAAGGACAATTAGGGTTGGGGGTACTGTTATCTGGAACCTCCGTGATAGAGGAAGGACTGGGAGGCCGTGCTGTCTGTGGGCTTCACTTCATACAATCACGCATAAAAGGATTTGCCGATCCTCAAAATGTCGGACAGCGATGACCTTACTGAGCCATCTTCTTCCTTCAGGCTGCTGATCACAGAGCTCTCTCTGTGTACCTTTTGGAAGGAGAAATGTGAGCACGTCTCCTCCTGCTCCACGGAGCGGACTCTGGACCAGAAGGTGATCCTGGAGGTCCTGGAGGCAAAGAGCGAGGCTTGCTGGCTTTTCACCCCTTGGAGATCGTCCTTGACATTGACCCCCAGTTTTGGACTGCTCCATCCATTCCACCTGAGGGGTGTTGCTGTTCCCGGCTTCCCGGTGATGGGATGCACTGAGCACTTTATTGCTCCCAGCTTCCTGGAGCTAAAACAAAAAATATCAACAGTCCCCCAGTAATTTTCAATTATTATCTCCACAGTTGGCAATGCCCATTGGGACACTCACTACAGTTGCTGCAGTTTTAATCAAAGGACAGTTTTGACCATTGTCTCAGTTGAAGAGAATGTTGAACAGAGAACCTGCATAAATAAGTTTTATCTGTTTAGCTCTGCCCCAAGGCAGTTTATCCATCGCAGCTTCATTCACCTGTGGTCTGTTGCTGGTCCAGCTCATTCCTTGATATGTGCCCCTATATGCTTTCACTCTGCCTGATTTGCTCCAGTTCATTTACCTAAAATAAAACCACCTTTGTGGTTTTTAACTTACATAAGGGTATCATTATACTTCCTCTATATTAGATCTGATAGACAATCTCTCCTGCTTTGCTTCTTGTGTGTTCTACTCCACCAAGGCAGTCATGCATCAATGCAATTTTCCACACAATGGACGGTACCAGGAACTTCCAAATATGGTTCTTCCTGGAACAGGAGGGACAGTTGGTCTCAGACTTAATGCTACAAGCAACAGTCACACAAGGGTGTAAATATGAAAGAGGACATTCTTTTTCTAAATTACTACTGTATATAAGGGGCCTAGAATAAGTATAGTCATCCAATTTTTTGATGCATGGTGTAAAGAAGCATTTAACTTGAGCTGTTACAAACATTGGGTGGAATTTAATGCCCTGCCAAGGTGGACTTGGTGGTGGTGGGGCATTTAATCATGTGGGAGGGGGGCAGCTGTGGACACGGCCAGCTTCCTGCTCTGCCCCAGTTAAGTCCGAGGCTGGAAGGCTCGATGGCCTTCTTGTCCTGCTGCTGATTGAGGCCCTCAAGTGGGCAATTAATGCAAAGAGCCCAAAAGGCAAACTCTTTTGTGTTGCAGGCTGCCAGGGAGAATCCCTCATTGTCAGGCACTCAGTGCCTGATCAAGGGACCCTGAAGCTGGAAGGCAGGTCCACCGAGAGCAGGTCCCTTCCCTTGCTGCTGACCCCGCTCCCTACTCCCCAGTGACCCGCACTTTCCCCCACCATCACTCACCTGGAGATTGAGGGGCGACTTGATAGAAGTTTACAAAATTATGAGTGGCATGGACAGAGCAGATAGTCAGAAGCTTTTTCCCAGGGTGGAAGAGTCAATTACTAGGGGTCATGGATTTAAGGTGAGAGGAGAAAACTATAGAGGAGATGTGCGGGGCAATTTTTTCACTCAGAGGGTAGCGAGTGTCTGGAATTTGCTGCCAGAGGAGGTGGTGGAAGCAGGTACGATAGTGGCAGCTTGACAAATACATGAATAGGATGGGAATGGAGGGATACGGACTCTGGAAGTGCAAAATGTTTTAGTTGACGGGCAATATGATCGGCGCAGGCTTGGAGGGCCGAAGGGCCTGTTCCTGTGCTGTACTTTTCTTTGTTCTGTAGCCTGGGTCCCTCCATAACCCTGGGCCTTGGGTGGGTGCATTACCGGCAGCAGCCACTGCCTCCCCGGTGGCACTGACGAGCAATGCGCATCTGTCAGCCTCTGATTCGTTGGCACCTATTGTGGGGGTGGGGTTTTCATCCCTGGGGTCCTTAACTGCCCAGTAAGGCACCTGATTGGCACGGAATACAGTGGGCCTTCCCGAAAGTAAGCAGCTTGACAGCTCTCCAGCCGGCGGGCAAGTTCCCTGTCGCCTACATTAAATTCTGTCTTAAGAAACTGAAAATATACAGCACAGAAGGAGGCCATTTGGCCCATCATGTCTGTACCAGCCGAAAAAGAGCTGCAGAACCTAATCCCACTTTCCAGCTCTTGGTCCATTGCCCTGTAGATTACAACACGTCAAGTATCATATCCAGGGGTAGAAATTAGCCCTTGCCGGGTGGGCTTGGTGGGGATGGGCGGTGGATGGTCAAGAAGCTGCCCACCACCCACCATTGAGGCTGGAAGGTGATTTCACGCTGGGTGGGCCAATTCAGGACAATTAAAGACCTGCCCAGTGTGAAACACGAGCGGCAGCGTTCAGCACTGCCTGTGGAGGTGGGAGAGGTGGGGGGAGTGTAAGCGGGGCGGGTAAGCGCTCAGAGCTGCCTCAGGGAGATGAAGAGTTTTTTAAAAAAAATATATAATAAAGGCGAGAAAAATGTTATAAACGTGTCCCCTCACGTGACTCGGTTATAAGCGAAACCTGAAAAATTGTATTTCGTCTTTGGCGTTGGAAACCTCACCCTGATGCCTGGATGAGGTTTCCAAAAAGCGCAAAGGCCGTTTGATCTTTTCGCCGACCATTAAGGTTGGACGGGCAGTGAAAAATGTTATTGGGTTAATCCTTTAATGGCCTTTACAGGCCTTTCAATTGTCGGTGGGCGCGCTGCTGAATCCGGTGTGCGCTCGCCGACTGAAATATCGCGGGATTGCGCGTTGACACTGGGATGCTGGGCCGGTGTCAACACGCGTCATTTCACACTTGAATGGATCGGGTGCGCACCCGCCCGCCAAGGTAAAAATTTTGCCCCAGGTGTTTTTAAACACAATGAGGGTTTCTGCCTTTAGCGTCCTCTCAAGCAGTGGGTTCTAGTCCTCCACCACCCTCTGGGTGAAAGAAATTCTCCTGAACCGCACCACCTCCACCCCCCTCTAATTCTTCCACCAATTACTTTAAATCTTATTGGTGACATTTGACATAAACACGGATCAATTAATTTTCTGCCTTTTTCTATCTGCGTTGTTGGTTTTAAACCCGTATTGTGCTGAGTGACACATCTCCACCTAACCAGCGCAAAGATTTTGACACTATGGTCAATTGAAAAAATGTGCGCAGAGATGTCAAAATTGATTGATTAGGCTTAAGTGCAATAATTAGACCATAATGGTAAGAACATGTTTATATTTATGCATCCAAACTCAGCTATATTTGGCCTTATTTTCATGGAAATGCTATAAATAACCTTTTATCCCCCCTAATCTTAGAATCTAAATAAACGAATGCCCTAAGTTTTCCTTTTCCTGCTTTCAAGCGGGTAAGGAAACTGTTGGCAGTCACGACCGATCATCCATTTCATGTGCCCAATTGGAAAACTGAAATGGATTAACGAAAACTAAATCATTTCACTCACTGAAGCCTCATTAGAGTCAAAAATAACTCCTGTGCTATGAATGGAGAGGAAGGAAGAGTTGAAGCTCCCAATCAGACCTAAAGTCAGTCAGTTTGATGATTAGAAATACTTTGAGACATCAGGTACTCCTCTTGGAAAATAGTCAGAAAAGTTCAATTAGCAAGAATGTAAAACATATCAATTTTATGGAAGTCAAAACACATATGTTTTACGCATGTTCATTTGCTGGTGTATGTATGTTGTTACTCTGGTCTCACACTCTACATAGTTCCATACACAGATTACAATTTATACAAGGATTATTATCCAGTCCTGCAATTTATTATTATTGTGATTTATTATTATAAATCACAGTCCTGCAATTTAAACACATTTTAGTCCATATTCTTCTAACACTGGTTAGAGAAGCAAAAAACGCAAGAGATGAGATGAGGAATATGAATCTACAGACAGGAAAAATTCCAAATATTTTTGCTTGGCCTGTAAGGTGTGAACATAAGCTAACACTTCAGGGTAGACTGAGAAGAAGGTGGCTGCAATCTCAGAGGTACCACCTCTTAAACGAAATGTTAAACTGAGATCCTACTGGTCCTCGCTGATGGATGTAAGCGCTTGAAGAAGGACGGGGGTGCTTTGGTGTCCCAGCCAACGTTACTTGCTGGACCAATACCATCAAAACAGATTATTGACCCATTTACCTCATTGTTGATGGTGGCCTGTACTTACTTTGTTTGCTGTATTTTGCTGTATTACAACAATGACTGCTCTTTAAAACTATTTATTTAATTAGCCATGAAGTGCTTGGGATAATCCAAAGGATGTGAAACGAGCTTTATAAACATTAGTTTATCTTCTTATTGGCTGGTTGATTCCCTCCACACGTGTATACATACAGAAATGGGCAAATTAATAAGGATTTACATAATACTTTTGTGCACTTTCCTCAGGACCTTCAGTTTGGTTAATAGGTTACTTTTGACCCATCTAATATTCATTTAAATCCATTTTCCTTTGAAGTTACTTCTTGGAGTCAAAACTAAGGGCAGAATTTTCCGGCTGATGAGTGGGTGGTGGAGCCTGCCTGTCAGTGTTTAAAATGTGGCGCGAGCGCCCTGAAGTCAGCGGTCGGCATCTGCGATATTTCAGTCAGCGGGCGCGCTCAGCAGCGGGATGCACGCCCGCCATTAATGAAAGGCCTCATTAAGGCCCTTAACTTGCCAATTGTCCAGGATTTTCAGGGGCCTGAGTGACCTTCAGCTCGGCGCACAGACCCAACGGGCAGGCGGGTAGGAGAGTTTTTAATAAAACTCATGCAATGTCAGGATATGTGGACTCAAGAGGGGTTGCTCATGTTTTCCACAAAGTTTCAATTGCAGAAAGTGTTTAAAAGTTGCCTGTGTGATTGTTAGCAGTTCACAGCGATTTCCAAGAGCTTTCTGTCCACTTTGAAGCTTCAGCTCACCAGTCTGCAGACAGGAATCTTTATCGGGCCTGCAGCTTTCCAGAGGCCTCCATGTAGCCTAGGTATGGGTTCTGACATCTCCACTGGAGGCAGCTCCTCTGAGGAGGGAGGGAGGGATAGAATAAGGAGGAGGCCAGGACTGGACAATCAGCCTCCAGGGGAGACACCTTTGGGAGGCCAGGCGCAGGCACAAGGGGCACAGGGCCAAGAGGTTGTCCAAGGTGAAAGGGGCCGCAGACGATGCCACTATCCTGCTGCCAGGGTTTACAGGCGGCAAAGCAGCTACCTCAATATGTCTGAGGTGCAGTGCCGAAGGAGGCTCCGTCTCTCAAGGGAAACAGTCAACTATATCTGTCAGATGATTGGGCCTGAGATCTCCCCTAACTGTGTGGGTGGACACCCCATGCCATCGGCTCTGAAGCTCACAGTTGCCCTCAACTTCTATGCGTCTGGCTCCTTCCAGGGCTCAGTGGGTGATCTTTGCGCTGTCTCCCAATCAGCTGTCCACACTTGTGTCAAGCAGGTCACAGACGCTCTGTTCAGACGGGTATTGACCTTCATCCACTTCCATTGGGACCAGGCAAGTCAGACACAGAGAGCCAGAGGCTTCGCGGCCATTGCTGGCTTCCCCCATGTCCAGGGTGCTATAGACTGTACACATGTGGCCATCAAGGCGCCAGCAGGTGAGCCCGGTGCCTTCGTCAACAGGAAGGTCTTCCACTCCATGAACGTGCAGATAGTGTGTGATCACAGGATGCTGATTCTACAAGTCTGGGCAAGGTACCCAGGCAGCTCCCACGACGCCTACATCCTCAGACACTCCCAGGTGCCGGGTCTCTTCAGTGCTCCAGCTCGGCTGGATGGATGGCTGCTGGGTGACAAGGACTATCCCCTCAGAAGGTGGCTCATGACGCCTCTCCACCATCCAAGAACAGAAGCTGAGCAGTGGTACAATAGGAGCCAGGGCCCCACAAGGGCTGTGGTGGTGAGAACCATCGGTCTTCTCAAGATGTGCTTCCATTGCCTGGACCGCTCAGGGGCTGCACTCCAGTACCCCCCAGATCGTGTCTCGGTGATAGTGGTAGCATGCTGCACTCTGCACAATCCTGCACTGGAAAGGGGGGATGCAGTTGATGATGAAGACCTTGACGCACTGGGTGAAGCTGCACATGAATCCAGCAGTGACTCAGAGGATGAGGAAGCACAGGGCGATGATGAGGGGCAGCACGCCGACCCGCTACTACACCAAGGAGGCAGGGACACCCGGGACAATTTAATCCAACGAACCTTCAGCTAGGTCTACACACATGGATCAGCAGGAGCAGCATTGCCTGGCGCTTCCACACGTGGCAGTTAGGTGCCACATCTTCCACCTCATCAGCTGCAACTAAGGGCTTAGTTCAGAAACATCAATGTCCAATCAAACACTCATGATATGTCTGTGAAATATACAAATGCAGCACAAAGGAAACACCCTCAGCCCTGGTCAGAAAAATGGACTTTATTATGTCCAAAAATAGTACACATACTTCTCCATTGCAATAAGAAGAATTTTGCACCCTATTCTAGGGCCAACATAAAATCCCCAGTGACATACCCGTTGAATGCTTAACGTGCCTTATGCTTACATTTGTGGGTGCTACATCTCGGTGCTGCCCCATCGCTCGGAGGGGCTTGTGAGCCAGCTGCTGACTCTGCTGTCCTGTTGGCCTCGATGACCTTGACGGGCATCCTCTAGCCTGTGGAGCCTGTGATGGCCCTGCCTGGGAGCGGCCAGTTTCAGAACTGGCACTTCCCCAGTTGTCACAGCCTCAACAGAAGCAACGGTCACTGGCGGAGGGGCGGAGGAGCTGCTGCCCTCATCCGGAGCGCCCTGAGAGGAACCCGCAAAGATGACAGGCAGCTGCTGCGTCGACTTGAGGTCACATTGGACCTCCCTGCTCACCGTGGATGGATGGGCACCGAGCGGTGATGCTTGGTGCACACATCTCCCACATTTGGAATGACCACCGCTGTGAGGGCTTGCAGGTCAGAGGGTAACCCAATCAGAAGAGTTTCCATCTGATTGAAGCCCCTCTCCATGAGAGTCGCCAATCTCTCAGTGGAGGAAGCCTGAAGCTCTGCCCTGAGGGTCAAACCTTCATGCTCACTCTGCCTGGACTCCTCCACCACAGAGACCAAGTGAAGCACACCCTCATGCAACCCTGCCAGATGCTCCCGCGCACCCTGCACTTGTCCTGCAGCTGCTGCATTGGTGACATCTCCAGAGGCACATCATCACTGCCGGACTCAGCATGTGCCTGGTCCCCTGCAGATCTCCGGCTGCTGGCGCCATCGGCACTCTCTGTCCGCGCCATCTCCTCCAGCGATTGTGATGTGCCCTCTCCACTGTGCCCCGGGACACTAGCCGACAGTAAAGTCCCCACCAAGGTGTGTGTGTCTGCGCTGGTGCCTGGCTGGCTGAAATGATGTGCTGCAAGTTGCACTTGTTGGCCCTCAGGTGGGGGGGGGGGGGGGGTGCCGCAGGATCGAGGTGCAGGTCGCTCTGGTGATGATGCTAAAATTAACAAGGACACTGCATCAGTTAGCGTTCATTCACTTCAACCTTTCACCCCTTTCCCCCCCCAGCCTCATAAGTCGCTCACCCTTCAAGACCCTAAGGAGACGAACATTGGTGAGGTGGGAAAGAAAGAGTCAAAAGGAGCCCAACCTTTAAACACACATGCAGCCAGGCTGGTCAGATGGCCTCAGGAATGCCACATGGCATGTTGTGTACCATTGGAGTGGGGAGAGTGCAGAGGCCCCTGACCTGGATGCATTGTGACCTGGAGAGTTGGAGTTATGAGGAAACATCGCAAACACTTGCGACGTTTGCTGTGGATCACAGGAGATTGACAGGTCACATTATTAACCTTCATACCATTATGAGGGGCATAGACCGGGTGGGCAGAAGGCAACATTTCCCCTTGGCGCAGGGATGATGTGGCAGCATTTATCTAAGTTGAGTGAGGTTCACAGCTGAGGTGCTGAAGACCTTTTGGACAGATTAATGTCAGACTAATTTCAGCACCGGCTGAAAGGGTGGTGGAGGTCCCAACCCCCCTAAGATGCTATAAGTTTTTGGATGTGCAGCAGCGATGCCCTGGCATGTTAGACCATGGGGATAGTGGTCACAAATGGGATAAGGTGACTTTGGAAGGTGGTGGAGATGCGAATCCTCAAGGGGCCGAGGGACCTTTGTGTATGACCCACACGTCTGAGTGTATCAGTCTGTGAATGAGCAGTGTTGCAGCATTAGCGATTGTAGCAACCATCAGTGGTTTGGATGGTGGGGAGACAGAGTGGATGGGACTGTGGACCTCAAATACCTGGCCGCTGCACCCCAGCCTCGCTGACACCTGCTGACCTGCCTCCTCCCCAGCTCCATGGCCTGCTCCTCAAAGGTCATGAGGCGCTGGAGCAGGGTGTGCCCACCACCAGTCCACTGGCGCTCCCAGAGATTGTGTTGACTTTTTGCCTGCAGAACAGAGAAGAGGATTTATTGGGGCTAGTCGCTCATGTACTCTGCACGCGCACACCTCACCCAACCACAGTGGCCCATCTGAGGCCTCCAGTGGCTCCTGTCCACACTACTGGTGATCAGTCCCCAGAAGATAGTCCGGCTGCTCCCAACCCCCTCCCCCAACGGCCACCTTGGACACATTCGGTGTCCATCACTTTGAATAACACACGGGTCTTAGCGCCCATGGCAAGGAGGCGCAACTAGGTGCAGCGTCAAGGCCAGCAGATGGCACTTGGCAATGACACCTTGAGGCTCCCCTTCCACCATCTCATCACCGTCAATAAGACATGTGTTGGATTTCTGCGTATGTGTCTAGCTGCCTCCCCTGCAGGTTGCCCCCAGACTACTCAAATGTGACAAACACCAACATATGCTGCGGGGAGAACCCATCTTCTCCTCAACCACTAAGGCTGATGTGAGCATGGTCACTATCTGTTTGCCCACCCAGTGTGCGCCCAATGCAGTAACGACACTAAGACATGGGGTGGGGGGGGGGCGTCAAAGGCTAAGGCTGCCTTCTGAGTCAAATAGCCAAGGCCGACATAGTGCTCACCCTTCCAGAGTGCAGCAAATCATTGAGTCTTTTTCTGCACTGGGTGCCAGTGCGCCACACATCATCATGGGCACTGACAGCGTCACCAACCTCCCCCCACGCCTGGCTGCCCTCCTCCTCCCATCCTCCGGATACAGCAGGTGCCGACGGATAGACACCTCTTGCAGGAGGACAGCAAGGCAGGCATCGGAAGCCTGCCCCCCCTCCTCCTGCTCATGCTGCTGTGCATTCGGACCTCCCTCCCTCTCTCTCCCCTCGAGCAGGCTGCCCAGCCACTCTTTATACAGACTGTATGTTCCCCATTGGAACCGGCAGTCTGAGGCCACCCTCCGCTGTGAATATTTTCCCGTTCTCCATGGGAGTCACTAACCTGCTAGGAGGGCCTTAATTGCACCCCCCCCCCCCCCCGCCGTGGAAAATGGCGGCATGGCCGGTTCCTCCAGCGGTAATCGGCCGCCCGCCCACCAAGCGGAAAATTCTGCCCTATGAGTCTAATTTGACTTTTCTTTGACGAATCAGTTCTTTAGAATATTCTCACTGATACATTAATTATCTTATAACCAGTAAACACGATTGTGTACCTGAATCATTAAGGTGAAGCTAAAGATACTTTCAATCAGAAAAGGAACACAATGTTTTGGGTTTTTTTTAAAACAATGTTTAATATACAATTTACAATATCTAATCTTTGGACTTGATTTACTGAAGCTTAGAAAGCTGGAAGTACTTGTTTGTGTTCTGGTCGAAGGCAGTGCTGAATGGACTGTTCCAGGGATTTTAATTACTGTTTTTAATTTATATTAATAAATTGCCTTTGGAGTTTCAATGCACATTGGTCAAATTTGCAATGATATGGACCAGACGGTTTTGGGGAAGTGGTTAGGAGAATAAAACATGAGTTGCACAAAACATACAAGTGGCAGAACAATGGTCGATGTAATTTAATGCATAAAGAAGGAAAAATGCTAAGTGTATTGTTGAAATAATTAAAAATAATATTAAAAGGCATCTAAACATTTGAGTAGACTTGCTGGCTTAACTTGTCAAATCACTGTGAAGTAGCTTTCAATGTTGAGCTAAATTGATAAACAGGAAGTGGGATTAATACATTGTCTACACTAGCCACACCCTGAACTCTGCGTCCAGTCCTGGTTATTGTGACAGAAGGGAGACATTAAAGTGCTTGAGGCATTTTAGAAAACAATCATATGGCATATGCCAGAGGTCTCAGTCATGAGGAAATACTGAAGAACTGTAGAGACAGCAGAGGTGATCATATGGAGGACTATTAGATTAAATGAAGGCTCATTCCAACTATCAAACATCCCTGATGAATTGATGTTGTGGCCATCATACCTGTGCAATCACAGGATGTTTCTAGTTTTAATCACATCGCATCTGAATATTTGAGGTGTTTGCATTTCATTTCCTTGCTCAGCTTCAACAGTGAAGCAGATGGTCAGCCATGATACAATCGAATATAAAAACAAAAAACTGCGGATGCTGGAAATCCAAAATAAAAAAAGAAATACCTGGAAAGACTCAGCAGTTCTGGCAGCATCGGCGGAGAAGAACAAAGGTCATGAGGACTCGAAACGTCAACTTTGTTCTTCTCCGCCGATGCTGCCAGACCTGCTGAGTTTTTCCATGATACAATTGAATGGTGGAGCAGGCTCGACAGGCTGATTGCCTACTCCTGCTCCTGTGTTGCTATGCGAACTGTTGTTCACAAGTTTTAAAAAAAAGTAGAATCTGAACTCATTTCACCAAAGTCAATGAACCTGAGCCTGAATTTGACTCAGCTTGAATAACCACTTGCTGGATATTGTCAGGTAGATGAAGAATGAACTGAGGAAAGGCTGACTTTCACATCCCAATCTCGCTAACTGAATGACGTAAACATGGTGTAAAGATTAACAATAAACCCTTGAAATGCCTTCAAGTGGTTTTTGTCAGTTGCCTTTATCTATGAGAAAGGTTTGCTCAAATTAACACAATAAATGACCAACAATAACCCTGGGAAAATTAATCAAACGTGTTTACTTTTTGTCTTTAAATAGATGTAGAATGGGGCATGGACCTGCTGTGTGAGAGATCACGCTCCGTTCAGTAGACAACAGAGTAACTGTGCTTTGAGTCAGGATACTTGTTCAACACACAGGAAAGACATTGTTAAACTTCCTTAAAGGCATTTGATACCGAATATGCTAATCTGATTAACAAATGCATGGTTTCGCTCCTACTTACTCTGTTCTGAATGCTGACTCATTCCTGCACTCTCTCACATTGGCTCTGTCAGCCTTGACTAAGTGCCCATACTTCACCTGTAAGACTGGAGAGTTGGTGTCAGCAGACTATATTATTGTGGGCATTGCTCTTCTGTCCTTGTAGAAATAAACTATTGGAACAAATTGTTAGTGATCAGAAGCAGCAATCCAAGCTGATCTTGCCATCCTGTGTTGTTTGCTTAGCCTGGAGGTGCAGAGGCAAATTCCAATGCCTTTACTACAATCGCCAGCAATGATCAGCTAACCCAGCATAGTTCAGAATTGAACCCAGGATCTTTCTCGTCTCTATGACTTGGTGCCAACACATTATACATTTACTCACTGCCATTGGCTGGCTCAAACCCTGGTCCATGCAGCCTGATGTACAGGGTGACATTTTCTCAGAGATGTATTGATGTGTTTGGTGTTGATGGTTGAAGGCAATGAGTTGTATGGTTGAAGAATGAAACGGTGAATCTGGGCTAGGAGCTAATTGATGCTGATATTGGAGTGGTCCTGTATGCAAACCAGGTAAGTACCTTGGTGCTTTCGGTGTAATCATCTTCTCCATTTTGAATACTCAGTGACCAGGTTTACAACGGCCATTTGAGATCGTCAATGAGGACTCTGTCATCAAAGGACAAATTCTCTGCTTGAAATCACTGCCTTTTCTAGCCTAGGAGAGAAAATAGAATCAAAAAGATAAAACCCTGAATAAATCCCTTGGAATGTGGAAATTCAATAATACAAGATGACATGACTGATTATTAAAACTTCACTTTCGGACAAGAGAGAGGATTAGTCCTGAGCTGTGAGGCCACTTGCAATCTTAAGATATCATAAAGGATCACCATAAAGAAAATTCCTGCACATTTCCTCCCCCTTTCTCTCCCTACACTGATATGGACAACCATCTCTTCCTCGGCCTTCAAAATGAACCAGAGTGCATGAGTGTAGCCTTCACCCAACTCCCTAATCCTTCCTTATCAGTAGATGATGGACCTGACATATGTGTATCCCCAAAGCAACAAGGCCGAGATCAGGAACTTTGAGAAATCGGGGGTGGTGGGGTGGGTGGGGGGTAGAAAAAGGCAGAAAAACATTGAGATGAAAATAATCAGAATTCCACCTGTGGTTGCTGCTTGTAATGGAGGATGGAGCTCTGAGTAACATGAAGCAGGAAGCTGGGGTGAGAGTAACCTGTAGAGATGGGGAGAGAATGCTCGAAGGAATGACAGTACTGAGTAAAGCTGCATTCCTTTTGTACTAGCGCATTGCTGTCACCCAGTCCCACTGGGATCGGCTGAGCCAGCATTGTTATAAATAAAATTTCACTATCGCCAGCCTCAGTGAATCCTGGCAACTTTACTATTGGGTTGCTGCTGTCTGCTGACAGCCACCCTGTGGTAGATTATGCTCCCGGCACAGGGATTAGAACAATGTAAATGTTGGCAAGGGCGAACAGTGGAAATCCTTCTCTGGAGACTGGGGTCAGACTGAGTAAAGGGACAAACATTGTGAGTCATGAATGATGGGGAATTTGTTGCTTTGGTGAAAAATCGGAGTGTGTTGCTTTTCCTCAGTAATTAACAAGCCAGCGAGGGAATCCAGAGGATGTGCAACTTTGAGATTTCTGTACTTGCAGTTTTACCAACTAGATGAAAGAGAGCTGGGAGTATTCTTGCTCAGTTTATTATCTATAATAAAATTGTCAGTAAATTTCTGACAGAAGAAATGTTCCTTTTTAGTTTTTGAGTAAAAGACTGGAGCAAATTTCCTGTTGGGAGTGTGTACTAACTATCAATAGTCAAACACTTAAGTTGAAGTGCATTTGGATAATGACAGTGTGTACCTTGTGTCTAAAGTAAATGCACGACTAGAATCTCTACACTCAGGTTAATTACTTATTAATGTGTTAATAACTTCGTTTTTTGAGTCGCTGTTAATGAGCAATCTGCTAAAGCAAGCCCCCTTAGCAATGCTGATTTCCCGTTGAGGTCAGGAAAGGAATGAAGGCTTGGTCATACTGACTGTTCACAGTGACGTGAAAGTGAAATGAGTCAGTCAGCTCTGTGAATATGATTAATCGGCCTGAGTAACAAGGCTATTAGTGAATGTAGCAGGAGATAGATGGGGAGGTGACATTGTTCTCTCAAATAAATGATTGTATATGAAAGAAATTTCTCATGCGAGTGTAAAACTCAAATTATGAAGTAAACTCCTCACAAAGGAACAACTGGCAAGACTTGTTTTATTTTGTAACGAGTGAGATGCTGAATGGTTGAATTGTTAAAATGTTTTCCATAGTTCCTGGTATTGAGCTGCTTCAAGTAGACCAGTTCCAGATTGTAGCCAGGATGAAAATAGGACTCCAATTGGACTCAGCACTCCTGGGCCAGGGAAGGAATAAAATCAGTAAAATCAGGGGTTCCTACCCCGGAATGCTCTGCAGAGTCTCCGGTTATGGCCTGAGTTATAGAGACCTCAAAGTTGACAAGGTCACACGTGATGTCGAGATTGAGGGGTGGAGAGGTTGATGTGTGGGTAAACGAGGGCAATAAAAGGTGGAGCAAAGAAACGATGAGAATTTAGGTGTGGATTGACATTATCACGGATAATTAGTTACTGGGTGCAAAGTTTGAATGAGGATAAAAGGTGAGAAGCTGTGTTATGAGGAAGTTGCCAGGGGAGCTTCAGAGGTCAGGACTTTGTAGGAGAGCTGGGAGGAGGGGTAAAGGGTGACATTTTCAAAAATGGTGAAACAACCAGAGAAGGAAGAGAAGTTCAGAATTAATGTTGACGGACATGCATCATGGTGCTTAGTGCAATGAACATGGTGAAATATGTAGCTGGGTTCGGCAACCTTGATGCCCATCGGTGACCCAGCTATTGGTCAGGGGCTGAATGTCAATAATAATGAAAACGGAAAGAACTGGAAAAACTCAGCAGGTCCGTGGAGAGAGAAACTGAATTAATGTTTCGAGTCCGTATGACTCTTTCTCGGAACTGATTCCATTGAAGAGTCATATTGTTAACTTTGTTTGTCTCATCACAGATGCTGCCAGACCTGCTGAGTATTTCCAGCATTTTCTGTTTTTATTTCAGGTTTCCAGCATCCGCAGTATTTTATTTTTATTGCAGCAGTATGTCAATATATCATCTTGAAGCTATCAGCTGAATATATCCATTATTAAGCTGATAGGCTGGGAACAAATTTACTTATTTAAACAGTTTTAGTTTAAGTCATTTATCTGTGAAAATATATTGAAAAAGACTCGATGATATTCTTGGGAATAACTTGTTACAGCAGAGCAGTTGCCAAGTTCCACAGGTATAATTTCTACAACTATTTATGTTAAGAATTAGATGTAATACGCAAAGATGTTGGAATGTTATTAATAATTGCTAGTTATTACTAATATTATTTACTTGTTAATTCTGTTTCTTTAATCTGTCGTCTGGGTTTTAACCATTAATCAATGGGTATTCTCTGATGGTTTTCTTCATTTCGGTATTTAGTAATTCACCTTTATTTTTCAAAAGTTTAAAATAAAGAAAGCTTCGTTCCTGCAACAACAGAATAACTTAATTAAAATCAAATTTCTTCTCAAGAATCAAAGTGGAAACACTTCACACTTACACTGTGCATCGTTAGGGAGGTAGGATGTTGTGTGTTTAGATCCTGCACTGGTTGAGTTTTGCAATACTGTTGAGATCCGTGCTGCACACAGACCTGCTCCTTGTTTCACCAGGCACTTTGCATTGTTTGAAAAGAAACCTTTGCCTAGGCTGATTTTGTGCATAAACATGTTTCGAGTTACAATGACTGACACCATCAATCGTTGAGTCAACTGACCCTTCAAGGAGTTTTTGATTCTGATCTGAAAATGAATTGTTAGATCGCTTGGCTGAGCGAACAGCAGGTTAGTGCTGATAACTGCTGTAAATAGTTCCAATGTACTTTATTCTTCAGTGCGACAGAAATCCTGGGCTAGGGAAGATTATGAATTGAGATGGAAAATGTTTCTAATCCATGGAACTCAGGCAAAATATCAAAGTTTATCATGGTCCCTGTACATTCCCATGAAAAGAGCTGAGCAGAAATATGCATAAAATAATCGCTTTCTTCAATATAGCAAAAGTTGATTATCTGAACATTATCTTTGCACACTAATCTCCCACAAACCAAACTGACTACACTTCAAAAGTAGTTCATTGGCTTTCAGGTGCCCTGAAAGGTGCTATAGAAATGCAACCCCAATTTGCTTCTGAGTTGAGGTCTGATCGAGGTGGGGGGAGGTGGAACCGGGCAGCAGATAATAATTAAACAGTCACTGAATCACATAATATAAATCATCTCCAATTCATTCAGCTCCCTCTGGTGGTTGAATATATTATACCCTGTTGATCAGTTAAACTGTATAAACTGGGGTGAGGTTCAGGAAAGTGATTTTCTTAAATCAGCAATTTTGTTTCTGCCTTAAGTTGAGCCCCTCTGTTCACTACAGTGGATACCACCTATGATAAGGGAAAAGTAAATTATGAACTCAATTTTGTTGCAATATTGTACAGGATAAGAACAATAAAGCAAAGGGACAAAGACAAATTTAAATTATCCATTAGGAAGCAGCGCTTAGATTCTAGCCATCATGGCTGAAACAATAAAAGTGACCTTGCTCAGTCTTTGCTAATCTGATGACCAGTAATTCTCCGTTATCCTAAATAAAAGCAAAATACTGCGGATGCCGGAAATCTGAAACAAAAACAAAAATAGCTTGAAAAACTCAGCAGGTCTGACAGCATCTGCGGAGAGGAACACAGTTAATGTTTCGAGTCCGTGTGACTCTTCATCAGAACGAAGGAAAAATAGAAATGAGGTGAAATATAAGCTGGTTGAAGGGGGTGGGACAGGTAGAGCTGGATAGAGGGCCAGCGATAGGTGGAGGCAAAGAAGAGATTGCCAAAGGTGTCACAGACAAAAGGACAAAGGGGTGTTGACGGTGGTGATATTAGCTAAGGATTGTGCTAATGGTGACATTAAGGGTAGAAAGCAGGACGAGCAAGTGACAGATAGCCCTAGTGGGGGGTGGGGTGGGGTGGGGGGAAGGGATTGAAATAGGCTAAAAGGTGGAGATAAAACAATGGATGGAAATACATTTAAAAATAATAGAAATAGGTGGGAAAAGAAAAATATATTTAAAAAAATATTTTAAAAATATTAAATTATTGGAAAAAGGGAGATTGGAAATGGGGGTGGGGATGGAGGAGAGAGTTCATGGTCTGAAGTTGTTGAACTCAGTGTTAAGTCCGGAAGGCTGCAAAGTGCCTAATCGGAAGATGCTGGAGGAACAGCACTTCACCTTCCAATTAGGCACTTTACAGCCTTCCGGACTGAACACTGAGTTCAACAACTTCAGCCCATGAACTCTCTCCTCCATCCCCACTCCCATTTCTGATCTCCCTTTTTCCAATAATTTAACATTTTAAAAATATTTTTAAAATATATTTTTCTTTTCCCACCTATTTCTGTTATTTTTAAATTTATTTCCATCCATTGTTTTATCTTCACCTTTTAGCCTATTTCGATCCCTTCCCCCACCCCACCGCCACTAGGGCTATCTGTACCTTGCTCATCCTGCTTTCTACCCTTAATGTCACCATTAGCGCATTCCTTAGCTAATATCACCACCGTCAACACCCCTTTGTCTGTGACATCTTTGGCAATCTCTTCTTTGCCTCTACCTATCGCTGGCCCTCTATCCAGCTCTACCTGTCCCACCCCCTTCAACCAGCTTATATTTCAATAATAAAAACAAAAAAACTGCGGATGCTGGAAATCCAAAACAAAAACAGAATTACCTGGAAAAACTCAGCAGGTCTGGCAGCATCGGCGGAGAAGAAAAGAGTTGACGTTTCGAGTCCTCATGACCCTTCGACAGATCTGTCGAAGGGTCATGAGGACTCGAAACGTCAACTCTTTTCTTCTCCGCCGATGCTGCCAGACCTGCTGAGTTTTTCCAGCTTATATTTCACTTCATTTCTATTTTTCCTTAGTTCTGATGAAGAGTCATACGGACTCGAAACGGTAACTGTATTCCTCTCCGCAGATGCTGTCAGACCTACTGAGTTTTTCCAGCTAGTTTTGTTATTCTCCATTATCAGTTGATTCTATAATGGGGTCTTACTGACACGTTCCCTGAGCAGGAGAAATTCCATTAACTTGTCCAACTCAGTATTTCACTGAAGCTCTGAGTAGCTCTGAAAAAGAGTCATATGGACTCGAAACATCAACTGTGTTTCTCTCTTCACAGATGCTGTCAGACCTGCTGAGCTTTTACAGCATTTTCTGTTTTTGTTTCAGTATTTTGCTGCTTTGCTAGCAAAGTGTTCACAGGTCTTAAACATTGCCCTGGGAGTTCTTCGCTGACAAAGCTATGAGATAATTGTCATTTATTATCACCAAGTGCTTTATTGCTTTCGATGGTATTAGTTGAAGTAGGACTAGGGACCAGGACACTCTTCTTGCATGGGAGCTTCTATGTTTAACTGAGCAGATAAAATGGGGCCTCAAATTATCAACGAACCTGAAAGTACCTATAATCATTCATTTTTCCTTATGACTGTACTGGCATGTCAAGTCCTGGCATGAGGTTTGAATTCATAGCTTTCTGATTCAGAGGTGAGACTGGGATCTGGGACTGGGAGTGCCTTTCCCACCCATACCTTCTCCCAGTGCTTTGTGGCATGTCAGCCTATGTAGGACATTATAACCCAGTTGATATAAAGCAAGCACGGCCTCTGTGATGATCCTGTGTCTCCTCAGCACTGTTTACCTGTTGTGTTCAGGTAGTCAACTGATGTGGAATCAGTGATGGAATTTACAGCACAGAAAGAGGCAATTCAGCTCATGCACTCGCTGGTGCTTGACTCCAAATATATTCTATAATGGTTCCTTCCTTTGCCTTCATTAAAATGACCATCAGCCCATCACAAGCCTCCATAAATGTCTCTCTAAGTCCTTAGTGATAAAGCTCAGATACCCTTTTTAATCTCTTGGACTTATTGGGATCTTGTACTTCATTCAAATCAAAGTTCTGACGTGTGTTTAGTGTTGAATGGTATGTTGTTTGTCTTGTCTTTGCTTAGCATGTTTGCTATCTCTTGTTCATCTGCATGCTCAACTCCATTTGGACCTCTTACAGTTCTAACTTCCTCTTTGACAACCTTCGTGCTGGTAATGGTATTGAAAGAATTTCTGCCATTAGGTTTTGTAGCTGCTGAGCCTCCCTCCAGTTCTTTCCTGCCACCTCAAATCTCTTTTGGATCAGTTTCTGTATAATCTTATCCTTGGTCTGATGGTCATTCTGACCTGAATTGTAAATGTTGCTCCATTTCCTAATGTCTTCTTTGAATTTTCACACTGATCTGTTGTGCAGCTGTTTTAGTTACTACATGTTACACTATGTTTTTAGAGAATGATCAGTTACCCTTGACAGGTCGTGATCATGGAGATTGTCATGGGGTTGTCTATCACCGAGTATGGATGGTCATGTGGGTTGAAGGTTTGGGTAGGAATTCAGGAAGTTTGGTGGGGTTAATAATGCTCCTTTGATTAAAATACTCAACATCTGCAAAGTATCAGAGCGCCATAGGTTACATTTTTGCTCAACAGTGGGAGTATTGATTTTTTTTTTGTATCCTGTCTGGTGATAATCTTATGATTCTTATTGGGGCTTGTATCATGGTTCTAATGGAGTTTGTAATGGAGCTTGTAACATGGTTCTAATGGGGTTTGTAATGGGGCTTGTAACATGGTTCTCATGCCTATAACCTGCTCTGTCTTTTTTAGTTGACGCTCCTCCCCCCCCACCCTCCCTCAGTGTGGAAATGGCCCAAATAAAGTCAATTCAAGGCAGGGAAAACATGAAGAAACTACATTTTGTTCTCTATTTGTTCCAGGATTATTCAGCTGCGATTTAATGTTTCATACCAAATGTGACATATGGCATTGTGATCATTGGAACGTGAAATCTGGTGTTTGTGAATTCTCTCAAAGATTTTATATAAGTAGAGAGAGAGAGAGAGAACGAGGTTTAAAGGAATATTTTTGAGGCTAGACTAGACATTTTGACATAATAGGTCCAGCTGTTTCTGATTGCCGGAAACTGTAACTGAATCAGATGTTGTGTGAAGTGAATGCTACTGGTTGCAGGAAAACATTGCCAAATTGTGCTGGGGTACTGGTGAGTGATTTATTTCCTATGGCCTGACCCAGCCGGTTTCAACAGTAATCTCTTCCGCACTCTTCCAGGCACTAACAATGTTTGGGAGCAAATTGCACAGGCAAGAGAAATAGCCTGTGAATCTTTACCCACTATTATGTGGTGGAGACCATATAAATTGAGACCTGATGTTGATGTGTAGCTGCAGAAACTCTTAACTTCTAGATATAAACATGAAGGATTAGATTAACCACTGCTGACCCCTGCTTCAGTTATACCCTCTTTTGATATGGTAGAACAGGAATATCCAATCAGATGCATATTAAAACAGTGCATGTGACTCATATGAGAACATAATAAATCAAGTCTTCACATACAAAGAAGCACACAAGGACCAGTCCTCCTTTTCACCTTACCCTTTCCTCTACCCACACTCATTCTTTCCCCTCTATTATCCCCGTTCTCTCACCAAAGCTTGCTCCTTTTGCTTCCCTCATTATTCTTTTCCTAACTTTCTATTCTTCACTTCTGGTCCTCATTCTTTTCTGTTGATCCTCATTATCTTTTTCTTTCTGGTCCCTTTATCCTTCTCTTTTATATCTTCAGTCTCTCTCTCTCCCCTTTTCATCTGCTCCTCTCTCTCAGCTGTCTTGTTTCTCTATTCCCTTTTCGTCTTCTGTTTTCTCTTTATGATCTTAGACAATTCTAACATGCTGGAGGTGCATTTCACCATCAGATCACTTAATAACCACATAAAGAGAATCTTTTTTCCCTCGGAGGGCCGTTAGTCTATGGAATTCTCTCCCCCAGAGAGCAGTGAAGGCTGGGTCATTGAATTTATTGAAGGCAGAGTTGGACAGATTTTTGATAGATAAGGGAAGGGAAGGGGGGGGGGGGGCGGGGGTGGTTGTCGGTGGGGAGGTGGGGCAGGGCAGACAGGAAAGTGGAGATGTGACCACCATCAGATTAGACATGTTCTTATTGAATGGCAGAGCAGGTTTGAGGGCCAAAGAGCCTACGCCTGCTCCAAAGTTCTAAGTATGCTTCTGGCAGGGACTATTAGTTAGGAAGTGGAATTTTGGACATTATTTTCACCCCTCTGGGGATCCTAGGATCTGCTCCAGTTGAGAGTGAGCACAATAGGTCACTAAACTTCAATCCTATGACCTCCCTCATCTGTGAACCTCTGTAGCACTTTGGGCTGTGCATTTGCCCAAATTCCAACACTACAATGTGTGCTCCATATAATTCTCAAGTTCTGACTTTGGATATTGATATTTTTGTGCATTTTCTATGTATCTGTATATTTTGAAATTCAGTCTCAAGTTGGAGCTGATTCTATTTGTGTGAACTGCAAGTTCACTGTTGATTAGGGGGCAGGTTCACTGTTGGTTAGGGGGCAGGTTCACTGTTGAGTAGGGGACAGGTTCACTGTTGATTAGGGGGCAGGTTCACTGTTGATTAGGGGGCAGGTTCACTGTTGGTTAGGGGGCAGGTTCACTGTTGGTTAAGGGGCAGGTTCACTGTTGGTTAGGGGGCAGGTTCACTGTTGATTAGGGGGCAGGTTCACTGTTGGTTAGGGGGCAGGTTCACTGTTGATTAGGGGGCAGGTTCACTGTTGGTTAGGGGGCAGGTTCACTGTTGATTAGGGGGCAGGTTCACTGTTGGTTAGGGGGCAGGTTCATTGTTGATTAAGGTACTAAACTGAAAGATCACAAGGAGAAAACAGGTACATTTGGTTCCATAGATCCCACAGAACATTGATTGCTTGAAAATCTCCTTGGAATCCATTTCTGCAGGTTTAGATTGTAAAAGGTGAAGGAGATTGTCCAGAGGGCTCAGGGCCGCTGCATCATCAAGGGGAAAGATACAGGTGTGATGAAAGCTCTTCACTGTAAAAACTTACAGAAATTGAAAATGTTTTGAATTTGTTGGTCTTCATTATCAGAATGGATACAATATGAACAGATTTGGAATATTATTGTAAAGGCCTTGCTGTGATACCTGGAGGGGGTGGATGGGGGGTGGGGGATTTTATGGAGCTTGCAAGAGCTGCAAACGTGGTGTGAGGGGAGGCTGTATCAGGTGGGATGCAAGATTTCAATTTCCTGATGGCAGGTAGAGATGCAGAGATTGTCAGTGGCGTGTTTGCACTGTGCAGAGCATTTTGCCATCCTGTGGTGGGTTAATATTTGTAATACATTTGCGTGCCATGAACACCCATTGGTGTTACACTTTTTAAATTATGTCCTACCTTCAAGATAAAGTTAGTGGCACATGAGGATCTCGTGGTGCTCGGTTCACGTTTGTTTAAAAGTGCGTGCACCAGCCAGCTGTGTGCAGTTGTGTCTGAGGTCAGCTGTTTTCCTTGTTGAACTCTGTAGTAGGAGAGTGGCAGCTTGCATGGAGGCTCAGGACTGGCAAGGGTGAGTCAGGGTAAGGGACCAGGGGGTTGAAAGGATGGGGTTTGGGTGCAAGGAGGAGTGGAGTGGGAAGGGCTTGGCGTTCTGGGTGTGGTGGTGCGGAGGTTGTGGGACAGTCAGTCAAGGTAAGAAAATGAGGGGCCTAAAGGGCTGTGCCAGTACTGTCGAAATGTGTGTCCATCTCAGGGTGTTGGCTGGGAGAGTCCTTACAGGGCTTTGAGTTCACCTACAACGTTTCAATTATCTCCCCCCCGAGATTGATCCTTTACAATGCAGAGAAGGGAGGGTTAGGTGAGCCTGCAAGATCAGCCATGTCCCACAGAGTGGCAAGTACAACACTGGACAATAACATGAATGTTCAATAAAGAGAGAACAAAAAAACACAACATTGTTTCTTCCACAATAAAGGAAATATTCCTAACTCCCTGTAGTCATCAATGGGTGCCAACCATGAGAATTGCCAGTACATTTAGCTCTCTGACTATGCTGGTGTCAACAAATAAACATGATGCACATAGGAGTAAAGTTAAAATGTAATGTGAAATACTTAGTGGAATTTAAATTTGTAAAATCACCCGTGGCACCTCTCAATAAGTCTTATATTAATGGTAATGGGGTTGGGTAGGAAAGTTTTGTCTGTGATACAGAGCCTCCCTGTTTGACTAGGAGGCTCTTTTAT
This sequence comes from Carcharodon carcharias, assembly GCF_017639515.1. Taxonomy (NCBI): domain Eukaryota; kingdom Metazoa; phylum Chordata; class Chondrichthyes; order Lamniformes; family Lamnidae; genus Carcharodon; species Carcharodon carcharias. The sequence goes on from NC_054481.1 coordinate 130,317,164, forward strand.
AGCCAACCCATAGCTGCAGCATTGTCAGCTAATGGCGTCTTTCACCACTGAAAAGCTTCCTCCACTGCACAATTGCACATTTCCCGTGCAAGTTGCTGGCACTTTAAGTTTTACTTGTAATTGTTTGGGAAACAGGGAAAATGCGAGAGGGTAGAAGTGGTGCACACTTCCGGTTCTGCCATTGGTAACAGAGTACCACTGATAAAGTTCCACCCCAACTGTCACTGATATTGAGAGACATGGAAACCTAGCCTGGATATAGAAACTACACAGTAGTGAAAACTGGAAATGCTAGAAATGCACAGTGTCCCAATCAGTGCCTCAATCAGGAAGAGACAGCAGAACAGTCATTCTCACAAACACATGGCCAATCAGAAGGAATACCATAAAGTCTTAAATTCCTACCAATATATTAGCAGGGCTATTATCACTGGTGGTTGAATGAATCATACTTCAAATTGTGAAAGTTAGTGATATTTTGGATTCCAGTTTTCATGATAATGTTCCTACCTGTGTGAATTGTAAATCATTGTAATAGGGTTGTTCAGATCTAGTTTATTTAACCTCTGACGGAATGTAAGAGGAAGGGAATTAAAAGATGTTGATATTTCTGGTGTATAATTCCTTGGACTCTGACAGCCTTCCAGCATCTCAAAGTGATGACTACCAAAGTAATGATATGTAAGGTTAAGACATTCCCCACAGACTATGGTTTTCTGACCATTTATTCTGGTGGGTGGAAAACTGCAGACTGAAGAGTTTAGGAGCAGAAATTTCTGTTTGCTGTGCCGAGTTCTCAAGTTTCACTGAAAGGAAGGAAATACACCAAATATGCTTATTATTCTACACAGAACAATAGAAGGCTGATCAGGAAACAGCAGCAGGCCCTGCTCAGTAGCAGTTTGTTCACAAGTCTGCTGATTCAGTTCTATACCAGTAGTGTGTAATTTACCTGATTCCTACTTTACAACAGTAACTATACTTCAAAGTATTTCATTGACTGTAAAACGTTTTGGGATGTCTTGAGACCATGAAAGCTCCTATGGAAATTCATATTTTTACTAGATGTCTCTACAGTACTTTTGTAAATGGAATTAAACTTATTGACAAATAATATTTTCATGAGTCCTCTCACAAGTCTGTGCCTGGGTAACATTGGTTGGAATTACACAACTTCATTTTATTTAAACCCTTAACCATCTCTGAGGCTGAATTCAAATCCAGGTCTTGAAAAATAGAGTTTGGCCTTGAAATTCTCTGGGCTCTGATTCTAGTGGCTACCCTGGGACCACACACATGTGCCCTCCAGTACTAACTCCACTGAAGTTTACACAGTCGGTGAATGTGTGGTTAATCTGGGTGTTTCCCTGGTGCTCAGCTGCACACCACACACCACCCACCCCCAACCCATGTGATCACAAAATGCAGAGGGTGCAGAGGAGAACAACCAAGTCCGCTCTGGGCCTCAATGACCACTTGAACCTGTCAATGTTGGTACAGTATAACCCACTCATCACACTGGTTTCTAGTCCCAAGACTAAGTAGGAAGAGTGGGAACTCCCAGGAATAGCGAGTCACTGGCCCCCTCAGCTTCACTGCTGGGCCACTCCTTGATGTCACTGGCCTTGAACAAGGTAGGAGGAGGTTTATAAGATCAACTGGAGAATCCCAGCCATAGTGGAGCCCTGCTGCAAACCGTGTCTCTGCGTTTTTCTTTGGAATATCTAAGGAACTCTAAAGCTTAAATTTTTCTCTGTTTCTTCCTGCTTCTTTCCAATATTCAGTGACCCACTCCCATTCTGAACCAGCGTCAATCTATCAATTACCAGCTGAGAGTTGCACCCACAATATAAACCAACTCCCCTGTACTGCTTTGACAGTGAATGTTCTGATAACTTCTGGAACTCCTCCAATGATTGGGAAGTCCCTGTGTAAAATTGTTGGATAGTCTCTGAGTGCACCATGGTGACAAAAAATACATCACAACCTAACCTGTTGTGCCAGCAAATTACTTAGGGTAATGTTCCAACCTTTCTTGGTACTGTGCCACTGTATATTTTGCTTTGTACACAATGTTAAGAAAAAGTTAATTTATAGATATCCCAATAAAAGCTCTGTAAATAACGTTTAATAATAAAACAAGCAACATTACTATGACTGAAACAAAAACAAAAATAGCTGGAAAAACTCAGCAGGTCTGGCAGCATCTGCAGAGAGGAACATAGTTAACGTTTCGAGTCCATATGACTCTTCACCAGAACGGACTTGACACGTTAACTGTATTCTTCTCCGCAGATGCTGCCAGACCTGCTGAGTTTTTCCAGGTATTTTTGTTTTTGTTTCCGATTTCCAGCATCCGCAGTTTTTGGCTTTTATATTACTATGACTGAGATTTTTATTAACTCCTATCTCTAAACTACCAGTTATTTTAATTCCATTTTGTTACATTTACCCAAATTTATATGCATTCTTCATATAAACAAATCCTTGAGTCATCCTCATCAGTAAATGATGATATACCTATTTAAACAAAGGACATTTTCCCCTGAATCTGTTATTTTTAGGCATTATTTTCTGTGATGAAGTGGTTGAAAATGCTCTGATTGTCTGGTTAAGTTGTTTGGGCTGTGTAGTTTGGTTATAGTGATACCAGCAATCATAGCTGCAGTTAGTTTGGTTGACTAAAAATGGAAAAACAATTGTAGTTAGTTGTAGTTGACTTGGTTGACTTGCAAGCAACTACTATGAAACATTTTAGTCTATTCTACAACATAGGAAGGGAAATAACTCACTTTACCTCTTAATTTGATCTTTTCCTCTACTGTCTACAAAGTGATCTTCCTTCCTTTTCTGACTGTTAGAAAACTGCAGCCGTGTAAAGGCAATCACTGGTAGGGTGAATACCAAGAAGAACCTGGCTAGCTTTAGTTTGTGATTGTGTATCATAGCATGAACAGGCAACTTTGCAAATTAAATCACAAGCAGTGAACTTACAACAGATTCATTGCAGTTCACCAAGTTCGATGTACAAGTGCCTTCTGCATGTTCATTGTTTGAAATGCCTTCTTGTGTTTTCACAAACCCTTAAGGTAGGAACATGTGGGCGGGAGAGGAATGTAAAGAATTTTCCATTCTGTAGGAGAGAAGGATTAATCTTCTTTTCACTAGACTGACAGTGGGTAGATAGAAACATTCTTTAAGGCAGGTGTCATGGAAAAAGCTGACCTATGTTACTCAACACTGAAGTGCACAAATGAAATACTAACACTAGACACACTTCTCTATTCTCAATACATCACAATTAGGAGATTAGGAAAACACATGATCCTATTTTTGATTCTTCTATAAACTGCATCAACAAAATGATCAGAATTTCTAAGATGTATAAGTAAGCTTCAGTTTAGGTTGCATATGGAGTCCTGACTTAAACGTTTTGCCAATCTCTTAAAATTATTAATTTATTTTCAAGCACTGAATAAAATTTTGTATGCGGGGCTCTTTGTTCTCTGTTGCCCTGACTGAGATTGTGTTCACTCCATTTGTGGTCCTTAATAGGCACCAGTAAAGTGTAATTTTTAAATAATATTTTCAGAGTTAACAAGGATGTTGAGTCCAGAAATTGGATTGCACCCTGTCTGTTTTACAATGGTGCAATAAAGGCTAAGAGTCCAATATATTGGGTGATGGGCAGATACTCATTTTGTGCTGGAAGTCCACTATTCACCATATTGGACCAGGCTTTTCTGAAGGAGTTCAAGGCTCGTGACAGAAGCATTTAAATATCTCATTTTAGTATTTAGATAAAGATCCTACTCTCGTAGGACCTGTGATAGTGGCCTGCCCCATTGCCCAACTCGCCACACAATAAACCCGTCCAACAAATCATAGCGATGACAGGCAGCGAGGGCCCCAAATTCACTGATGCACCCTTGCTCCACCACGAGGAAGATATCACTGAGCTATTGTCACCTGATGTAGACAAAGCCCCAACCCATACCCTTAAATCAGGGCATGGGCAGCAGTGCCTGTGGCTGTTAAAAATCACCACAGCTTTTAACTTATATACAACAGGCTCCTTCCAGGCTGCAGAAGATGATATGAGTGACATGTCCCAAAGTTGATGAAAGCAAATTACACAAATGTTCAGCCTCTGGTGGTGCATTTGATTTGCTGCAGAAAATCCAAGCAGCCTGCACAGGGTGAAAGGTGACTCTGTATCCCTAAATAATAACTTACTGACCATGGCAAAGCCTGGCATTGCCCAATGGTTCCTGATACATTTGTAAAGCTCCCTTTGTGCTAATACCGGCTGCCAACATTTACAACAAGCCTTTTATTCCATTCTGACAGGGAGATATTGTGAACTCTGCTTATGCTAACAACTCTTTCTGTGACTGGACACTAACTCTGACATCAGTTTCCTGACACCACTACAAATATGGTCAAAACTGTAACATCGCTCCTGTTTGCTAGATGGCATACCCCATCAACCAGACAGAGATGACATAATCTGGCTACCAGGATAGGAATACTCCCTCTTTTATAATGTTCCTGCGATAACCTGGCGTTCCAGATGTTGCACAGAAGGTTTTACATCACTGAAACTGATATATATGTGTTTGATTGCACTTCGCAAGTGATAATGCTCCTGACTGCTTTTTCCGATGGTCGGGGAATCATTCTATCATCTTTGACCAGAAAGAATGGGATCCACTGTCTCAATGCTAATTAAACTCTACAAAGTGTGAGGTGTTGCTACTCTGGAGGCACCAGCGAAAACATCTCTTTCATTGGGTATCAATAGTCTTGTAACTATTTTTGCTTTGCAGCAGCTGTTAAAGCAATGAGGGGGTGGCTTCTGCTAATGGAATGGTGTAAAGGGGCCACAGTTACACCCTGTGTGGCTGGTTAGAAATGTGGGGAAGGTGTTGTTCATAATAAATTCTTTATCCCATTCCTCACAGGGAGATATTGTGATATTCTGCCGATGTTGAGTTTAACCACTCCGTCCCATGATTGGACTGTACATCCATTACGTTACTCGCTTCCTTAAACATTAGTGCAAAATAAAGGTGAAAAATTCCTGCTCTTTGCTGGATATGAGTCCATTAATCCTGGGCAGAGATGATATGATCATGATGTGTAAAGAGGGAAATACTATGTTGTAGAAGAGCTATTCAAGAAAAAGTTGTTCTGTAATGTTCTTGGCATTCCCTGGTCTCCTGTGTGGGGTGGTACACAGACCTGGGCACCCATACATTTAGTCCTTGGCCTCTATTGAGCTAATCAACTTCATTTGAGGCAGTGGGAAGGGAGCTCAAAAATGCCTTCTTGTCCTTGAGGGTGCAACATAGCCAATGTCCTCATTCCTGCTCACTATTCGGTGATACTTGTTGTAAAGTGATCATGTGTGGGCATCAGGGAGGACAGAGCGGGCCGAGGTACAATATTCCCTGGAACTGGCTACCAGCCAACAATCTCATTCTAGACACACAATGAAGAATAGCTGCTTGGGCATTGTTGGTCAGTTGCCATGCTCCATGGAACTGGACTCTAGTATGAGATGTTGGCTTAAGGAGAGGGGAGGAAAGGGTTGAGAATTCTCACTAAAGAATTTAAGATCTCCTGCAAGACCCTCAACCTTGTAATCTAGCTCCCTTGTTTAAAAGTCACGAAATGCACCTTAATTTCTTATTCCCAATGGGTGGGTACCCCATTAATACAGACCAGCAACAGAAAAATTATGTAACTGCCTAACGTATATCTTTGGTCTGCCTTAAATATTCTCTCAGTGATAGCAGTGCTGATCACTCCTATAACTTGTTTCTGTTTCCTACATCCAGGAGTGTGCCCATTGTTGTAATATGTCTTTAAGGGATAGCAGCATGTCAATGTAGGATAAGGGTGTTCAGCAGATCAAGGGTAGATGCGTGACTGGAGAATGGTACCATCCATGATATGGGCCAGAATCTTCTGTTTGACATGTGGGGGCAGGCCTGATCCTCAGTTCGGTGGACGCGCACCAGATTTGGCTGCATGCCCGCCAAACTGTCAAAGGCCTGTTAAGGCCATTAATAAATTAATTAAGCTATTTGACAGGGCTGCCCATCCAATCTTAAGGTTGGCGGGCAGGCGAAGAGCCCAGGCGGCCTTCACATTTCTCATGAAACGTCATCCATGGGTGGGATGGGGTTTCACGAAGGGTTTATAAATTAACTTTTTAAATTAAAATTCATCATCATGTCCCAGCTCATGTGACACTGTCACATGAGGGGACACGTCTGAGTAATTTTTTTTCACTTTAAAAATCTTTTGAAATGAACTTAATCTCTCTGAGGCAGCTCCGTGCCCCAACTCTCCCTCACCACCACCCCCCTCCCCCCGCCGCTGCACAGGTAGCGCTGAGCGCTTCCAGGTGTGTGTCACGCTGGGCGGGCCTTAATTGGCCCATCCACATAAAATGGCGGCGCGCAGCCAATCGCGGGCGCCGATCGGCTCCGAGCCCACTCCCAACCAGCCCGCTGGACGGGGAGAAAATTCTCCCCATGACGTAGAGAGTCACATGGTAGTAGATCGTGTAGAGAAGAATCTGGAAGGAGCCAGCATGGGGACAGCACTCATGCAGGGCTGTACCTTGGAGATGTTTTTGTTATGGGTTACCAATAAATGGTTTATGTTCAAACATACAAGCCTCCAGTCTTCTTAGTGAGACACCAAACAGCTGTTACAATGCCCATACTGTCTGATCTAATACCATTTGTAATCCATGATGTTGAACCAGTTCCATTTTGTGATCTGAGCTGAATATAATGGGACTGATTGTACAGCAAATCAGGAAAGCAGTGGGCGGGGCCTGCCCAATGACATTAACCTGATTAATTTTTACAATTGGGCCTCATTTAAATACAGGCGGTGAGCTGCCACACTGCGTATTGGCTGTTCAGTGTTCGAGAGAGCAGGAAATCTAGCAGTCCACCATTGCTTAAAGCCAACCTGTAGCTCATAAAGGAGTGATGAAGTCTTCATTGACGGTGAGTAGACAGTATGCAACAGAGGTAGCAGGTTGTATGACACTGGCCAGGGCAGCTTGATTTTTAGATACTGGCATCCTCATGAAGGAAGCAAGGTTCAGGGAAAGAGGTCCTCTTCCCTTCAGATCGGTGTCCCAGGAATTTAGCCAGCAACAGTGGTGAATGAGGTGGCTGGGGCAGTCGATGCCAGAAGCAAAGTTCCTAGGACTTGGTTGCAGTGCAGGAATAAATTTAATGACTTTACCAGGATTGCCAAAGTAAGTCTCCTCTTCATATCTCTCTTACTCTCTACACAGCGCTGCGCTAAGCCCAGCCCTGGCAATACTTCCCTCCCTGGAGTAGGTTACAGAGATGGGGTTTTAATGCCAATTTGTATTGAATTATGGGTAACTTTATCTTGTGGAACTTTTTCTCTTTGAAATAATTGAGACTGTCCAAATGCATTCCACTTGGAATCCTTACATTCAGGAGAGAAGAGACTTTCTAAATTCAAACCTGCTTCCCAAAATCCATGGACATTGATGCACTACACTCGCCACCTCCGGAACAAACTGGTTTGGTGTAGGAACAAGAAAGAGGTCTCAGACTGAGGAGATCACTGAATCCCATACTCAATATCTATTCCTCTTGTACTTAGAGAGATGAAAAGGGCAATGTGCAAGGAGAAAGGGAATTCAAAGTGTGGGAGACTAAAGATGCAGCTGAAAAGATAAAGCTTTTATGATGCTTTTAGAAACAGGAAAGGAGGTAACAAGATTGATCTGATAAGGCAATAGGGAAATGGGAAACAAGGGGGAAAATATGGAAGAGATATAGGTCAGAGGGTTATGGATTAGTTGGAGTTTATGAAGGAACTATTTGGTTAGGAAAAGTGGTGCAGTGTTAATAGAAAGTTTTCTGGGGACAGGGGATAGTTTTGACAACTTACCTACTCCCTGTGTGTGAAAGGGCCCTATAGTATCTGAATCAGTGTGACATTGGGCAAAATCTGTTTTGAAAAATGTGGGGCAGCTTGGAGCAAAGGAGACTGAGGGGTATTGATAGAGGTGTTCAAGGTAATGACAGACTTAGATAAGGTAGACAAGGAAAAACTGTTCCCATTAGCTGATGGTGCAAGGACTGGGGGTCAAAGATTTAAGGTCTTGGTAAGAGATACAGGGGGAATGTGAGGAAGAACTTTTTTTACACAGTGGGGGGTAATGACCTGGACTTCCCTGCCACCCCCCCCCCCCACCCCGAGAGTGGTGGAAGTGGAAACAATCAGTAAAAGGAAATTGGACGGGCACTTGAAGGAAATAAACTTGCAGGGTTACAGGGCTCAACTAAGGGAATGGGACTGACTGGGTTGCTCCATGGAGAGCTGGCATAGACTCGATGGGCTGAATGGCCTCTTTCTGTGCTGTAAATAACTCCATGACCTATGTCAAACTGAATGGTGCAAGAACTATCAGACCCAGCAGCAGTATATCTGCATCACACATGTGTTACTTTGTACAATGCTTTACAGTAAGTCATACCTGCCCATTGAGACTTTTTTTTTGGAAACTTAATGGACCAGTGTATTGGATCCAAGATTTGGAAATCCACTTATGTAAATTACATCAACATGATTCAGTAAGGAAGGATTTATATCAGGAAGGTCACTGTGGAGCAGTTTGCTGTATAACTGTGGAGTTAGATTTCGACCTGACTAAGGAGAGACATTGTAATTACAAATTCATAACTTCTGACCACTGCAGCACTTTTAAGTTGATTGAAATGTTTAGTAAATTAGCTGCAAAAATATGACTTGTGAACCCTTTCCTTTGAGGTCCCACATCAGTGAAATTACAGATAGCTGATTATTTGTGAAAGTAAACCTTGATCTTTAAAGCTTTCAGATTTTTCCTTGGTTAATGCACTTTCCTTTAATATTCAATAATTATAGCTGTATGTGGACTCGACAGTCATTACTGATCCACTACGTTGGGGAGTTTAGAGACACCAGTCTGTGCACAGAAAGATGACTGATGGAGGAACAGAGTGAAAATGTAGCTACAGGATTGCCAAAGCTGGAAATGAGGATGATGGGGGTTTCCTGACAATTATGGAATTTCGAGAACCTTGCTGACAACTGGTTGCTCATGTGTTAAATTGAAAGAATGTACAAAAAAAAAATGAAATTCTTATTTTGACAGGATTGAAGTTACCAGGCTGGCAGTTTATGATTCAGAACACAAGAACTGGCTCTTCCAGGATCATAACATGTCTCAAAACATCTTGCCCTCAATTTTTTTTCCACTTCAACGTTTTTATAACAACTTGCCATTGTTTATCCTACAGGGAGTATGTGGTTCACAGATAAACGGAAACTAGTACCTCCAGTTGATAACTCAGTCTTTATCAGAGAACTTGCTGCAACTCTTAATTACACATATCTTAAAAATAGCTCATTGCAGGAAACTGTCAGTCTGCAGGATCTTTATCTTTTGTCCCCAAGTACACAGACAGAATCAGCTCAGGTGAACACTCTAAGGAAAAATACAAAGCAGTAAGTTCAGAGTCAATGGCTATCAAGAACAGCTGGTTTCTGATCCTAAGCTTTTCTTGTACAGCAACAATATTCATACTTCAGCTATTTGTAGATTTGAACCTTTCCACCTCATTGGCCTCAACACATACTGCATCCTGTGCTTCTGAACTCACATTCACATACTGCCTGCCTGCAGGATGTGGACTGGGCTGGGATTCTGTGCTGCTTTCTCACTGCTTTATTTACTGTCCAGTAAAAGGAAATATTAAGGGGCAGAGATTAGTTGATGACAATAAGTACTCTTTTAGCAATCAAGACTCATTCCAAGTTACACCGTTTGATGTTAACTGATGCACTGACTGTTTGGAGTACAACTGAATGCAGAATCAATGTCAACATTTTCTGGTAGGGATTTATCCCAGTATGCATTCAGCAGATGAAAAGACGGATAAAACAGAACTCTTTAATAGAACAACTGATCCTGCAAGTTTTCCTTTCCTCTCTTGTGTAAACAGGTTCCTGGCATTTGGTATGATTGAAATCGAAAATTCACTGAATGGGGAAATCACAGATCACATCACTGTGTTTTGTGTCTCTCAATGTTCCTGAGAGCGGCCATAAGCAATATATTGGTTGGGATTGTAGCTTTCTGCAAAATGTGCACAGGTAGCACAAATTCCAAATAAATTAGTTACTGCCTGCCTGAAAATAACACCAGCAGGAATCTGGCACAAATGTCCTAACCACTTGCATCTAGAAGATAGATCAAAATTTCCCCATGATAAACTTCACGATCACAAGCCAATAGTTTTTCTTTTTAATCAAACCATTAGTAACTCAAAGGTAAGGTGTGCTTCTGCTGCATCACACGCTGATTAATTAGAGCAGTTCAGTTTATCATAATATTGAATAAATAATCCTCAAGTTGGTTCCATTATTTTACTTGCCTATAAGAAGCCTGGCCAGAAAATGGATGCAACAATGACTAGTTTCTACCCCTTAACTTAAAAACAATGAAAATAAACTCAGCCCACAAAGCTAAAATACCCCTTTTGTATGATCTGTCTATTACACGGCTCAACAATTGAACTGAAACACGTTTGATGAAACACTAGCATAAATCTTCATAGTGGAAAGAAAGACTTTCATTTATATAGTTCCTTTTACAACCAATAAACATTTTGTTTAACTGAAACAGGCGGTGTGTGTGTACATGTTCTTTCTGTCTGCAAAGAACAGGGCCCTTTGTATTAATATATATAGCTTCCAGTACACGCAAACGTACAACATTGTGAGCCCAACTGACAATCTTAAATTGGTTGTCAGCATAATTCTTAGCACTGAGGATTATTCAGCAACTGTCCATTCACGGAATCACATCTAATGTTGGACACTGTGTTTCGAGTTTTGCAAGCACGGGCTGGCTGGATACAGTCTTTACTTTGTACCTTGTGAGCAGTGGAAGGAGCTTGCTGTTTGATACAATCCGCTAGTCTTTGGGATGTATGGCCTACATACCGAGCATCACACTGGCACGGAAATTCATATACCCATTACTCATTTGTGTGATAGGCAGAATGTCTTTTTGACTTGACAGCAGCATCCTGTTAGCTAAAAGAAAAAAGTTACAACTATTCAATGGTTCAGTCACCAGGGCAATGTCTTGACAAATCAGAGTCAAGCTGCCTGGTTTAAATTTCAAACAATGCTTGGGAGTTAACTGTCAGTCACCATTGACTGGTGCATTCTCCATATCAACACATCTACCAATCAGTGTCCACTTGCCAACCAATCAGCACTCTCTTCTCATACAGTATAAATATGTTGTTTTCCCCTGACATTGGTATTTTCTTGTGAATTGTCCTGATGAGTGCAAGACAAAAGCTGCAACAAAAAATGACTGTTTTCAGCAATACTCAAGTTCTGTACTACCAAACGATTATTTAAAACCTTAGTCATTAGGGTTATGTAATCAAACTAGGTTAAAGACTCAATGGTAAGGAATATTGCCCATCCCGGTAATGAGCAATCCATCCAGGTCTTACATATCTGCTAAATATCTGACCATGTACATTATTCCAGTCAGGGTGAAAACAAAGCCTTTAACATCTAATTAATTTCCAGTTCAATCAAATTGGCCTTGGTCCCACAGCCATCTCAATTCCTTGGCATCAGATTCAAATTAGTTATAGAAAAATAGTTTCCATTTCAACTTTGGATATTTAAAAGACCAAATTAAATACAGAGACAAATTCCCCTATTTCATCAGAAATGTTTCTGTTTGGTTGAGCGGCAAATAATAATGTTTAATATTAGAGTTAGGCTGATGTATCTGGAAACGATTTATGTAGACAACAGTTTTATGAAGTGGTACATGTGAGGCACTATTAGTTACCATGAAGTTTTAAAGAATTCAGTCTAAACCACTGAAATCAGAGGTTGGTTCAATGACTGGAGGTGGGATGTTGTAATATCTACAGAAGCAATAAAAAAGTTTCAATTTATGGATTAAGCAAGAGTTTACTGTCAATTGTTCATTAGTTTTACTCTTTGTGCACTTTAGATTGTGTAATTATGTATGTTAAAAGCTTAGTTAAGTGTAAGATGTTGTTTAAAAAGACTGATTTTCTGACACCACTTTGGGGTGAATTATTGGGCCCAGGTGTAATGCAAATTTGTCACATTGCACATGGATATGACACAATTCTACTGCCATCATTATTATGAAAAACAGATTTCACATTATCTAGAGAATCTGAAACAGGTTTTGCTATAGAGATCCACTCATAGTAAGCTGGTGAAGACAAACATCAATAAATACAGAACTACAGTTGATCCTTTAGATTAGCATCACTTCCGACGTGCAAGTGGGCACTTTTGGCACAGTTTGCACATGACCTCAACAGCATCTTTCATTTTTTTCTTCTGATTCAGTTTTCTTTATTCCATAATATTTAGAGCATAGAAACAGGCCATTCAGCCCAATTGGTCCATGTTAGCAGGAACATTATTTTGACCGTTTGAAATAATGAGCGAAGAGCTTTGTGTTTCAGTATATTTCTATAAATGTGAAGCTGAGAGGTTGTTTTCAAGGACTCGATATCCTGATGCTTAAATTAAATGATAAAATATCGGAGGTAGCTCAAAAATTAGATAGTCATGTGATCATTAGAGAAGGAACCCTTCAGTCTATTTTAGCTAATCTTTTCAAAAAGACCCTCCGATTGGCCCAATGCTGTATCCCAAATTTGCAGCTTAAATCTTTCCTTATCACTCAGAGCCCTAACATTAGAGTCAGCAATGCACCTCCTTCCTGTACTGCTTCAGTACTAGAGTGCATGCTGCATGTTTTTGTGACAAGAACTAAACCCAGTACTAAAGGTGTGGCCTGACCAGAATACTTTAAAGTTTCACCATGATTTCCTCTGACTTGTACTTCACAGCACATGGCTCGGGTTTTACATAGGTTGGGTGGGCTCGGCAGGAGCGGGCAGGAACCCCACCGCCGCCCGCGATCGGGTCCGTGCTGACATTTTATGCGGGTGGGTCAATTAAGGCCACTCCGGTGTAATGCACGACTCTGGCATCAGCGTGAAGGGGCGGGTGGGGTAGCTCAAGGTCCGCCGGGTCCAATGGTGACCTGGCGGCTTATCCAAAAATGGCCGCGGCAGCCAAGCGAAGGCTGCCGTTGACTCGGAGGACCGTTGTTATGCAGAACGTCAGTGCTGAACACGGCAGGTCGGTGGGGCAGCTGGCCCCGCGGTTTTCCGATGAGTGGTCTCGCTGCCCTCCTGGAGGAGGCGGCAGCAGCGTGGCGAGAGCCTTGTCCCCAGGGACGGGAGGAGGAGGCCCCCTCGCCTCACCAAAAATGCCTGGGAGGAGGCGGCATCCAGGTTCGGCTCACATGACGTGGTGAGGCGCACATGGGTGCAGTGCCGCAAGCGCTTCAATGACCTCCTGTGATCGGGAAGGGTGAGTAGCGTGTTGGCATGGGTCATTTAGCACAGCAGTTAGGAGCCCCCCCACCACCTCCGGAGTTCAGAGTTCTTAGAGTGTGTGAGTGGCAAATATCAATGAGGCAGCCTCTGGGCGAGGGGGGGTGAGCCCTGGCTGCTTGGAGTGAGCGTCTTGCAGCCCCAGGGTCAAGAATCGGCTGAGCCCTGCGAAGTGTTCCTCAGGTGAGGTTGGCCAGGCTGCAATGGGGCTGCAGGTACAGGGTGGACTACACAATGCTCCTCTCTCCTTTCAGGAGAAGACAGCCCACAACAATGCTGAGGGGTTGTGGACTGGTGGAGGACCGCCCCACCTTCTAATCCTGTCCAGATACGAGCAGGAGGGACTGGAGCTGGAGTGGCGCCACGTGCTTAGGTCAACTGGCCGTGGTGAGGTTGGGATGCCAAAGGGAGGTAAGAGTGCAGAGCACTGAGGTCAGAATGTCTGTCATAGCAACCATTCCATTGTTGTCTCTATATTGATGTGAGCCTCGAACATGGAATTCCATTGATAGTGGAAAGACAAGGGCACCCTGATCCGGGTGCTGGGCATGCATAGTAACAGTGTAATGACTTCAACTAATCTCATGTCTTTGTTCTTCCTTTCAGGCTCTCCAGAAGCCAGTTGGGGTCAGGAGTCAGAGGACACAGACGATATAAATGCACCAGCGTCACACCCTCTCAGCCAAGCAGGAACCAGTGCAGATACCAGCATCTCAGTGGGCATTAGATCGGCTGATAGTATTTTGGTGCACAGCTGTGAGGCCACTTCACACTCACTTGAGGTGCAGGCAGAGGCAGAGAGTGTCCAGGGCGCTGGCAGTCAGAGGAATGCTGGGGACCAGGAACATACTCAGTTGGTGGCTGATGATGAGCCTCTGGAGTCGTCCCTGAGGCAGCAGACGCTGGAAGTCCAGCAGGGAGTGCGGGAGGATCTGGCGGAGATACATGAGGGTCTGCGTGCCATGGTCTCCGTTATGGAGGAGTCCATGTGAAGCACGAGCAATGCAATGACCCTCATGGCCGAGAACACTGTCTCCTCCATGGAGAGAGTGGTGACTCTCATGGAGAGGCTCCTCCAGGAGCTCAATCAGGGATTCCTGTGGATGTGCTCAGACCTGCAGCCCTCACACCGGCAATGGCCTCAGGAGGTCAGTGTGGGAGATGGATTGGGCACCCAGTATCCCAGCTCGGTGCCCATCCAGCAATAGTGAGCAGGGAGGTCCAAAACAACCTTATGTTGGCGCATGAGCTGCCTGTTGTCCTTGTGGCCTCCCCTCAGGGCGCTCCGGACGATGCCAGTAGCTCCTCCGCCCCTCTGCCAGTGACCGTCACATCTGATGAGGCTGCAGCGATTGGGGAAGATGCCAGCAGTGGCACTGGTCACTCCCTCCCAGCTGAGGCGAGCGCAGGCTCCACAGGCCAGAGGATGCCCGCCAAGGTCATCAAGGCCAACAGGACAGCAGAGTGAGCAGGGTGTCTCCAAAGCTGGTGCCAGGGAGGAGGGAGCACCTAGACATAGCACCTGTAAACACAAACTTAAAGCACCTTAGGCACAACACGGGCTTGTCACTGGTGATATTTTTATGCCCCACTTTTAAGCTGGTTATTAGTAGGTGTGATGGAGAACACCTTTCTATTTAATTTGCTTTATGTATGCCAGGCACCATACCATTAAATGTGTTTGTGTTCAACAAGCCTCTGGGTGCTTCATTAGTTCTGCAGGTGAAGGGTAACCCATGATGTTATGAGTGACTTGTTTGTCATTGAGCATTATTGAAATGGCACATGGTGCATGTTGTTCACCAAGCAAATGTTCCTGTCAGGTATTGAGTACGGATCCTGCAGCCCTGGAATGTGGTGGTTCATCTTTGGTAGGCTAGCTGAAGGACCATTGGATCAAAGCCTCCTGGGTGTTCCTGCCTCACTGGAGGTTGCCCAGGTCAGTGCCTATGCCCTCAGCGTTCTCCCGAGCATGCTCGTCCTCAGACTCACTACTGGACTCATCGTCTGCTGCCACAGCAGCTGCTTCAACATCTTCTCCCTTCACTGCATTCCCCCTTTCCAGCGCCAGACTGTGGAGAGTGCAACATGCAACCACTATCATTGACACATGATCTGGGGGGGTATTGCAGTGCGGCCCCTGAACGGTACAGGCATCGGAAGCGCATCTTGAGAAGACTGATAGTTCTCTCTACCACCACCCTTGTGGAAGCATGGCTCCTACTGTACCACTGCTCGGCCTCTGTTCTTGGATGGCAGAGAGGCATCATGAACCACTGTTTGAGGGGATAGCACTTGTCACCCAGCAGCCATCCATCCAGCCGGGCTGGAGCACTGAAGAGCCTTGGAACCTGGGAGTGTCTCAGGATGTAAGCATCATGGGAGCTGCCTGGGTACCTTACACCGATGTGTAGAATCAGCATCCTGTGATCACACACTATCTGCACGTTCATGGAGTGGAAGCCCTTCCTGTTGATGAAGGCACGGGGCTCACCCGCTGGCGCCTTGATGGTCACATGTGTACAGTCTATAGCACCCTGGACGAGGGGGAACCCAGCAATCGCTGCAAAGCCTCTGGCTCACTCAGCCTGGCTGGCCTTGTCCATGAATGAAAGTCAATGCACGCCTGATGTTGGGATCCACACACGATGTCATCGCGTGTTATTTTACATTCCGGTGTGTGAGGCCCACGCCCACATGCCAAAGGCAAAATTCTGACCCATGTCATAGGATCAGGCCATTCTGCCCCTAGAGGCTGTTCCACTATTCAGTTAGATCATACCTGATCTGTATCTTAACTCCTCTTACCCACTTTGGTCACATGGCACTCAATACCCTTGCCTAACAAAAATCTATCAACTTCAATTTTAAAACTTTCAATGGACCCCAGCCTCAGTAGTTTTTAGGGGGGGAGAGTTACAGGTTTCCACTGCCCTTTGTATGAAGAAGTGCTTCCTGGCATCAGCCCTGAATGGCTTAGCCCTAATTTTAAGTTTATGCCCTTGTTCTGGACTCCCCTACAAGAGAAATAAAATTTATCTCTTGAGTATCCCATCAACTTTGTTAATCATCTTCAAAATCCAATTAGATCACCCTTAACCTCGATACTCAAGGGATTACAAGCCTATTCTATGCAACCTGTCCTTATAATTTAACCTTTTTAGCTCCGGTATTCTGATGAGTCTGCTCCATCCCTCCATGACCAATGTATCTCTCCAGGATATATTACCAATTTTTCCTTCCTACATGCAATGCTTGACACTTGGGTTGCATTAAATTTCTTTGGTCGCTGTTCTATCCAGATGTGTATTTTATCCAAACAATTCTGTAATTTCTGAGCTGCTGTTCCTACTTTACTCTCACCTGCAAATTTGACCATTTTGCACTGTGCTCCTGAATCCTGATTGTTTGGAATTTAACATCAAACTTTATTGAACAAAACAATCCCTTTATAATTAATTTGCAAGGACCAAGGCAGCTTGAATTTTAGCTATGTTAAATCTTAGAGTAATGCTTTACAAAGTATTAAGAGATTGTATCAAAAATATTCAATGACCTTAATCAGTACTGGAATTGAAGTAAAGTTTTTTTATTCATTCACAGGATGTGGGCTTCGCTGGCTGGGCCAGCATTTATTGCCTATCCCTAGATGCCCTTGAGAAGGTGGTGGTGAGCTGCCTTCTTGAATTGCTGCAGTCCGCGTGATGTAGGTACACCCACAGTGCTGTTATAAAGGGAGTTTCAGGATTTTGACCAACTGACAGTGAAGAAATGGCAATATATTTCCAAGTCAGGATGGTGAGTGGCTTGGAGGGGAACTTCCAGGTGGTGGTGTTCCCATCTATCTGCTGCCCTTGTCCTTCTAGATGGTAGTGGTCGTGGGTTTGGAAGGATCCTTGGTGAATTCCTGCAGTGCATCTTGTAGATGGTACACACTGCTGCTACTGTGCGTCGGTGGTGAAGGGAGTGAATGTTTGTGGACATTGTGGCCAATCAAGTGGGCTGCTTTGCCCTGAACGGTGTCAAGCTTCCTGAGTGTTGTGGGAGCTGCTCTCATCCAGACAAGTGGGGAATATTCCATCACACTCCTGACTTGTGCCTTGCTGACGGCGGACAGGCTCTGGGGAGTCAGGAGGTGAGTTACTTGTCGCAGAATCCCTAGCCTCTGACCTGCTCTCACAGCCACTGTATTATTATGGCTAGTTCAGTTCAACTTCTGATCAATGGTAACCCCCAGGATGTTGATAGTGGGGGATTCAGTGATGGTAATACCATTGAACGTCAAGAGGCGATGGTTAATTCTCTCTTGTTGGAGATGGTCATTGCCTGGCACTTGTACAGCGTGAATATTACTTGCCATTTGTCAGCCCAAGCCTGGATATTGTCCAGGTCTCGCTGCATTTGGACATGGACTGCTTCGTATCTGAGGAATCACGAATGAACACAATGCTGAACATTGTGCAGTCATCAGCGAGCATCCCCACTTCTGACCTTGTGATGGAAGGAAGATCATTGATGAAGCAGCTGAAGATAGCTGGGCCAAGGACATTACCCTGAGGAACTCTTGCAGTGATGTCCTGGAGCTGGGATGACTGACCTCTGACAACCACAACCTTCTTCCTTTGTGCTAAGTATGACTCCAACCAGTGGAGGGTTTTCCCCCGGATTCCCATTGACTCCAGTTTTGCTAGGGCTCCTTGATGCCACACTTGGTCAAATGCGGCCTTGATGTCAAGGGCAGTCATTCTCACCTCATCTTAGGAGTTCAGCTATTTTGTCCATGTTTGAACCAAGGCTGTAATGAGGTCAGGAGCTGAGTTGCCCTGATGGAACCCAAACTGGGTGTCAGTGAGCAGGTTATTGCTAAGCAAGTGCCATTTGACAGCACCATTGATGACCCCTTCCATTACTTTACTGATGATTGAGAGTAGACTGATGGGCCAGTAATTGGCCGGGTTGAATTTGTCCTGCTTTTTGTGTACAGGACATACCTCGGCAAGTTTCCACACTGCTGGGTAGATCCCAGTGTTGTAGCTGTACTGGACAGCTTGGCTAAGGTTGCGGCAAGTTCTGGAGCACAAGTCTTCAATACTATTGCTGGAATATTGTCAGGGCCCATAGCCTTTGTGCTATCCAGTGCCTTCAACCGTTTCTTGATATTATGTAGAGTGAATGGAATTGGCTGAAGGCTGGCATCTGTGATGCTGGGGACCTCCGGAGGAAGCCAAGATGGATCATCCACTTTGCACTTCTGGCTGAAGGTTGTAGCAAATGCTTCAGCCTTATCTTTTGCACTGATGTACTGGGCTCCCCCATCACTGAGAATGGGGATATTTGTGGAGCCTCCCCCTGCAGTGAGTCATTTAATTGTCCAGTCCATTCATGACTGGATGTGGCAGGACTGCAGAGTTTAGATCCATTGGTTGTGGGATTGCTTCGCTCTATGTATCACTTGCTGCTTATGCTGTTTGGCACGCAAGTAGTCCTGTGTTATAGCTTCACCAGGTTGATACCTCATTTTTAGGTATGCCTGGTGCAGCTCCTGGCATGCCCTCCTGCTCTCTTCATTTAACTAGCGTTGATCCCCTGGCAATGGTGGAGTGGGGGAATATTGTGGGCCATGAGGTTACAAATTGTGTTCGAGTACAATTCTGCTGCTGCTGATGGCCCACGTTGCGTCATGGATGCCCAGTCTTGAGTTGCTAGATCTGTTCAAAATCTATCCCACTTAGCATGGTGGTAGTGACACACAACACAATGGAAGATATCCTTAATGTGAAGGTGGGAATTCGTCTCCACAACAACAATGTGCGGTGGTCACTCCTACCGATAGTGTAATTGACAGATGCATCTGTGACAGGCAGGTTGGTGAGGATGAGGTCAAGTATGCTTTTCCCTCTTGTTGGTTCCCTCACCACCTGCCGCAGACCCAGTCTAGCAGCTATGTCCTTTAGGACTCGGTCAGCTCTGTCTGTAGTGGTGCTACTGAGCCACTCTTGGTGATGGACATTGAAGTCAGAGTACATGCTGCGCCCTTGCCACACTCAGTGCTTCCAAAGAAACCTCCTGCTGATTACCACATACTGCCCTCTCTCAGTTGATGAATCAGTGCTCCTTCATGTTGAACATCACTTTTAGGAACACTGATTCATCAGCTGAGGGAAGGCGGTACGTGGTAATCAGCAGGAGGTTTCCTTGCCCATGTTTGACCTAATGCCAGGAGACATTATCTCCTGATGCCAGAGTCGATGTTGAGGACTCCCAGGGCAACTCCCTCCCGACTGTTTACCACTGTGCCGCCACCTCTGCTGGGTCTGTACTGTTGCTGGGACAGGACATACCCAGGAATGGTGGTAGTGGTGTCTGGGACATTATCTGATTCCATGAGTATGACTATGTCAGGCTGTTGCTTGACTAGTCTGTGAGACAGCTCTCCCAATGTTGGCACTAGCTCCCAGATGTTAGTAGGGTTGACAGGGTTGACAGGGCTGAGATTGCCGTTGTCATTTCTGGGCTGTCTGTCCGGTTTCATTCCTTTTTTGAGGCTTTGTAATGGTTTGATACAACTGGATGGCCCACAAAACATTTCAGAGTCACATGTAGACCAGACCAGGTAAGGACGGCAGATTTCCTTCCTAAAGGACCTTAGTGAATCAGATGGGTTTTTACAACAATTGACAATGGTCATTGTTAGACTTTTAATTCCAGATTTTTATTTAAAATCATCACCACCAACTGCCATGGTGGGATTCGAACCCAGGTCCCCAAAGCATTACTCATAGTATTACATAGGATTACTAGTTCAGTGACAATGCCACCGCCATAGTTCCAGTGGACCATAGGCTGTTCTCTCATTAGAGAGAGACAACTGGTGGTGAGTTTAACCTGAGGGTCACCCATAACCTCGATTTGAGAGGTGACAAACTAAAGATTACACAGGATTACACACCTTGCTGCTCCTTTTAACTTTTTCAACTAAAAAACTACTCTTGTTCAGGAGGAGCTGTCAGTAAAGGTATTGAAAGGTTGGCTATTTGAAACATAGGATATTCCAAACGAAGCTGATTTTGGAATGTTTCCAAACTGTTGCCAAAATAGAGTAGGAACGTTACATTAATTCTGTAATATTCTGAAGCTAATATTGATGCCCGAATCCCAGGATAGATTTTCATGTGACCACATCCAATGGAAGCGATTGGAAGCCCAACAGCTGTGGCAGGTTGCCAATGTTAAATAATGTTAAACAATGTTAAATAAGTCCCAATAGGTAGCTTGCTGATCAGAAAGGTGGACAATCTGTCAGCTCCTCTGCAAAGGCGCATGGTCACGTTGAGGGGGTGGTGGGGAAGTGATCTTTGGGAAGGGCCTGGAAGGGTCAACCATCAGGAATAGGACAAGGGGATTCATGGGGGATTTTGTTTTGCCTAGAAGCTTGCTTCTCTGTCCCCCAGTAATCATCTACAGACCTTTTGTGGAGCAGCCTCCAATGTTTCCCTCAATGTCAAATATCAAGGATGTAATGTGCACTGTTTCACCCACTGTTACTTCAGACCTTTACAGGGGTCACACTGATGTCATAGGCCTTGAGGGGTCTGCCTGTTTCTGCTGGGTGCTGGAGTCACTCCAGGCAAAATGGCATTGGCCAGAATGAGTGCGGGAATGGGATAGTAAGTACTCAGTGTGATTTTCAGTGCTCTATACCCCATTTCCTCCGGTGGTGAAAATAGACCCCATTACCTCTTCAGATGATTCAAAGTGGAGCCAAATTCATCATCTTTGACCTTTGCTCCTGTTGATTTGGCACAAGGTACTGGAGACATTGCTACTTGTGGCTATGATTCTGCTTGTCATCAATACAGGTTTGCAAGGTACAAAGTAGAAAAAATACAATTAAAACAAAACTGACAAAGGTTAAATAAATAGCAGCAATTTAGATGAAAGAAAGGTATTATGTAAAGTAATCTGAAGGGGGGATTCTAAGGATGTAGGCCTTCAGCCTGGCAACATTTCTAGACAATGATTTAAGCTGCCAGTCATCCTTATTTTAATTGCAAAAGCTGAGATATTTAAGAGTAACTTTACTTTCTCTTCACTCCAGCCAGTGAATAAATGCACCACCTGGTTAGTGATAGAATCATTCAACCCGGGAAGGATACACGTTCAATGTCCATACCTGACCAGTGCTGAGTTAAACAATGTTAATGAGGCTGTGTTATTTTTTATGTTTGCACTATTTTTAAGATTTGTAATGATCCAGCATCAAATGATAATGAAATAACAACTTGATTTGCGATGATTGAAAACAACTTCACATTGATATAACATTCAGAATCTCAACCTCTGCTTTATAATCTCCATTTTACACAACATAACTAAATCAATTTAACAGAATCTCCTTGTAGCTCCTGAGACTAATAATTATCTATATACTTTACTTCATGAATTTTTCTTGCTGATGGATTTGATCTTCAATTCCCTTCCTCATTGGTTTCAAATCTGTCAGGTGCTGAAGATAATACAAGTAGGACAAACTTTGATTGTTGGATTCTCAATGGGAGTCCATTCCTATTTGCTCTTCTGATGTTTTATACTTTGCTTAGTTTTCATGACCTTAGATAGACCTTTTGTGCCCATCCATATTGTTTTAATTCTTTCTCAAGATGTTGGTAATACAGGTGAAATGCTTTCCCCTGTGATGGTGGCAGTCTCCTTGAACCATTGCAGTTGTGCGGCGATGGTGTTGGGTTGGCAGTTCGAGGATTTTGATCCAGCAAACGGTGATGGAACAACAGCACACACACATCAGATGTATTTGTGTTTAATTTCTAAGATGTACTTTACCAGCAGTTTTTAATGCTAGAAGAATGGAGAGTCAATTCTCTGGGCTGAACTTATGGGAGGGCGTAATGCTTGTCTCCCATCGAAAGTAAAGTCGGTCGCAAACTGACGGACTTTAACAGAAGGCCACTGCCCAACATATTTTATGAGCTCCTGCCGAAAGCATGCCTGGTGCAGGACTGTAAAATCCAGCCCTTTGAGTTTGTGCTGCCATTCAGCAACCTTTCAATGAACATGAAGTTGTAAACAGCACAACTGTGCTGGGATTTCCTGAAATATGTGCTAGTGAGTGCAAGTTACTCAGAAGTTAATTTTTCCACAAATCTTTTCAACTATGTGTATTTAAGATTTGAAACTTTTTGAATTAAATCTATTTCTTTAGCAAATTGTCTTAATTTAGCAGATGTAAACTCTGGTCCATTGTCACTGAAGGCTTACCTTAATTATCACGTATGTAAAAATGCTCTCAGATATCACCATTTTGCTAAAAGATGCTGTGTATTGACTACACTATTGGCTAAATTGAGCAGTGGTCAGTATCTACCAAGCAGACCTTCACTCCTTAGACAGCACCTTCCAAACTCATGACTGCTACCATCTAGAAGGACAAGGCAGCAGACACATGGGAACACCACCACCTGCAAGTTCCCGTTTAAGTCACTCACCATCATGACTTGGAAATAAATTGCCATTCCTTCACTGTTGCAGGGTCAAAATCCTAGAACTCCCTTCTTAACAGCACTGTGGGTGTGCCTACACCACATGGACTGCAGCGGTTCAAGAAGGCAGCTCACCACCACCTTCTCAAGGACAATTAGGGATGGGCAATAAATGCTGGCCTAGCCAGCGATGCCCATATCCCGTGAATTAATTTTTAAAAAACGTGCTGACAGTCAGTCTGGTGCTGTCTGAGGTTGCAATAATTCTGCTGAGGTTGTGATGGTGCTGTCTGCAGTTGCAATGGTACTGCCTGTTGGTTTGATGTATATTTTAAGCAGGAGGGCAATTTGCCACCACACGGTAGATTCCGTGTCAGTTGTTGCCAGTTGGCTTTACGTCCATGCCCCTCATGAATCTTTTGTAGCATTTTACAATCTTACTCACTTTGCACTTTATTCCAATAATTATTGTTGATCCACCATTACAGTTCCTGTATTTTTAAATTTGTTTTAATTGTACCTGTCATTATAGTCTGTTGAGTATCCCAAAGCTCTCCTGTTAGAATTCTGATTGGCATCACCATTCGCTCTGACACAATCATATTAACCAACCCCATGCTGCTGAATAGTCTTGTTTACTTTTTCATTGGCTCATGCATTCTGTTCCACTTCTCTTGATAATTATTGCATGTCCATTTTATAGATATATGTATACATATATGCTGCCTTGACCTCCTACCTTTTGGACCCTGATTATTGTACTTTGCATTTGCTAAGTCAAAGATTTCACAAGTAGAGCTTGTGGTTTGTTTAACACTAATGGTTAAGTCATTCACAATCAATACCTTTACTATTAGCTTTGTTTTCACTTGTGTCTATATTGTCTCCACTTCAGTCAATGAATATGATACATATAACAGATTGCCACCATATTCTTACCTCAGGATGGCCCCTAATCCTCTTTCAAATGCTTCAGCTCAAATTATTGCTGTTTTTTCCAGATTGTAGGAATTTAAATGCAGCTCTTTCATTGGGTGTCTCTTTACTATCCAAGTCCTCAATTCTATCACAGTCTGTTTTTAATTTGATCATTTAGGTGGAATTCTGGGGTAACCTGTTCATCCATCCTGGTCCAATCATCTTCTGGAAAACAAGCAAATTCTGGAACTATTATTAATTCTGGAACTGCTAAAAGTTAGTATGCAGGTACAGCGAGTAATTAAGAAGACTAATGGAATGCTATCCTTTATTACGAGAGGAATTGGACATAAAGGGATGTTATGCTTCAGTTATACAGGGCATTGGTGAGATCACATTTCGAATGTTGTGTGCAGTTTTGGTCTCTTTATTTAAGGAAACAAGTAAATGCATTGGAGGCGGTTCAGAGGTTTACTAGATTGATACCTGGAATGAGTGGGTTGTCTTATGAAGAAAGGTTAGGCAGACTGGAGTACAGGATGACTGAAGTATATAAGATTCTGAACAGTATTGACAAGGTAAATGTGGAACCGATGTTTCTTCTTGTGGGTGAGTCCCACTTGTGGGTGAGCAGGGGCCACTGTTTTAAATTAGGACAGAGATGAGGAGAAGTTTTTTCTCTCAGAGGGTTGTGTGACTTTGGAACTCTCTACTCCCGAAGGTGGTGGAGGCAGGGTCATTTAATATTTTTGAGGAAGAGGTAAATGGATTCTTAATAGGCAAGGGAATCAAAGGTTATCGGAGGTGGATGGGAATGTGGAATTCGAAACACAAACAGATCAGCCATGATCTTATTGGATGGTGGAGCAGGCTTGAGGGGCTGAATGGCCTACTTCTGCTCCCATTTTGGATGTTCATATTTTCTTTTATTCTTGTGAGTGGCCATTAACTTTTTTTCCATTTTGAGTCTGTATTACAGCATTGTTTTTAGTAGATCAAGTTTCTCACTAGCGCTCGTATCTAAAATTGATTATCCCTATTAAAATGATAACCTGTATCTGTTGCCTTTATTTGCAGTGGTATACAGGTGACAACAACAACTTGTATTTATGTAGTCCCTTTATGATAATAAAATATCCCAAAGCGTTTCACAGAAGTCTTGTAAAGCAAAATTTGGCACTGAACCATATGGGGAGTTACAATGACAGGTGTCCAAAAACTTGGTCAAAGAGCTAGGTTTTGAGGACCGTCTTAAAGGTGGTGAGAAAGGTAGAGGGTAGAGAAGTGTGGGGAGGGAATTCCAGAGTTTAGCATCCAGGCAGCTGAAGGCACAACCACCAATGATGGGGTGATTAAAATTGGGGATGCTCAAGAGGCCAGAATTGGAGGAGAGCAGATAACCTGGAAGATTGTAAGGCTGGAAGAGATTACAGAGATAGGGAGGGATGAGGCGATGAAGAGATTTGAAAACAAGGATGAGAATTTTAAAACCAGTGTCCTCTCCCTGGCAGAAAACGTTAGGGCCAGTTGTAGTTCCAGTGTTCACTATCTTGACTGAGAGACACTGCGGGTGAAATTGGAACTTGTTGTACCCATTTTGTGGAAAATGTGTTCACTCCGGTCCAATTTAGGGGGAACAATCTCCTGAAGAGTGGCAGAAACATGTCTGGCGCTATGTTGGTTTGGGCACTGGAAAAGGAAGTTAGACCTTTTGAATCTGGTAATAAATGGCTAACACCTGCTTTAGAGCCCCATTGGAAATCTGTTTGCTTTGAGTTGAATAGGCATCAGACCTGCTGTGCTCAGGATTATGTAGTCTGCACGTACCCTAGGTAGCATGCTTTAAAAGGGAGGGCTGAAGGCTCAGCTCTGCTGCTGGAAAGTTAAGTTTAAAAACAAACTGACCTTAACAGGCATGTTCCTCCAAATTCCACATCCCTTCCTCCTATTCTCCTCAGCCCTTCCCCTACCCTCAGGATTTACCTTGGGACCACACGTCCCTTGTAGAAAGGTTTGTGCAGAAAAACACCTTTGACTACAAGTCCATCAGGCAGTGGTCCACACAATGTCCTCGAGGCCCTGCGAGAAAAGAAGATGGTAGATCCTGTCAGATGGTTCCCTGAGCAGACTGTCAAAGTCATTTGGCAGAATGCTGCATCACCAGAACTTTCAAATAAACACCAAGTTGTAGTTTGGCTGATGGTGAGAAAGGCCCTCTCCATTAGATCCTTTCTGCATGCCCTGAGTCTCACCCCTTCTGCATGTTGCCCTCGAGGTGGCTGTGGTGGAGAAGAGACTGTCGTCCACCTCCTTCTGGAATGTGCCTTTGCAAAATAGTCTGGAAAGAAAAGCAATGGTTTTTTTTTTGAGGTTCATCCCGAGCAGCTCCTTGCCGCAGGACTGTGTGCTCTGTAGGCTGTTCCTAGGGACACACACCAAGACAAACATCAACTGTGGCTGGAGGGATCATCAACTTGTTGAAAGACGCTCTTTGGTCGGCCTGAAACTTGCCGCCCTTCCAGTGCAAAGAGTTGTCCTTGACCAAATTGGCAGACTGGCACATTCCAAGTAGTGAACATTGTAAATATAGACTGTAATTGTAAACGTAGTGAGTAACATCGAGTATCAGAAGAAACTGATTTGGTTTGCACCTATGTAATGTCGGCTTGGAATGATCATGTAGTGTACTTTCATAAATTTTATGAATAAAGCATACTTCTGGAAAAATGAAAGTTACCTTGGGATCATTGTCAGTGTGGCAGACACCCCCAGATTGAAGGGGGAACCAGGGTGGCGAGCTGCAGATACGACATGTACTGGAAGCTTGCCCAAATATTACTTTATAATGAAGCACCAGGACCAATTTCAGGTGGTCCTCAGTTAGCTGCTTCTGGTGCATGCAATGTGTAGGCCTCACTGTTAGAACCCATTTCTTCCGTTTGTCTCCTTAACTTCACTGTAGCACACGGGACTGTAAGTTCCCTGCTATTTAAGAATCAGAATTTGTTCACTGCATTGGTGTGTGTGTGTGTTCTTAATTGTTAAGAAGTGACAAAACACTTCAAGTGGCGACAAGGATGGGGTCATCATTATTGGGGTATTAGAGGCTTTTGATCCAGCTGCTATGGACTTTGTAGTTTATATCGAGCAAATGGAACAGTTTTTCATTGTGAATGAGGTTGAAGAGGAAAAGCAGGTCACAGTGTTTCTTACAGTCATTGAAATGAAAAATTTCACTTCACTGAGAAATCTCATTGCTCCTGACAAGTCAGCAGATAAAAGCTTTAACGAGCTTGTGGATGTTTTGAAAAAATATTTTGATCCCAGACCAACAATTGTTGCCAAGAGATTCAAGTTGCACTGAAGAGAATAGCAAGAGAGTGAGCCAGTTTCCCAGTTCTGGCTGAGTTTAGAAAATTAGTGGAACATTGGGACTTTAAAGGTTACCTGGAAGAAGCATTGCATGACTGCTTGGTCTGTGGGTTAAGGCATGAAAGAATTCAGCGTGGATTGTTAGCGGAGCAAGAGCTGACACTGAAGAATGTGTTTGAGATTGCGCAAAGCATAGAAATGACAGAGAAACAAGTTGTAGGTTTGAAAGCGCATTCTAACAGTGCCAAAGTTAAAATAGTAAAGTCAGGGTATATACTCTTTCAAACATGTTACTGCTGTAATGGAATAGGGCATAACGCAGAAACCTGTAAGTGGAAAACCGTTGATTGTCACTACTGTGGGGAAAAAAAGGACATATACAGCGTGCATGTAGATCAAAGGCTGATCACAGTAAAGCAGTACTGCCAAGAAAAGGGCATCATGAGGAGCACACAGACAAGGTGCGCTTGAAAATAAACAGGCAGTTTAAAAGATACATTACTTGAAAATAAAAATACAAAAGTAATGCGAGTCCAGAGAAGACAGAAAGTGAAACTAACAGCAACAATGCAGAAGGGCAATTGTATTGCATTCAGTCTGATCTGAAACTAGATGATGTACTAAAAGTTGGCATTGTCTTAAACGGTAAAATGGTTGAAATGGAGGTTGACACTGGAGCATCTGCTTCTGTTGCTTCAGAGAACATTTAGGAGAAAGTTTTCAAGAAATGCCCATTGGCGAAAACCCTCCTCCAGTTTAGCACCTACACTCGTGAGCCTGTGAATATACTTGGAAAAACATTCAAGCTAAATACAGAGATCAAATAGCAAGGTTGCCACTCATCCTTGTGAAAGGGGATCATCCATTGCTTATGGGCAGGAACTGGCTAAAGGAAATTCGGCTGGACTGGAATAAAATAAAGTGCATTGCAACCTCATGTTGCAGTCCTTGTTAGACAAGCATACTGATGTCTTCGAGGAAGGTCTTGGAGTTATTAAAGACATTGAAGCCAAACTTGCTGTGAAGGCCGAAGTTTCTCTAAGGTTCTTCAGACCACATTCAGTTTCCTACTCAATGCGAAGGAAAGTTGAGCAGGATCTAGAACGACTTGAAAACTTTCCAATAATTGAGAAAGTTGATTATGCAGAGTGGGCAGCTCCAATAGTCCCAGTAGTGAAGGATGACGGGTCTAGCAGAATATGTGGCGACTATAAAATCACTATTTATCCTTTCCTAGAAGTGCATCAGTACCCGCTACCGAAAATTGAAGACCTGTTCGCTGCTCTGAATGGAGGTGAATTTTTCACAAAGCTTGACCTTATCACAGTCATTTTTGCAAATGCAGCTGAGTGAAGCTTCCAGGATGTACACAAAATCAGCACACACAGGGGTCTAAATCAATACAAACGACTACCATTTGGAATCGCGTCATCACCAGCCTTATTCCAGCAGGTCATGGACAAAATACTGCAGGATCTCCCTGGTGTAATCTGCTTCCAGGTGATGTGCTCGTCACCGGGAAAAACCTCCCAACTCATTTAGAGAGCCTAGGCAACATCCTGCGTAGATGGGAAAAATACAGCATCCTCTGTAAGAAATCCAAATGCTTGTTCCTGAAGCCCTCAGTGGAGTACCTGGGACATGTGATTGATGAAACTGGCCTCTCAACCTCACCCAGAAAGGTGGAGGCATTTGGTGAATGCATCACAGCCCAAAAATGTTAAGGAACTTCATTTGTGTTTTGGACTTGTGAAGTACTATGGCAAGTTCATTTCCAGTTGGGCTACCAAGGCAGCACCACTAAATAATCTGCTGAAGAAGAATGCAAAATGGAATTGGTCACGAGCCTGTCAAGGAAGTTTTTCAAGGAATTCAAGCAAGAGCTCACTTCTGCTAAAGTCCTGGCACATTTCAATGAAAAATTGCCTGTCAGCCTGGCTTGTGATGCGACTGGATATGGTGTTGGAGCTGTCATCTCCCACATATTTCCTGAAAGCAGTGAAAGGCCCATTGCATACACCTCACGCACATTGTCCACGACAGAACAAAATGATGCCCAAATTGAGAAGGAAGCTCTTGAACTAATCGATGGAGTCAAGAAGTTCCACTAATATTTGTATGGGCGTAAATTCACATTACTTATAGATCACAAGCCTTTGACCCGGTTGGTTAGCCTGGAGTCACAAACCCCAACACTTGCCGCTGCACGCCTACAAAGATGGGCACTGATCTTATCTGCTTACCAGTACAAAATTACCTTTCGCTCGACTGAGAATTATGGAAATGCAGATGCACTTTCCAGACTTCCGTTACACCACTTTGGCTATTATTATAAACCAGGCCTCATGTGAAAATAAAAGCGTCGGCTGTTCAAGACTCAAAGCACTATAATTTTAAACGAGGGGACCATTAGGTATTAAAATGCTGTAAATTAGTTTGGGAATTAGTTCCAATTTTCCAAAAGAAAAGCTTTGCAAGTGGTTCAATATTGTTTAAAATTTAACTGGAGCAGCAGGCTCCACAACCTGAAGTGAACTCACTGCTTTCAATGTGAGCCAGATAGACATGTTTTCTGTTATAGCGGATCAAATTCGACTTGAAACCCAGAGGGATGCTGCACTCTCCAAAGTTTACCTGTACACACAAAAGGGTTGTTGTGTACCTCAAAAAGTGACTACTGAGCTTAAATCTTACTACACGCATAGATTTGAGCTGCAAGACGGTTGTTTGTTATGGGGAATCAGAGTTTTTATTCCTCCAAAATTCCAAACACGAGTGTTAGAAGAAATTCACCTCAGTCACATGGGAATCATCAAAATTGTCTACATGTATGGCGGCCACACCTGGATAAAGTCATCAAAGGCATGGTCAGTGATTGCCTTCCAGGCCAAGAAATGAAGTCTTCCCCTGCACCAGCCCCTTTACATCTGTGGTCTTGGCCTGACCACTCACGCAGAGGCTTCATGTGGACTTTGTCGGACCACTTCTCAGACATATGTTCCTGAATGTGTTGGATGCCTGCACAAAGTGCCCTCGTGTTATTCCCATGAAGTCAATTCTTCAGCAAAGACCATTGATGCTCTCTGGAATATGTTCGCTACTTTTGGATTGTCAGAGCAGATTGTGTCTGACAAAGGCACACAGTTCACATCATGTGAATTTCAAACATTCCTGAAAAACAATGGGATCAAGCAGATTCTCACCTTGCCTTAAGTCCCATGGTGAAGTGGAGCGCTTTGTCTAGACATTCAAAAAAGCCATATTGAAGAGGAGGACGCAAACAGATTGGAAGTTGAAGCTAAAGAACTTTTTGATGATGTATTGTAACACTCCAGCTCAGCAGAAGACATGCCTGTAGTTGAATGTGATTTTTGGAAGACGACTGCGTACCAGAATGGATTTGCTGTGGCCGGATTTGAAAAGAAAGATTGGTTCAAGGCAACTTGATCAGAAAAGGTCACATGACATAAGTAAACCAGCTCGTGAGTTTAATTTGGATCAGTCTGCTTGGGTCCGAAATTACTGTGGAAAACCAAAGCGACTCCTGGGAAGAATCATCAAACGTCGAGCACCACTGACCTATGATGTTGAATCTTCCTGTGGAATCTGGAAGACACACACTGACCAGATTAGAGAAGCCAAATCCAAGGAACCAAATTTCCAGGGATCTCCAGTCACAATGGAAGATTTCTGGGAAACATCTGCTTCACTTGGTGAAACTCGACTTGATTCAACTGACAAACCTTTAGCGCCTATAGCTGCAACTGTTGAACCTGAACAGAAAGAAGTGGAACAGCACAACCTCCCAATTCTAAGCAAACAAACTGAGATACCTAAGCCAACACTCCGCTCTAGACCAAAGGAAATCTGCAAACCACCTGACCAGGCTTAAGGGGGAGGAGATGTGATGTTTGTGTTTAACGTTTAAGCTTTTTTGTAAAAGAACATTTTAGTTAAAAAGAAGTGTTATATTGAAAAACCTGACAGTATGGTGTGCTAAATCCCGGATGTATTGCCCCCTGGTGTAGAATAAGGAATAAAGGAACCTTCTGTTTTTCACACAGGGAGTTGGGGCTCAGAGCAGAAAGGTGTGTGTGTATTCTTAATTGTTAAGAAGTGACAAAACACTGCAAAAGGTAAACAACAATCAACCACTGAAAATGCAGTAAAATGGTGCTTGGGATCTTTATTTCTTTAAAGCTGGTATTGTGTTTCCCCATAAGATCCATCTTTCAACAAGGAATTATTTACTGTTCTGTGGAGACTTTCAACAATTATTGATATAAGAGAACATTTAACAACTGAAATGTCTTTGGGTAACTTGAATGGATTATAACTGATAGTGTACCAGACCAGTGTGATGAGGGCAAGAGTTTGATTTTGTACAAGCGTTCAACAGATTCAGAAACACATCTGTCCCCCAACCATGGCCAGCTGACCATTTTATAAGAGGGGCACATGAAAACCCCATTTACAACCCATTCCCAATGCAATTGATTTTACAGGTTATCTGGTTATGATGATATTGCTGTTTATGGGAGTTTGCTGTGTGCAAATTGGCTGCTGCATTTCCAACATTACAACAGTGACTGCACTTCAAAAACACTTTGTTGGCTGTTATGCACTTTGGAATGTCCCAGAGGTTGTGAAAGGTGCTATAAAAATGTAAGCTCTTTCTTTCATGTCTTTTTCCAGGCCACAAATTACCTGATTGATTAAATTTTCTTTCATAACCTGCTGGAATGCTGGTCCATTTACATCTGGATGCACAGAGGATCCTTCCAGTGTAGGTTCTTTGCACCTGAGAGGGTTTTCTTTAAATTTTACTTAGTTCCTTCTAAGCCTTTTCAACAACCACTCATTAAAGTCACCCTGCTCATTCTTTCCATGCCTCAGGTGACATGGAAAGCAACCCAGATACCATCATTTTGTGGCACCCTCACCTTAAAAACAACCTGCTTTAAAAACTGTAAAAAGCACTTTTGCATTACAGGAATGCAGCAAGCTGCAGACACTCAACCCTCCTGCTGTTGTCAACAGTCCCAACTATAAACAGTGGCCACTGCAAGGAATCAATGGCAGGATAAAGTTGTCAGGTTAAGGCTATCTGTTGCAGCAGGGTGGATACAAGGAACCAGTTCCATGTATTTGCTCTGGGCAATAATTTTACTATTTGCCTATTGTGCGAAACTCTTGGTATAGGATTAGATACCCATTCTGCACCTCCCTTGAGTACTAGAAAGGAGGATCAAGGCAAAGGAATAACAAACGGTGAGTTTAATGTCACCCATTTCACACTGTGACCCAGAGATAAAATTACCTCAGAGTCCCCATAGAATCATAAACTGCTTACAGCATAGAAAAAGGCCATTCAGCCCATTGACTCTGTGCCAAATTGCTGAAAAAGCAATTTAACCACTCACACTTCCCTGCCCTTTCCCCATAGCCCTGCAATTTTTTGCCTTCAAGTGCTTATCCAATTCTATTTTGAAAACCACGATTGAATCTGCCTCCACCACACTCTCAGGCAGTGCATTCCAGGTGCTAACCACTTGCCATGTAAAACAGATGTTTCCTCATGTCACTGTTGGTTCTTTTGTCAATCACTTAAAATCTATGTATTGTATTGTATTGTACATTTTAGGATGATGATGGAAAAGGACGATAGGCACTCCAGGGCAAGAATAATTAACTGGACAAGAGCAAGAATGGAGCTGGGCCAGGTAGACTGGAATAAAAGATTGGCAGGAAAAACTGTAGCTGAACAACGGGCTACTTTCAAAAAAAGAATTGGTTCGGGCACAGTCAAGGTATATTTCATTGAAAGGGAAAGGTTGGGCAAACAAATCCAGAGCTCCCTGGATGATAAAAGAGATTGCAATTAAGATAAAGAAGAAAAAGTGCACTTATGACAGGTGGCAGGTAGAAAATACAATTGAGAACCAAGAGGAATACAGAAGGTTCAGAGGGGAGATGAAAAAGCGTATTAGAGAAGTGAAGAGGAATTATGACTGACAGCCAACATAAAGAGGAATCCCAAAGTCTTCTAGCGACATATAAGTAGTAAAAAGGTGATAAAAGGAGGAGTAGAAATGATTGGGGGCCTAAAAGGGGATTTACACCTGGACAAAGGGGCCATGGCTGAGGTATTAAATCAATACTTTCCGTCTTTAACAAGGAGGTAGATGCTACCCAGGCCATGGTGACAGATGAGGAAACTCTGTCACTAGAAGGGTTTAAAATTGACAAGGAGGAAGTGTTGAATAGACGGTCGGTATTTAAAGTTGACAAAGCACCGGGACCAGATGAGATGCACCCAAGGATATTGAAGGAGGTGAGAGTAGAAATTGCAGCGGCACTGGTCATAATGTTTCAGACTTCTCTAGGCTCAGGGGTGGTGCCAGAGAACCGGAGAATTGCAAACATTACGGCCTTGTTCTAAAAAGGTTGTAAGGATAAGCCCAGCAATTACAGGTCAGTCAGTTTAACTTCAGTGGTGGGCAAGATTCTAGAAACAATTATTCGGGATACAATTAGTAGTCACATGGAAAAATATGGGTTGATAAGGAAGAGCTAGCATGGATTTCTAAAGTGGAAATCGTGCTTAACTAACTTGCTGGAGTTTTTCTAAAGAGGTAACAGAAAAGGTCAATGAGGGCAATGTTGTTGATGTGGTATACAAGGACTTTCAAAAGACATTTTACACAGTGCCACACAACAGACTTGTGAGAAAAGTTTTTGCTCATGGAAGAAAAGGGACAGTAGCAATGTGGATACAAAATTGGCTGAAAAGTAGGAAGCAGAGAGTAATGGTCAATGGATATTTTTTGGGCTGGAGGAAGGTTTGTAGTGGAGTTCCCCAGGGGTTGGTATTGGGACCCTTGCTTTTCCTGATATCTATATTAATGATCTAGATCTCGGTGTTCATGGGACAATTTCAAAGTTTGCGGATGATATGAAGCTTGGGAGTGTTGTGAACTGTGAGGAGGATGGTGTGGAACTTCAAGAGGACATATACAAGGTGGTGGAGTGAGCAGATACGTGGCAAATGAAGTTCAATGTGGAGGTGGTGCATTTTGGTAGGAAGAAGATGGACAGAGAATATAAAATATGGGGTGAAATTTTGAAGGGGGTGCAGGAGCAGAAAGATTTGGGTGTATGTGTGCATAGATCATTAAAGGTAGAAGGACATGTGGAGAGAGCAGTTAATAAAGCATATCGTATCCTGGGCTTTATTATTTGGGGTATAGAGTACAAGAGCAGGGAGGTTATGTAAGACACTTGTTAGGCCTCAACTGGAATATTATGTACAGTTCTGGGTGCCACATTATAGGAAGGATGTGAACACATTGGAGAGAGTGCAGAAGGGGTTTACAAGAATGGTTCCAGGGATGAGAAACTTCAGCTATGAGGATAGATTGAAGGTTAGGACTGTTCTCTTTGGAGAGAAGAAGGCCATGAGGAGATTTAATAGCGATGTTCGAAATCATGAGGGGGGTTGGACAGAGTAGATAGGAAGAAGCTGTTTCTGCTCGTAAAAAGATCAAGAAAGAGAGGGCACAGATTTAAAAGTGATTTGCAAAAGAAGCAAATGTGGCGTGAGAAAAAGCTTTTTCACATAACAAGTGGTTTGGGTCTGGAATGCACTGCCTGGAAGTGTGGTGGAGGCAGGTTCAATAGAGGCATTCAAGAGGGCATTAGATGATTATTTGAAAGAAAACAGTGTACAAGGGTATGGGGAAAAGGCAGGGCAATAATAGTCATTTGGAGAACTGGTGCAGAAATGATGGGCTGAATAGCCTCCTTCTGTGCCATTAAAATTTTGTGATTCTGTGTGATGTCCTCTAGTTCTTGACCCATCTGACAATGGAAACAGTTTCTCCCCACCTACTCTGTCCAGACCCCTTATGATTTTGAACACCTCTATCAAATCTCTTCTCAACCTTATCTTTTTCAAGGAGAACAACTTCAGCTTGTTCAGCCTCTCCTTGTAATTGAAGGCCCTCATTCCTGGAATCATTCTTATGAATAATTTTTGCACCTTCTCTAAACTCTTCATTCTGGTGCCCAGAATTGGACACAATACTCCAGTTGAAATCGAACCTGTGTTTTATAAATGTTCATCAAAACTTCCTTGCTTTTGTACTCTATGCCTCTAAAGCCCAAGATCGCATATGCCTTATTAATCACTTTCTCAACCTGTCCTGTCACCTTCAATGATTTGTGCACTCTCAGAATTGTACCCTTTATTTTATATTGCCTCTACTGCCTCCATCTCTTGTGTCCAGATTGTACAGTGGAACAATGGACCAATGAAGATTGGAAACTGACTCCAAATGTAAGTGGTACAAATATTTACAGAAGATTTTAAAAGGGTATTTCTATTCCTTCCTTAACCTTTTACGCTTTCTATTGCACTATCATTTAGTCTTGTATCTCATATTTCTACATAACCAACTGCAAATGGATATCCTTTATGTGCATGGCCAGGAATTGGATTTTCCTTTTTTTGTCCACAAGGTGGCCAAGACTGTGCTCTGCTCAACTTTCCGATTGCCTGTCTGCCAGAAAGAGCAGCTGAAGAGCCACATGGACCCTTGCCAGACAGCGGGAGGGAAGCAGGCAGCAGGTTTAAAATAACCCACGTTCCATCCACATGCAGCCTTTTGCCATGCTGCACTGTTATCTGTTCGCATGTCCAGTCTCCTGCAGAAGCTTTGGAATTAAAAATAATCTATTCTGATTAATTTTGGAACGCATTTCACAGTTGATAGATTTTTAATTAAAAATAATTTTTGAGTCAGTGATCCCTGTGATTCAGGTATTCAGGGTCACACGGACTGGAGGCACCTTTATTAATTAATATATTAATAAGCTGAAATCAATTCTGAAAACAATAAAGTAAATAATACACAGTTTAGGCTAAGTTTTCTGAACACTCATTAAAGCAATAAGTTAGTGCATCAGTACTGGCAACCTTATTAACACCAGTATACTGTAAACGAAAATGAGCAGTCTCCAAAATTGATTCAACAGAAAAATGGGACCTGCTGTACTTCAAAGAAAATCACAAAATAAACTGCAGC
The DNA here is from genome assembly GCF_017639515.1 of Carcharodon carcharias. Classification (NCBI taxonomy): domain Eukaryota; kingdom Metazoa; phylum Chordata; class Chondrichthyes; order Lamniformes; family Lamnidae; genus Carcharodon; species Carcharodon carcharias. The sequence continues at coordinate 130,353,575 of NC_054481.1, forward strand.
AACTCATCTACCAGGACTCAGTTTTAATACTCAGTAGCTGTGAAATCAGTAGAGCATAAACCAACTGTTTAAACTATTCTTCAACTAAACTTGGTTAACTTAGGTTCAAGTCCCAATCTAGAGCTTCAGTACAAAAATCAAGACTGCCACTTGATAGCACTGTTAATGACACCTTTGACTGCTTTATTGATTATTGAGAGTAGAATAGTAAACTGACGGGACAGTAATTGGCCGGATTGGATTTATCCTGCTTTTTAGGGACTGGACTGAGGCCGGGAATTTGTCAGGCTGACAGGAATCTCGGCCACCTTCAGGCTCTTAATTGGCCGATGTCAGGCTGTCCCCAGAATGAGGTCCCAGGTGGAGGAAATCCCAGCTGCTGGCAGTTCATCATTGTTGTTGATGCCAGCAGGAGCGGTGGCTGCTGGCAGCACTGCACCCACTGGAGGCCCAAGATTATGGAGGGTTTCCAGGCCACAAAGGAGTGAAGGTGGGATGGGGTTGTGGGGTAGGGGACGTAGGGGTAGGGGAGTCGAAAGCAATGCAGGGGGTGGCTTTCAGTGGCCACACGCCTGCTTGATGCTGGATCCCTCAATGGGGCATACCGAGGGAATCCCCCCCAGTGACCCGCTCCCCAAGGCCACTGGCAAACAGGGTACAGGAGACACCTGTGGCCTCCATTTAATTCCTGAGCCACCACGAGTTGGGGGAGGTGATGCCGTAGTGGTATTGTCATTGGACTAGTAATCTAGAGACCCAGGGTAATGCTCTGGAGATCTGGTTTCGAATCCCACCACGGCAGATGGTGAAATTTGAATTCAATAGAAATCTAGAATTAAAAGTCTAATGATGACCATGGAACCATTATTGATTGTTGTAAAAACCTGGCTCACTAACTTCCTTTGAAGAAGGAAATCTGTCCTCCTTACCCAGTCTGGCCTACGTGTGACTCCAGACCCACAGTAATGTGGTTGATTCTTATATGCCCTTTGAAATGGCCTAGCAAGCCAGTCAGTTGTAACAAACCCCTACAAAGTCACAAAAAAGAATGACACCAGACGGACCACCCGGCATCGGCCTAGGCACCGGAAACGCCAACGGCCATCTCAGCCCTGTCAACCCTGCAAAATCCTTCTTACTAACATCTGGGGGCTACAGCCGAAAATGGGAAGAGTTGTCTCACAGACTAGTCAAACAACAGCCTGACAGTCATCCTCACGGAATCATACTTTACAGATAATGTCCCAGACACCATCATCACCATCCCTGGTATGTCCTGTCCCACTGGCAGGACATGCCCAGCAGAGGTGGCGGCACAGTGATATACAGTTGGGAGGGAGTTGCCCTGGGAGTCTTCAACATCAATCCCAGACCCCATGAAGTCTCATGGCATCAGGTCACACATGGGCAAGAAAACCTCCTGCTGATTACCACGTACCGCCCTCCCTCAGCTGATGAATCAGTATGCCTCCGTCCTGAACGCCACTTGGAGGAAGCATTGAGGGTGGCAAGAACTCAGAATAGTGCTCTGGGTGGGGGACTTCAATTTCCATCACCAAGAGTGGCTCAGTAGCACCACTACTGACCGAGCTGGCCGATTCCTAAAGGACATAGCAGCTAGACTGGGTCAGGGGCAGGTGGTGAGGGAACCAATGAGGGAAAAGCATATTTGACCTCATCCTCACCAACCTGCCTGCCACAGATGCATCTGTCTGAGACAGTATCGGTAGCAGTGACCACCGCACAGTTGTTGTGGAGATGAAGTCCCGCCATCGTGTTGTGCATCATTACCAACGTGCCAAATAGCAAGTGATAGACAGGGCTAAGTTATCCCACAACCAACGGATCAGATCTCAACTCTACAGGACTGCCACATCCAGTCGTGAATGGTGGTGGACAATTAAACAACTCATTGGAGGAGGAGGCTCCACAAATATCCCCATCGTCCACGATGGGGGGAGCCTAGCACATCAGTGCAAAAGATAAGGCTGAAGCACTTGCTACAATTTTCAGCCAGAATTGCCGAGTGGATGATCCATCTCGGTCTTCTCTGGAGATCCCCAGCATCACAGATGCCAGTCTTCAGCCAATTCGAGTCACTCCATATGATATCAAGAAATGGCTAAAGGCACTGGATACTGCAAAGGCTGTGGGCCCTGACAACATTCTGGCAATAGTAATGAAGCCTTGTTCTCCAGAATTTGCCACATCCCTAGCCAAGCTGTTCCAGTACAGCTACAACACTGGCATCTACCCGGCTATGTGGAAAATTGCTCAGGTATATCCTGTACACAAAAGGCCGGCCAATTACCACCCCATCAGTCTACTCTCAATCATCAGTAAAGTAATGGAAGGGGTCATCAACAGTGCTATTAAGCGGCACTTGCTTAGCAATAACCTGCTCACTGATGCCCAGTTTGGGTTCTGCCAGGGCCACTCAGCTCCTGACCTCATTACAGCCTTGGTTCAAACATGGACAAGAGAGCTGAACTCCCGAGGTGAGGTGAGAGTGACTGCCCTTGATATCAAGGCAGCATTTGACTTGAGAGTGGCATCAAGGAGCCCTAGCAAAACTGGAGTCATTGGGAATCAGGAGGAAAACTCTCCGCTGGTTGAAGTCATACCTGGCACAAAGGAAGATGGTTGTGGTTGTTGGAGATCAGTCATCTCAGCTCCAGGACATCACTGCAGGAGTTCCTCAGGGTAGTGTCCTCGGCCCAACCATCTCCAGCTGCTTCATCAATGACCTTCCTTCCATCATAAAGTCAGAAGTGAAGATGTTCGCTGATGATTGTACAATGTTTAGCACCATTCGCGACTCCTCAGATACTGAAGCAGTCCATGTCCTTATGCAGCAAGACCTGGACAATATCCAGGCTTGGGCTGACAAGTGGCAAGTAACATTCATGCCACACAAGTGCCAGGCAATGACCATCACCAACAAGACAGAATTAACCATCGCCCCTTGATGTTCAATGGCATTACCATCACTGAATGCCCTACTATCAACATCCCGGGGGTTACCATTGACCAGAAACTGAATTGGAATAGCCATATAAATACTGTGGCTGCAAGAGCAGGTCAGAGGCCAGAATCCTGCAGTGAGTAACTCACCTCCTGACTCCCCAAAGCCTGTCCACCATCTACAAGGCACAGTCAGGAGTGTGATGGAATACTCCCCACTTGACTGGATGAGGGCAACTCCCACAACATTCAAGAAACTTGACACCGTCCAGGATAAAGCAGCCCGCTTGATTGGCACTACATCCACAAGCAAGCACTCCCTCCACCACTGATGCACAGTAGCAACAGTGTGTACCATCTACAAGACGCACTGCAGGAATTCACCAAAGCTCCTTAGACAGCACCTTCTAAACCCGTGACTACTACCATCTAGAAGGGGAAGGGCAGCAGGTAGATGGGAACACTGCCACCTGGAAGTTCCCATCCAAATCACTCACCATGCTGACTTGGAAATATATTGCTGTTTCTTCACTGTCACTGGGTCAAAATCCTGGAACTCCCTCCCTAACAGCACAGTGGGTGTACCTACACCACATGGACTGCAGCGGCTCAAGAAGGCAGCTCACCACCACCTTCTCAAGGGGCAATTAGGGATGGGCAATAAATGCTGGCCCAGCCAGTGAAGCCCACATCCTGTAAATGAATAAAAAAAACTAATTTCTGCTGGGATCTGGATTAATGTGTGTCAACTGACTCATTACTGAACCTAACTGACATCCCACTTCTGGTGGCCAGGAATCCCGTGTCTGCCCCTTCCGTCCTCCAACCTAATCAGAGGTTTTTCTTCCTATGGGAGACTGACATGGGGCCTCCCCCATGATTACATGGGCCTGGTTGCCATGGTTCCCATTGTGACATGTTGCATAAAATCCAGCCCATGGTGTTGAAGGTGTCCTGCCCTCAAGAGATGACACTTGAATCAGGCTCTCACTGTGCAATTGGGAGCCTGGTATAAATTTTCCAGGGCTCAGATAACACGGCAGAGTGAGGGAGGCGGGAGCTGCCTGGTTAAAGAAGGTAAGTGCCTGTATTTCTTCCAGCATTCCTTGTGGGCCAGGAGGAGCAGGAGTGCATCCCTATCCCAACCCAGTACCCTTCAAAGAAGTTATTTGCCTCCTCTCTGCGAATTGTAACATCACTTTCCTTCTGCCCGATCGGTCACCCCCTTGCTCTGATCTCTCTCTCCTCCCAAGCCCAGTCTCTTGCTCCCACCCTCCTGCAATAGCTGACTTCCTCCCACATCCCTGCCCCTCTCGAGTCTGATCTCTAACTGAGCCTGTCCTCAAGGTTCCCTGGCTGCCATCTGCTGTCGCTGGTTTCCCCTCCCAGCGGCCAATCAAACTGTCAACCTGACTGGCTGCCAGATGGAAAACCGAGAGAAAAAAAAATTATAATCAAGTCCTGCTCCTAAACTCAGCAGGGCCTCGATCCCTGGCCTTGTTGGGTTGACCCCATTCTGCTGTGCACTTCTGTACCCCCCTGCCAATATTAGGGCTGTGAGGTGCGACTTTCTGTTGCTGTTAGGTTCACTGGCTGGGGACAGGAAGTAAGATGATGTTCTGCTGATCTCAGCAGACCTCCACCATTTCAGGGATATTTGAGTGGAATGAATGGGGAAACATCAAACCCCCTTGCATAATATGGGTGAATATATAGAAAATAGCTACAAATATGCACTGCAACAACACAGCAGTGGGGGCGGGGGTGTGGGGGGGATGCTGCAAGGAAAGCCAGCCTCCTCCTGACACTCGGGGGTTTTTATAGTATTTCAGGAATCAACTGCTCAACAACAACGTGTTACAATTAACAAACTGACTGCCAAGCAATATTCAGTTACTCCACCTAAAGAGGATAAAATTGGTGATTTTTCCTAAAAAAAAAGTCTGTTAAAATGATAAAAAGCAAAATTCTGCAGATGCTGGAAATCTGAAACAAAAACAGGAAATGCTGGAAAAACTCAGCAGGTCTGACAGCATCTGTAGAGAGAGAAACAGCGTTAACGTTTTGAGTCCATATGACTCTTCTTCAGAGCTGCAGACAAATAGAAATATGATGAAATTGATATTGTTTAAGGGGGCGGAGCAGGTGATACTGGACAGAAGGTCAGTGATGGCTGGGGGCAAAGGCGAGATTGACAAAGGTGTCATGAACAAAAGACAAAGGGGTGTTAATGGTAGTGGTTAGTGCTAAAAAAGGTGCTGATAGTGGCTTTAAGGTGAAAAAGCAGAATGTGATAATTGCAGGACAAGGGTAAGCACTCTGAAAAGAACAACATGAACCAGTGACAGTGGGGGTGGGGTGGGGGTGGAGGGAAAAAAAAGGATTGAAAATGGGATAAAAAGGGGGGATAAAACAATGAATGAGTGAAAATAGAAATGATTAAAAATAAGTGGATAAAAATAAAAATGAATATTGAAAAAGGGATAAAAAGGGGTGCAGATAGAGGAGCGAGTTCATGGTCTGAAGTTGTTGAACTCAGTGTTAAGTCTGGAAGGCTGTAAAGTGCCTAATCGCAAGATGAGGTGCTGTTCCTCCAGTTTGCGTTGGGCTTCATTGGAACAATGCAGCAGGCCAAGGACGGACATGTTGGCATGAGAAAGGGATGGTGTGTTGAAACGCCAGGTGACAGGAAGGTCTGGGTCACGTTTGCAGACAGATTGAAGGTGTTCTGCAAAGTGGTCACCCAGTCTGCGTTTGGTCTCCCCAGTGTAGAGGACACCATATTAGGAGCAGCAAATGCAGTAGACCAAATTGAAGGAGGTGCAAGTGAAGCACTTGGATGGTGAGGAGGGAGGGGGTCAAGGGGCCGATGTTGCACTTTTTGCAATTGCATGGGAAGGTGCCATGGGAAGGGGATGAGGTGTTGGGGGTGATGGAGGAGTGGACCAGGGTGTCCTGGAGGGAATGGTCCCTACAGAATGCTGATGGTGGGGGGTGGGGGGGGAGGTGAGGGGCAGATGCGTTTGGTGATGGCATCATGCTGGAATCGGTGGAAATGACGGAGGATGATCCTTTGAATGCAGAGGCTGGTGAGGTGAAAAGTGAGGACAGGAAGGGCCCTATCATGGTTCTGGGAGGGAGAGGAAGATGTGAGGGCAGAGGCACGAGAGATAGGTCAGACATGATTGAGAACCCTGTCAACCACCGTGGGTTGGAAACCTCGATTAAGGAAGAAGGAAGACATGTCAGAAGCGCCGTTTTGGAAAGTGGCATCATTGGGACAGATGAGATGGAGGCAAAGGAACTGAGAGAATGGGATGGAGTCCTTACAGGAAGGGGGGTGTGAGGAGCTGTAGTCGAGGTAGCTGTGGGAGTGGGTGGGCTTGTAATGAATATTGGTGGACAGTCTATCGCCAGTAATGGTCAAGGAAGGGGAAGGATGTGTTGGAAATAGGGAGAGCTATCTCATCCTGCTCTCATGCCCACATGTCTGTCCTTGGCCTGCTGCAATGTTCCAGTGAAGCCCAACGCAAACTGGAGGAACAGCACCTCATCTTCCGAGTAGGCACTTTCCAGCCTTCCTGACTTAACATTGAGTTCAACAACTTCAGATCATGAACTCTCTCCTCTATCTGCACCCCTTTTTATCCCTTTTTCAATATTCATTTTTATTTTTTATCCACTTATTTTTATTCATTTTTATTTTAATTCATTGTTTTATCCCCCCTCTTTTTATCCTCCCCATTTTATCCCATTTTCGATCTCTTTTTTCCCTCCACCACTACCCCCTCCCCCAACCCCACCCCCACAAGGGCCATCTGTGACGTTCATGTGTTCTTTTCAGAGTGCTTACTCTTGTCCTACTTTCTCATCTTAAAGCCACTAACAGCACCTTTTTTAGCTCTTACCACTACCATTTACACTCCCTTTGTCCTTTTGTACATGACATCTTTGTCAATCTCTCCTTTGCCCCTGCCTATCACTGGCCTTCTATCCAGCTTCACCTGCTCCACACCCCTCCCCACCTTGAACAGTACAAATTTCATCACACTTCTACTTCACTGTAGCTCTGAAGAAGGGTCATATGGACTTGAAACATCAACTCTGTTTCTCTCTCCACTGATGCTGTCAGACCTGCTGAGTTTTTCCAGCATTTTAGACCATAAGACATAGGAGCAGAAATTAGGCCATTGAGTCTGCTCCACCATTCAATCATAGCTAATAAGTTTCGCAACCCCATTCTCCTGCCTTCACCCCATAACCTTTGATCCCCTTACCAATCAAGAATCTATTTATCTCGGTCTTAAATACACTCAATGACCTGGCCTCCACAGCCTTCTGTGGCAATGAATTCCATAGATTCACCACTCTCTGGCTAAAGAAGTTTCTCCTCATCTCTGTTCTAAAAGGTCTTCCCTTTACTCTGAGGCTGTGCCCTCGGGTCCTAGTCTCTCCTACTAATGGAAACATCTTCCCTACGTCCACTCTATCTAGGCCTTTCAGTATTATGTGTGTTTCAATCAGATCCCCCCTCATCCTTCTAAACTCCATCGAGTATAGACCCAGAGTCCTCAAACGTTCCTCATATGTTAAGCCTTTCATTCATGGGATCGTTCTCGTGAACCTCCTCTGGACCCTCTCCAGGGCCAGAACATCCTTCCTGAGATACGGGTCCCAAGATTGCTCACAATATTCCAAATGTGGTCTGACCAGACCCTTATAAAGCTTCAGCAGCACATCCCTGCCTTTATAGTCTAGTCCTCTCAAAATAAATGCCAACATTGCATTTGCCTTCCTAACTACCAACTCAACCTGCAAGTTAACCTTAAGAGAATCCTGGACTAGAACTCCCATGTCCCTTTGCACTCCAGATTTCTGAATTCTCTCCCCATTTAGAAAATAGTCTATGCCTCTATTCTTCCTTCCAAAGTGCATGACCTCACACTTCCCCACGTTGTATTCCATCTGCCACTTCTTTGCCCATTCTCCTAACCTGTCTAAATCCTTATGCAGCCTCCCCGCCTCCTCAATACTACCTGTCCCTCCACCTATCTTTGTATCATCTGCAAACTTAGCCAGAATGTCCTCAGTTCCTTCATCTAGATCATTAATGTATAAAGTGAAAAGTTGCGGTCCCAACACTGACCCCTGCGGAACCCCACTAGTCACCGGCCGCCATCCTGAGAAGGACCCCCTTATTCTCACTCTCTGTCTCCTGCCAGACAGCCAATCTTCTATCTATGCTAGTACCTTGCCTCTAACACCATGGGCTCTTATCTTTACTGAGCAGCATCCTGTGCGGCACCTTGTCAAAGGCCTTCTGGAAGTCCAAGTAGATAACATCCATTAGCTCTCCTTTGTCTTACCTACTCAAAGAATTCTAACAGATTTGTCAGGCATGACCTCCCCTTGATGAAACCATGCTGACTTTGCCCTATTTTACCATGCATTTCCAAGTATTCTGGAATCTCATCCCTAATAATGGACTCTAAAATCTTACCAACGACCAAGTTCAGGCTAATCGGCTTGTAATTTCCCGTCTTTTGCCTCACTCCCTTCTTAAAGAGGGGGGTTACATTAGCGATTTTCCAGGCCTCTGGGACCCTCCCTGACTCCAGTGATTCCTGAAAGATCACCACTAACGCCTCCACTATCTCTTCAGCTATCTCCTTCAGAACTCTGGGATGTAATCCATCTGGTCCAGGTGATTTATCCACCTTCAGACCTTTCAGTTTTCCTAGCATTTTCTCCTTGGTAATGGCCACCATACTCACCTCTGCCCCCCGACTCTCTTGAACTTTGAGGATGCTGCTTGTGTCTTCCACCATGAAGACTGAAGCAAAGTACCTATTCAGTTCCTCCGCCATTTCTTTGTTCCCCACTACTACTTCTCCAGCGTCATTTTCCAGCGGCCCAATGTCCACTCTTCCCTCTCTCTTACGCTTTATATATCTAAAAAAACTCTTGCAATCTTCTTTTATATTACTGGCTAGTTTACCCTCATATTTAATCTTCTCCCTCCTTATTTCTTTTTTAGTTGTCCTCTGTTGGTCTTTGTAGGCTTCCCAATCCCCTGGTCTCCCACTGCTCTTCGCCGCATTGTGTGCTTTCTCTTTAGCTTTTATGCTGTCCTTGACTTCCCTTGTCAGCCTGGTTGCCTCGTCCTCCCTTTAGTATGCTTCTTCCTAGGGATAAAATTTTGCTGTGTCTCCCAAATTACTCCCAGAAAGCCCTGCCATTGCTGTTCCACTATCTTTCCTGCTAGGCTCATCTCCCAGTCAATTCTGGCCAGCTCCTCTTTCATGCCTCTGTACTTGCCTTTATTCAACTGTAATACCACTACATTTGATTCCAGCTTTTTCCTCTCAAATTGCAGGGTAAATTCTATCATATTATGGTCACTTCCTCCTAAGGGTTCCTTCACCTTAAGCTACCTTATCAAATCTGTCTCATTATACATCACTAAATTTAGAATTGCCTGTTCCCTAGTGGGCTCCACCACAAGCTGCTCCAAAAAGCCATCTCGTAGACATTCCACAAATTCCTTTTCTTGGGATCCATTACCAACCTGATTTTCCCAGTCTACCTGCATATTGAAATCCCCCACGATCACTGTAACCTTGCCTTTCTTACATGCCTTTTCTATCTCCTGGTGTATCTTGTGCCCCACATCCTGACTACTGTTCGGAGGCCTGTACATAACTCCCATTATGGTTTTTTTTACCTTTGCGGTTCCTCAACTCTACCCACACAGATTCTACATCACCTGACCCTACGTCATTTCTTGCTATTGATTTCATTTCATTTCTTACTAACAAAGCAACCCCACCCCCTCTGCCAACCTGCCTATCTTTTCGACAGGAGGTATATCCTTGGATATTTAGCTCCCACTCCTGATCCCCTTGCAGCCATGTCTCCGTGATGCCCACCACATCATACCTGCCAATTTCAATCTGCGCCACAAGCTCATTTATCTTATTTCGTATACTGCGTGCATTCAGATACAACACCTTCAGTCCTGTATTTCCCGTCCCCTTTCTCATTGTTGCCCCTTTATCTGATGTCCTTGAAGTTAGATTCCTAGCCCTTTCCAAACACTCTGTCCTATTTTGTGTTCTGGGGACTTTAATAGCCTCTCCTAGGTTCTCCTTTCTTTTCAGTTTTTTCATAATTTTCCATGAAGTTGAATCAACCTCCCCACATTTTCTGTTTTTGTTTCTGTTAAAATGATGTTTGGCATTTCCTACAGGGTTACTGTAACATTAAACCAGGGTAATGAGCTTTGGGCATGGTCGTGTTAAACTCTGCTGCTTAGCAAATGCAATTTACATAAGAACATATGAAACTGGAGTAGGCATAGGCCATTACCATCATAAATAAATCTGTTGTGCTGGGACTTAATTGAACCTAGTTATTTTCCGAGTACTTTTGTTCACTTGGGGGAAAGTACTGTTGTGTCCATTAAACTCATGACTATTTATGAAAAATCTGTATCAGCAGTTTGTGTAGACTTATTAAACCACAAACATGCTTAAGTGGATGTAATTAAAGTTTGCCTCAGAATGTTTCAATGTGACATACAGTGTAAGCCAATAATGGAAAAGTACAATGCACGAGGGCAAGGTGAACCCACCATGTGAAAGGTAAAGCCCGCTGTCCTAAGCTCATTGAGGCTTCTCAGCAACCCATCAAAATATTAACAGATAGAGGCTGAAAACCTGCAGGTCTGACAGCCCAGTGTATGAGCCACAATGTACCTTCTGGTAACCTTCGTACTGGCTCTGCAAGAAAATGTGGAACACTTGGGGCTGGGGGGGGGGTGGGGTGGTGGTGCGGGTGGTGGTGGGGAGAGGAGGGTGTCATCCCATTTAATACTGTCGCTTTACCAGTACCTCTGGAGTGCATCTCAGGCACCTACCCAACAAAGGAGGCCAGTGGTTGCTCATGGTGATGGAGGAGATCCCCTGAATATCCCACATAGGACCATGAAAATAACCAGCAGAATAATTTCAATTTCTTTGTTGGGGGTCCAAGGGATGACTCAGGCTGGGATTTCTGGTGGGCTTTATTTCCACCAACTCTTAGGTCATTGTATCTCTTCTAGGCAGACCAGCTTTCGATGATTCCTCCAGGCCAATGAGAAGTGAACTCCTAGCCTGAAGATCCTTTCCATAGCCATTTTCTGCCTGGTATTGAGGCCATTTTGGTTGGATGGAGGCTGGGGGTGCAATGGAAAGGTTGTGGATTTTCCACCACATAATGTTCTTTGTAGGCTTTTACTACACTGTCAGAAAGTGATTGTGTTGCAAATATGTCAGCAGGTTCTGGCCCTGAAAATCCATAGGTCGTAACCCTGTCTTAACCTTCAGGGTTTGCACCAAGCAGTGCTGGCTCTGCCAGAGTTTGTGGGGTCAATGGGAAAGTAGCTAACTTACACCAGGCTGATGCCTGAAGCCTCCTGCCAAGCCCAACTGTGCCCTTCTGGAGGCCGATTCACTGAATCTCACTCAGCACACTCGTCCCCAGTACTCCACCAGGTCCCAAGTGAGCCATAGGCAGCTGCCTGTGAGGAGTTTATCAGCAGCATCCTCAGTGGATTGGAGGGGCATTTAACAGTGCCACGATCCACCAAGGTGTGTGTGGCAGCTCTAAGGATATGTGCAGCTGCTGTCCCTGTGAGAGAAGCTCTAAGGGCAGTTTTTTGCTTCCTCCATGGGCGCTAAAACTGCTGTCAGAAGTTCTTTCTTTTCATTATTCTTTACCTTTGCTCTCCCTCAGTCTCTGAATTCCTGGAGCCTGGGCTAAATGCTTGCTGCAAGTTTATTCCGCATTTCTATTTTTGATCCTTTTCCTTTATGCTTTGACTCCCCAAGTCCTTTCTTGGATTTCTGATTACCCTGCCAATTTCCCCTATAAAAGGTTCAGTCCAATAACAGACAGCAAAGAGGGTGGGATCATCTGTTCTGCTCTGAAGAAGGGTCATATGGACTCGAAATGTTGACTCTGTTTCTCTCCCCACAGGTGCTGTCAGACCTGCTGAGTTTTTTCAGCATTTTCTATTTTTGTGTGGGATAATCTGCATTGGCTCCAATAACATTTCCTGACCACTACTTTGAGAATACATGCATTCCTGAAAGAAAATACAGGTGGGCTGTTGTAGAAATGTTTTATTCTGCATTTGGAATTTAAGGTTAAAACCCTATTAAATGTAGGAATTCTTATAGTGATGGGAACGCATCAAGTCCCAGTCACTCATCATTTCTGCTCTCCCTGACTTTCAGTGCCACCTATCCCTCCCAAAGCTTGAAATTTAAACTCCTCATTCTCATACTTGAAAACTAATGCATACCCAGATGCCAACAAAAACAAAACAATAAAGCTTGCTTGTTTCCAGTGTTTAAATTGATGGGTTTCAAAGAAAGTTATTCAATGATTTATGTATATTTACTACATTAAAATAATGCCTTCACTTCAAAAACACTTCATGCTCTAACTGCTTTCGGCCATCCTGAGGTAGTGAAAGGCACTACATAGTTTTAAGTCTTTAATATATGCAATCTAAATAATTATGGGCTTGCAACATAACTGCTTAAGGGCTTACGTACAATACAAAGCATGCGGCCATAAAACAAGCTACAGGAATGGAAAAGTACCATGAGAATGACTGAGCTTTTTGTAATAAAAGCACAATAATGATATTCAGCTGATAGGGCTGTACCATGCACCCCGCAGGATGAATATTAGCATTCATTGATAAAACATATGCACCAAAACACAACGCAGACTCAGCAACAATATATTTATAGAACCAAATTTCTGGTCTCTGGTCTGGCAGTGAGATTTGGATATGTATTATAGGATTCTAGGGAGTGGAGAAACAGTGCATTCTGCAATCTCGCTCAATTTCTCCTGAAAGCCATCGTGAAAGCATAGAAATTAGGGACTTTGCATTACCAAATACCGCTTTGCATTGTTGCTATCAATGAGCACCAGGCAGGAAAAGGTAAATGACACCTGGGAAGCTCCTGTCAAAGAGACATAGGCCAGAATTTTTCCTTCGTTGGGTGGGCTTTGCGGGAGTGGGCACAGGCAGTCGGGAAGCCAGCTGTTGCCCGCAATAGGTTCCGCTCCGTGATTTCATGTGGGCGGGCCAATTAAGGCCTGCCATGTGTGGATCGTGAGCGGCAGCGCTACCTGTGTGAGCGGGAGGAGGAGGGAGAGCGGGCCTGTGCGAGCTACCTGTGTGAGCGGGAGGAGGAGGGAGAGCGGGCCTGTGCGAGCTACCTGTGCGAGCGGGAGGAGGGAGGGAGAGCGGGCCTGGCGTGCGATTCATGCATGCGCGCTAAAGAGTGCTTCAATCTCCCTGAGGCACGGAGATGCCTCAGGGAGATTGACGCGCTTAAAAAGAAAAATTAATAGTAAAAATTTAAAAAACACACGACCCCTCATGTGACTCTGATACATAAGCTGGGACATGTTTTTAATTCAAAAATAAAGTTTTCAGTTAATGTTTATTTGATTTAGGAAACCTCGTCCCACTCGTGGATAAGGTTTCCTAAAAAATGTAAAGTCCGCTTAGCCTTTTTGCCTGCCTGCCAGCTGTAAGATTAATTTAATTTTAATTAGCTTGTTAATGGCCTTAATAGGCCTTTCAATTATCAGCAGGCACACAGCCGATTCTGGCACGTGCCTGCCAAATGAAATATTGCAGGAGTGCGTGATGACGTTGGGATGCATGCCCGATGTCATCGTGCGTCATATTAAGCTTGGGCGAATCGGGCGCGCACCCGCATACCGAACATAAAATTCTGCCCATAGATTATTTAACTGAGATTTTCTTTTGGTTAGATTTGTACTATTTTTGTTGTAGCTTTATATTTTTGTTGCATTTTCACTTTGTGTTTTGGATGAGAGCAGTGGAAACGTTCCTGAGAGGCAGAGAAATCAGGGTGTCTAAAATCACAGTTAAACCAGCTGTATTTCCAAGTGTTCAATGGTACAAGAAAATCTATAAAGATAAGGTGTTCTGTAAAATTTCCCATATGATACCAGATGATTTATTTAATAATTATGTAATTGAAATGTGAGCAAAATTCAGACTAGGAAAAAAATGCTATTACAGCTTCAGCTCACCAGATTTAGTCAGCCACTGATATTTCATCTTTTCTATGTGGCCTACCTTAAATTCTCTTGACCCCATTCCGACTAAGCTAGTAACAACACAATTTCCTTTCCTGGCCCTCATGTTACCTGACCCAACATTGTAGACAGTTCTTTCACTTTAGGTGTTGCCATCGCTCTCGAGCTTTTCAATGTCTCTGCACATGTGCACCATCCAATGAAGTTACATCTAGTAATGGGAAGAAGGCTTTTTTTCATGAACTCTTTATCCTTGCCAACAACATCACTGCCCCATTCCAGCCACTGTCTCATGTGGAACAAGACTATTGGCAACTTTGGCATCCTAATCTACATTCCCAACCCCATATCTTTCCATTACAAAGATTACCTATTTCCACCTGTAAACACTGATAATTTTTAATCCTGTCTCAACATATCTGCTGCTGAATCCCTCAACCACCTCTTTAACACCTCCACCTTGTTATTTCAATGGTCTCTTGGCTGCCTCCCATTCTTTACCCTCTGTAGGCTTCAGTTCATTCAAACCCCATTCTGTATATATCCTAACCCACACCAAGTCCCACTCACTCATCACTTGTGCTCTCCCTGACCTTGATTGCTATCCCCTTCAAAACTTGAAATTTAAAATCCTCATCCTCATATCTGAAAATTAATGCATCCCAGATGCCAACAAAAACAAAACAATAAAGCAGCATAGTAACATTCAGTATATAATTATTAAAGGTTGTGTGTTATAGACAAACATGTAATACATCATATAAGTTTGAAAATCTAAGTACTTTGTAAAAATGTTATTATTTTACGTACTCACCAGTCCATTAATTCATCTGAGCCATTCCAGCTCATGGACCATGGCCAGGAAACGCAGGTTGAGGATCTTGAGGTTGTAGTTCAGATCGTTCTGCAGTGCCAGGGTGACGGCGTTGGGCTCAGACAGGTTGTAGCTCAGCAGTGGAGGCATTACCACTGGATTCATAGTCAGGGCAAGGCTTGGAGACTCAATGAAGCAGCTTCGGCCAGGAACCCATGGGCATGGAGAGAAAGAGAGACCTAGAGACAAACAGGACAAGGGCAGAGCCAGATGCTGCCTGGACCTCAGTGCAGTGTGGGGCACAGTCTCAGAGGAGGGGAGGCTGTGACCCCATTTGTTGTTTCTGCAACCCCAACTGGTATTGTGATGCACAGTTTTGGAACTGCTGGTCTGGGTACATATAGAGTCTTACCAAGTTTCTCAAAATGCTCTAAAGTGCCTCTCATACGATTACATAATTTGAAATTCAATCACTGTTGTCATCTAACTGAATGTGACAAGTATTTTGGGCACTGAAAAAGTGCACAAACGGTGATGAATTGATTGATCAGTTCATCTATCTTAGGTGGAATTATTTGAGGAAGGCATGCTGGCCGAGTGACTGAGAGAACTCCCTGCTCTTTGCAAAATGTCATGGATCTTTAAAATCCACTGAAATCACTGGAACAGGCAAGTGGTGACTCAGTTTAATATCTCATTCAAAAGGAGAGCACCTCTGACAGTGCTGCACCGGAATGTTAGCCTAGACTGTACGGTCAGGTCCTGAAACAGGGCTTAAATGCTCTACCTAAAAGGTGAGTGGACTACCAATTAAACCAAGAATAGAACACTGAACCAAGGTGATGTGTTTTTATGTAGCATAAATTATTTGCATCAGTGCAACAGACAGACCTTCAGGTTCCCTGCTGATAATAACCTGCATGGGACTGTTTGGAGTTTTTACTGAATCTGGTGTCAGCCACATTTAACTCTCCCTATCATATCTTTCTGTCACTTTTTAATGGCACAGTGTTGTCACGTAATCCCTAAATAACTCAACTGGGCAACATACAGATATTCATGAGTATATCTTGTTTCATCCAATTCTTTCTAGACAGTTTCACACAAATCAGTTGCAATCTCTTATCTTGAATGTCTCTATTCTCAGAGCTACTTGCATCATCATATTATGAATTAAACATTTGTAAATCAAATAAAATATAACTCAAATTAAGTGTTGTTCCTCAATGTCTGGACACATAATTGGGGTCTTAATTCAATCAGCAATCATTACAATATATAGGGTGTTCCAATGAAATAAAATCAGATGTGTCATCTTAAAACAGCTGCACATTGAGTAAGATTAATACAAGGGTTAAAGTCCATGTGCAATTTAACCCTTTTTAAAATTTTGCTCTTTATTCCTAAGACTCTGGAGATAAGAATGTGCAACTCCAAGGAGACATGGAAGGTTTTAAATGATTAAAAATATTTGTGAGTATCTGTGTTAAGCTGTGATCTGTTTTATACAGAATGAAGTGTTTGTGGTTGGTCGTTAGCTAACATGTCTATTTTCAAAAACTGAAGCTCAGATTAGGAAACATTATAGCCATGTAAAATTCCAACTTGAGTCAGCTCGGAAATTAGTTGCACTATGCTGCATGAACTCTGGTTGGAATCTGAATTATAACACTTAGCTAAGGAAAGTGTTACCTGAAGGAACGCATATTAAAAGAATGAAAAGCAGAAATGTAAAAGAACACAGAACTGTAACCAGTGGAAATTTACACAATTGCTTGTGGAGTTGCTTTTGCAACAAGCTCTTATCTTGCGGCCACAAAGTCTTTGATCACCTGTCACGTGTTGTATAATTTAAAGTAAAACCAGCCATCATATTGAATCTAATTTGACTTTAAAGTTTTATAATTTAAAAAAAGATCCTGTGACACTTAAACCACAGATTTCATTTAGTGAGTGAAGGAAAGGACTTGCATTTAGGTAGCACTTTTCACAATCCCAGAACTTCCGAAAGTGCTTTACAGCCAATCAAGTACTTTTGACGTGTGGGCCTGAATTTTCATTCTCAAGGCGGGTAGCGGGGGTTGGGAAAATTCATAGCTCGACCCGCTGGGAGAGAGTGCCCGCAAGGACAGCATTTTCATTTTGGGGGCCCGGTGCAGAGGAGGACTGTTTAAAAGGTCCACTTTGATGCTGTGGGACTTCATTCCAGTTAAAATAAAAACAGACAGGCCCACCAAGCCTTACACTCCCATGCCCCATCTATGCCACTTCATACTCCTAACCCACCCCCTATGGCCCCTCATGCCAAGGTATGCCCCCTATCCACTACCATGGCCTTTCATGCTCCCCATGCCAAGCTATGGTGCTTCCATGGCCACTCACCCACTATATACTGTGTAGAACCAATGAACCAAAAAAGTGACAGTAGGATGTGTTAAAAAAGGTGTAAAAAATCATTCAATGATAACTTTGCACTTACATAAAAAACTTCCTATTTACTATAGTCCAATAAAAATGTCAATCATCCAGACCCTTTAAAGTTTCAATAGGTGAAACTGCAAGCACTCAAAACTTGTTTTTTAATCTTGTATGAATAAACATTGCAAAATAGATCAGAGAGCCTGAGCTGTCAATCAACTAATGTTTTCTCTGGGGCTCAAGTGTTTTAGTACTCTAATGGATTTCTGGGCTCTCAAACAAGAATACATAAAGCAGCTTGGCTGAGAGCCCAGAAATCCATTAGCTTGTAGGTGGCCAATTAAGAAAATGGGCATGGAAATATCCAAAAAAAAATCAAAGATTTATCTGACAACTTCTAGAATTCTCACAAATGCTCCAATGGGGGCCTGGGACAAGTTCCAATGCATAGCATCTTTGGGCAGTCACTGATGGGAAGAGCCAGAAAATAAGGTGAGACATCCGAGATATTGACCTCTCCCATTTCATCTGAATGATTACACTGAGTTGTATCTTCTGCAGGCCAAGGTCCAACTGAAAAATCCCAGGAAACCTCTGTGCAACACAGCAGGGAAGACCTGATGTAATAGGTTTCTGCTCCTTTTCCTTCTTTGCTGTGCCTGGTTACTCAGTGTTTCCCAAGCTTAACGAATAGGAAAATCCGCCCTATGTAACAATGACTGAATTGCAGGTCCAGTTTCTGTTATGTGCCTGAGGTGATTTCAGCTGAGAGTGGTAGCAGGTATGCTCCAATCAGCTTCAGTACCAGTGAGAGAGTTCCTGCTCCTGATCACTATCCGGCTGCCAGAAGGATGGGCCTGATCCTAACTCACTAAAACCCATTCACTTAGAGTGCGTTAAAATCAGGTCCGAAATGCGTGACCTTCAGCAGAGGACGGGTTAAGGCCAGTCAGAAACCACCTGAACGTTAAATTGAGTCGAAACCTTTCTATTCACGGGGTTGATGAAGAGCCTTGATATTCACATGGGTGCCACCAATGATGCCATGCACCTATGGGAATGTATTGCTCCTGTGCTTCCTTTCTACTGGGAAACTGGTGAGGGTGTTCATCCTTGCAATCTGTATTTATCACCTTCTTGTTACAGGTGTGCGCTGCGGGCTTCCTGATTTGGCAGGTGTCCTTGGTTGTGGCTTGGAAGAATCAGGTAGCTTGATTCTACAGATAGAGCCATCTCTATTCCCAGTGTTGTCTGCAGGTCATCCTGCAACACGTTACAATTCTGTGATCCTTGCCTTGTGAAGCAAAAGTAGCAAAACTAGGTTTCTCTTGACAAACATGTGAGGGGCCGGTAAACCTGGATCTTGGGGTAGTGAGTGACGTGTGCGAATGAATTCAACTATCACCACTTTGCGTGTTATTTAATGGCAGTCAACCAATCCAAGCAAGGATAATACCAAGAAGTATTAGCAGAAAAAACAGATAAAATCATAGAATGATACACTGTAGAAGGAGGCCATTCGGCCCATCGTGCCTGAGCCAGATCTTAAAAGAGCTATCCAATTAGTCCCATTCCTCTGCCCTTTTCCCCCATAACCCTGTGACCATTTCCCCTTCAAGTATTATCCAATTCCCAGATGAAAACAAAAAACAACAAACTACCCAGCAAAATCCACTAATGCACGAAGCGAGGTATAATTCTGTTCCCTGGTTAGTTTTTCCCTCAGAAGGCATTTTTTCATCATCTCTTTCTTTTTTTAAAATTCTCATTTGCAGCTATCTTTTTTGTTCCTCACATAAACCCAAAATCTGGGTATCTCACTCTGCATGTCCTAACTCATTGCCACTCAATTTGCCTAAATACCCAGGACACAATTACTTCATCCACCTGCTAACTATTTTTCAATACCATACCTCAATTAGAAATTACGCCAAAAATTCTGAATACTTACCAACGCTCATGATGCCCAGAACTTACTTCCCAAATGAACTTAATAGGTTCCATACTCCTCTCTAATCTTTAAAAACCAAATTCTCAAAAATGACATCATCTCTTTTACAGCAATGAATGGCACATCAGCTCATACACACAAACATATGTATAGTATATATACACACATAAAATGAATGGTTAAGGTAAATTACAAAAATGATTCTGATCCTCAGTCAGTTTTGACCAACAGATGTACAAATAACTTTGACACAAGTGCACATATGAACTCCAAACTAACAAGGTGCCTTGTATACGAATATATATGGTTGTTGCTGGATAAGGAAACAGTCAATCAAGCAATATAAAAATACCAAAACAATCATTTGTAGTCTTTTATAAAAATGTATTCTTGTAAGAAGAAAAGTAATTTAGAAAAATCAAATATGAAAAATTAAAATATGAAAAGTCGACATGAACAAATCCTTCTGAGTACATTTAGATTTGAAAAGCTTTACTTACAGAGGTTTCTTTTCACAGCAGAATGCGATCAGTAGGAGTTGTAGGCAAGTAAATAAAGTGAAATATTATTCAGATTGTGAACTTTTAAAACTTAAATATATATGAATTTAAAAGGCTTAGCCTTTTCTGCAACAGAAAAGGGTCTTATATATAAGAAGTCTTCTGAGTAATCCCTCCAAGTCCTTCATCTTAAGTTGAGACAACCATTGCCGTTAGAATGATTTGGTAATTTTCCGTGATGTCTCCCTTGATAGACATTTTAACTGTAGCTGAAACTATTTGAAGTGGCTTGAAAACAAAATTAAAAAGTTATATTTAAATAACTGTATAGCTCAAATAACTAATTATGCATTTTAGCTCAAAAATGTAAAATACACCAGTTTTCTTTAAAAGAAACATAATTTAGAAAAATGTATGAAATTTATGGGTAACATTGAAATTCCCTAAGAAAAATATACTTCTATAATAGAGCTCACTTGGACTTTCAAATAGCTTTGATAAGGTTACACCCAGATTAGAATATGGAACTAAGTAAAAATTTGGTTAAGGAGCATTCATAAATGTGGAGTGTCAACTTGAGCAAGGAGTAGAGGGTTTGTATTTGGATGCCTGCTGATTCTAATCTGCAAAAATGAGCAGCATGGCAAAATGTATATAAACAAGAAAGGTAAGATATCTCAAAAAATTGAGCAACAGGTGAAGCTAGCTCTTTCAACAAGCAGTAGCAACAAGACAAAAAATTCCCCACTAACAGGATGCTGCTGTCAAGTCAAAAAGACATTCTGCCTATCATACAAATGTGTAATGGGGTATATGAATTTCCTTGCCAGTGTGATAGTGTGATGCTAGGTATGTAGGCTGTATGTCCCAAAGACTGTCGGATCGTATCAAACAGCATGTCCCTTCTGCTGCTTGCAACGGGCATGGTACAGACCATACCCAACCAGCCCGTGCTTGCAAAACTCAAAATACAGTGTCCAACATTAAATGTAATTCCGCGATTGGACAACATTTGCTAAATAATCCTCAGGGCTAAAAATTACGTTGATAACCAATTTAAGATTGTCAGTTGGGCTTGCAGTGTGACGCTTTTACACGTACTGGATGCTACGTATATTAATACAAAGGGCCCTGTTCTTTGCAGACAGAAAGAACATGTACGCACATTATACCTGTTTTAGCTAAATGAAATAAGTGATAGCCATCAACTGGCTCATTCCTCAGGGCAATGCCTTGACCAATCAGAGTCAAGCTGCCTAGTTTAAATTTCAAACAATGCTTGGCGGTTAACTGTCAGTCACCATAAACTGGTGCATTCTCCATGGCAATGCCTCTACCAATTAGAATCCACTTCCACCCAATTAGCACTCTCTTCTCAGATAGTGTAAAGTTGTCATTTTCCCTGACACTGATATTCTTGTGACTGTCCTGATGAGCGCAAGATAAAAAGTTTTGACAATGTCTTTTTTCAGCAATAAACAGAAATCTGCAGACCACACTGAAATATGCAGAGCAATAGTGCCAGGCAACCCAATTTTAACAGTAGAGGTATGGCACACTGGGACCTAATTTGCATACTTAAAGAAATATTAAAAAAATTGCATAGAAAGAGGCAGTTCGGCCTATTTAGCCAGTGCCAGCTGCAAAAGAGTTCCACAGCCTGATCCCAATTTCCAGCCCTTGAGGCTGAATTTTCCAACTGTCGGGGGGGAAGTTGATGGGCAGGTGCTTTCGGGCATGCTTTTGATCAGTGCCCCGATCGGAGGCCCGGTGCCACTATATGTGGGCAGGCCAATTAAGGCCCGCCCAGCGTGATGTCTGCAGGGAAGCACTATGTGCTCCCTGTGCAGGTAGGGGGAGAATCCCAAAATCGAGAGTGTGCTCCTTCGTGCATGCGCACAAAAAAGCGCACTCATTTCCCTGAGGCTAAGTGCAGCCTCAGAGAGATCAGCTCTACATGTAAAAAAGATAAAAATAGAAAAATAAAACTTCCCTTACGTGTCCCCTCATGTGACAATGTCACATGAGTTGGGACATGTCCATAACTTTTACACAATCTTTATAAAAATTTTTTAAAGCCTACATTAAACCTCATCCCGCTCGAGGATGGAGGTTTCATGTATTTTCGAGTTCCCGCCGGCGCTCCTGGCCTGCCCGCCAACCTTATGGTTGGACGGGCAGGTCCTTTAACTGCTTAGTTGACTCTGTCAATGGCCTCAATTAGCCATTTACAGGTCGGCGGGTGTGCAGCTGATTTTGCGGCGTTCCCACCATCCTGAAAATTTAAATGGGGCGCGATGACATCGGGAATTCCCCCCGCCTGCCCCTGCTCGCCGACTCATAAAATTCTGCCCTTGGTCTGTAGCCCTGTAGGTTACGATACTTCAAGTGCACACCCAAGTACTTTTTAAATGCAACGAGAGTTTCTGCCTCTACCACCCTTGCAGGCAGTGATTTCCAGACCCCTACCACCGTCTGTGAAAATAATTTCTCCTCAACTCCCCTCTAATCCTTCCGCGAATTACTTTACATTTATGCCTCCTGGTTATTGACCTCTCTGCTAAGGGAAATAGAGGTGGTAGGCAGGGCCTATTGCCTTCCTGAATTGCTCACCTGCTCAAAAGAGCAGATTACTACTGGGATCATAGAGGGTAAACTGTTGCTTTTGTTTAACTGCTCCTCCCCCTGCCAAGTCGCCTGGTTTCCAACAGGCTGGCAGAGTTAAAATCAGAGTCAGAGATACAGTTAAAAATGATTTAGGTCAATCAACATGACAAATAAATACAAATTAAATTCAATACTGACAAGTGCAAAGTATTGCACATTGCATGTAAATATAATTAAGTATATAATGAATAAACAGAAAAGAACTTGGGAGTGAAACTATTGTATCAAAAGCCTTGCAAACACATCCCCACATTTAATCAGCTCACTCTCCATGACAGAGCCTGCTCAGGCATCTCTCGCCGATGATTTTTTTCTTCACTCACTATTTTAAAGATATTGCAAAAAGTACTTCAAGGTACAGCAATCTATGATTTTACAACTGCGAGAGATGGTTCGCAAGGCAGTAGCAGTTTACATCAAAGAAAAAACCATCTTTCAGAAGTAACTATGTAATGGTTGTAAATTTTCCAAATATTTCCCTGGGATAGTACTCAGGGAATTGTACTCACTGATAAAAGCCTCAGGTCCTGGTTTCTATTTGTTATTATGTACTCTATCCAATGCATTACCACAAATTTCAATTAAGTGTCAGACATCAGTTTGAAGTACTTCAATTAGCTAACCATTCTAAATTCCTCAGTTAAACTTAGAATTGGTGTAAGTTTAATGTCTAAGGCATATAAAGTACTGAACTTATTCCCCAACTGTAAAAACATTGCCACACTCAGGATTAGTGTTATCAGATTTCACAATCTATCGACTTACATCATGTCCACTAGGTGGAGTCCAGCTAGCAGTGACAGTCTTTGTAGAACCAGCTTCCACCATGGCTTTAACTGGATCAAAGGTGAATCCTTTCATCTGAAGTGCCTGCGGACTGTCAATGGTGAACTCAACACTCTACAAGAAAAATGACACCAAACTATTATAGTTTTCAGCAAGAGTGTAAATTTAAAACTTGAACAATACTAATTTTGTGGTACTAATCCATTCTTTTAAACCATTTAACTGGAAATGGTCAATTTGATTATATTTAATACAATTATACTCTTGACTTTGCTCATGTCATCTGATCTTATTAGACCTTGATTTCATTATGAACATTTATAACTTTTTTACAAATTAGCTTTGAACAGCTTGGGAAGGGGAAGCAAAAAATTCAGACTCTACCTTTTTTGGGTCCGGAGATTAAATTAAATGTTGGCTTTGATCTATTTAACAATGTTACAAGATCATTTTGACATCTTGAATACACTTGATACTCCTTGCATTTGGGCTGAACCCACTTGCCTTATTCCAGAAAGCTTTGTATTTTATTTTTCCCTGGTCCATGTTTATATTATAGTTTTGCTGCAGGATGTTACTGGATAAACAATATTCTTGTCAACAATACACACACGTACAGAATAGACACTTGTCTTGTAATTGTAGAGAAGCAATTGTCCAGAATTTGCTGGAGCAGGGTATCTCACGGTGTGCCTCATTTGTTAAATATTTTTCCCTCACTCCTCACCTGGAAAAGGCTTTGCTCCATCAGTTGCTGGAAATGTGAGAAGAGTGGGGAATCTGAGATCATGGTAAATGATGGGACCAGCAGCCTATCTCCACAGCCAACGAGTTAGAAGAATAAACTCGGTCTTAAACGTGGAAGGTATGATTGGGAAATTTGCGGATGACACAAAAATTGATCATATGGTTGATATTGAAGAGGATAGCTGTCGACTCCAGAATTATATCAATGAGAGGGCAGAAAAGTGGCAATAGAATTCAATCCGGAAAAGTATGACATAATGCATATAGGGAGGGCAAACAAAACAACGGAATACTCGATAAATGGGAGGATATTGAGAGGGGTTGAGAAAGTGAGAGACCTTGGAGTGCACGTCCACAGATCCCTGAAGGTGGCAGGACAGGTGGATGAGGTGGTAAAGAAAGCAAATGGATGCTCTCTTTTATTGGACGAGGAATTGAATACAAAAGCAGGGATGTGATGATGGAACTGTATAAAACGCTGGTTAGGCCACAGCTGGAATTTTGTACAGTTCTGGTCACCACATTACAGGAAGGACATAATTGCTCTAGAGAGGGTCCAGAGGAGATTTACAAGAATGTTGCCAGGGCTTGAAAACTGCAGCTATGAAGAAAGATTGGATAGGCTGGCGTTGTTTTCCTTAGAACAGAGGAGGCTAAGGGGTGACCTAATTGAGGTGTACAAAATTATGAGGGGCCTAGATAGGGTAGACAGGAAAGAACTGTTTCCCTTAGTTGAGGGGTCAATTAGGAAAGGGCATAGATTTAAGGTGATTGTTAAGAGGATTAGAGGGGAGATGAGGAAAAATGTATTCACCCAGAGGACGGTGGATGTCTGGAATTCACTGCATAAATTGGTGGTTGAAACAGTCAACTCATTTAAAAGATACCTAGGTGTGCAAAGCTACGGACCAGGTGATGGAAAGTTTGATTAAAGTGAACAGCTTTTTTTACTCTTTTTTGGCTGGCGCCGACATGATGGGCTAAATGGCCTCTTTCCGTGCCTTAGCTTTTCTATGGGGAGAGTTTTCTCCCCGCCTGCGATCGGCTGCGGGCCGCCATTTTGCGTGGGCGGACCAACTAAGGCCCGCCC
The DNA here is from genome assembly GCF_017639515.1 of Carcharodon carcharias. Lineage (NCBI taxonomy): Eukaryota > Metazoa > Chordata > Chondrichthyes > Lamniformes > Lamnidae > Carcharodon > Carcharodon carcharias. Next base: position 130,378,651 of record NC_054481.1, read on the forward strand.
AGCCTGACGTGCACCCGGAAGCGCTGTGCGGGCAGGGGGGAGTAGACTGACTCGGGACCTGCATGCGCGTGAAAGAGTGCCGAAATCTCCCTGAGGCACAGACCTGCCTCAGGGAAATCAGTGTGATTTTAAAAAAATTTTAATAAAGAAAAGAAAAAAATTTTAAGATATGTCCCCTCATGTGACAGTGTCACATGAGCTAGGACATGTCAATGAACTTTAATAAATAAAAATGTATTTAGTTTATAAACCCTTCATGAAACCTCATCCCACCTGTGGATGAGATTTCATGATAAATGTGAAAGCCGCCTGGGCTCTTCGCCTGCCCCTCAACCTTAAAGTTGGACGGGCAGCTCAGCTAATAACTTTACTTAGTTTTTAAATGGCCTTAATAGGCCTTTGACAGTTCGGTGGGTGTGCAGCTGACTCTGCTGCGATCCCGCCAAACTGAGGATCAGAATGATGCGTGGTGATGTCAGGAGGCATGCCTGATGTCATCGTGTGTCATTTTACACGTCAGTGAGTGGTGCCCTTGCCCACTCACTGACCCAAAGATTCTGGCCTGCAGTTCTAAACAGAGCAACTGTTAAGAAGGAACTGTTGGAAATAGAGTCAAATTAGATAGAGAGAAATAAAGAGAGGGAACAGAAGATTGGATTGAGAGAGAAAGTAATAGAAGAGACAGTAAGAAATGCAAATAGAAAAAAATTAGAGTCAGGAACAAATCCTAACAGCAGGAATGAGACTCATTTCCTCCCTTGCTGAATTGGAAAGGTTAAGTGGCATTGCCAGAACGTAAACCTAGTCATTCAGAGTCCTTATGCTGATAGAATGGATAGGAAGGGTCTATTTCTGTCAGCAGAGAGGAAAATAACCGGGGAGTCTAGATTTAAAAAGTAATTGGCAGAAGGATTAGAGGGAAATTTTTTGAACTCAATTTTGAAATATAGAGCAGAATTCTGCCCTTGTCGGGCAGGCTCAGCGGGGGCAATCTGTCACATGAGCAGGGACATGTTATAAACGAAATTTAAAACATCTCATTTTTATTTGATGTTGGAAACCTCATCCCACCCGTGGATGAGGTTTCCAAAAATGCAAAGGCCACTTGGCCTTTTCGCCTGCCCACCAACCGTAAGGAAATGCAAGAAGAAAAAAATTAGAGTCAGGAACAAATCCTAACAGCAGGAATAAGACTCATTTTCTCCCTTACAGAGTTGGAAAGGGTAAATGGCATTGTCAGAACATAAATCTAGTCATTCAAAGAGTCCGTATGCTGATAGGGTGGTGGTGGTGGCATTGTCACTGAACTAGTATTCCAGAGACCCAGGGTAATGATCTGGGGACCCGGGTTTGAATCGATGGTGAAATGTGAACTAAAAGTCTGAGGCTGACCACAAAATCATTGCCGACTGCCGTAAAAATCTATCTGGTTCACCAATGTCCTCTACGGGAGGAAATCTGCCATCCTTATCTGGTCTGGCCTACATGTGACTCCAGACCCACAGCAATGTGGTTGACGGGCATGTGTCCCAATGTCACCACGTGTCATTCCGATTTTCAGTTCGGTAGGCGCGTGCCGGAGTCGGCTGTGCACCCGCTGAACTGTCAAAGGCCTCTTGAGGCCATTTATCAACTAATTGGACTAATTGTCTAGGAGGTCTGTCCAACCTTAAGATTTGGCAGCTCCGTGCTTCAGGCAGATTTCTGCGCTCTTTATGCGAAAATTCGCCCCTAGGGGGCACAGTTTGAAAATAAGGGGTTCTCCCATTTAAGATGGAGGTGAGGAGTACTTTTTTCTCTCAGAGGGTTGTTAGACTTTGGAATTATCTCCCCCAGAGAATAGTGGAGGTTGGGCCATTGAATATACATAAGGTCGCGTTAGACAGATTTTTGATTGGCAAGGGAGTTGAGGGTTATGGGGTTCAGGCAAGAAAGTGGAGTTACGGCCAGAATCTGATCAGCCATGATCTTATTGAAAACAAAAAAAATAAAAAATACCTGGAAAAACTCAGCAGGTCTGGCAGCATCGGCGGAGAAGAGTACAGTTGACGTTTCGAGTCCTCATGACCCTTCAACAGATCTTATTGAATGCTGGAGCAGCTCCAGTGGCTGAAAGGCCTACCCCTGCTCCTATTTCATATGATCACCTAGAGGGTGATGGGGGTCTGGAAGTTAATGTCGGCTACAAGGTGGGATGAGAGTTGATAAGTCTTTATGAGCTGGCACACAGACATGATGGGCTAAATGGTCATCTCTGTGCCCTAAATCTTTCTATTTTCCTACCTTAGTACCAGCCCTAACTTCCTGTCATGAGTTTAATTCATTTTAACAGCTTAAATGTTGCACTTTCTTGAAATCATGAGGAGGCTGACAGCAAGATCCTCTTTTTAGGCTAATTGTCGAGCAATTTGTGGTGATTCATAACTCATGGGGTATTTCTTTCTCACCACAAACTGGCTGCGTTATTCACACACTAATAAACCATCTGAGTATTAAGCTCACCACATGTTTCCAGAAAATTCTGCACCAAGGATCATTATTATTTTTAGTTTATATTAACCTTTTGCATTCACAAACTCAATGTAACTTGGTTATATTTGTAGATAATACCAAATAGGAGGAACAATTGATGCTGAAGAGGCTGTTCAGGAAATATAAAATGCATTTATTCTGCACTAAGATTTTTCAAATGTGAGTGGTTAAGATTATGAAACGTGTAGATAGCTTCAGGTTATATTGTGATTAGCAAAATACTTTACTTTCAGCAGTAGTATGCAGAATGATTTATTCAGACAAGGAGGTTTCATTTAATAGCGCATGTACCTCTATTTAACTATTTAAAATAAACTTTGTCACACATCAGCAAGGGATGTAAATCCATTGTTACCTTTCTAGCTTTAGCTTCGGTCGATCGGATACATCCCACGTGGAATTCTCCCAAAGCTGTTGTCAATTTGTTGTCAGACTTGGTGCTCTTCAGAGTAAGCAGAACTGATTTCAGTACCCGAGGAATATCTATGGACAACAATTAGAGATAGTCACTGCTGCAAACTCTACAAGTAGACTGCTACAACTATGTTCTTAAGCTATTTCTAATTTAACTATAAGTAAAAACTGACCAGGTTGCTGACAATGGACAAATTTAGATTCGGCAGTTTGGTCTGTCACCTGCCATGGGAAACATATATCATATCAGAAGCTGACAATGGAAACTTATGAACAGGGAAAACAACCAAATATTCCTCCCCTTAGTTGTGTGTAAATGGCTATATGGCATATTCAGGTACATATATACCTGCTACGTCATAACTTGGTAGGATGCTTAAAGATTCAACTGGAACATCAATTGGGTCTCCTCCTTCAACAAACATCAAATGTTCTCTAGCAGCTCCCTTCAGCTGGATCGTATGAGCAACCTGCAAAGAGATAGACTGATGATTGTCAAATAATCAACCAATTTGGAACTTCCTCTACACAGAAGAAATGCTGCTGCAGCAATGAGCGGTTTGTGAACTGGCTGATTAAATAAACAGTCAGGCACAGGCCACTGTCACTGCAAAGGCTGTTACCTTCACTCAGAGATTCCGACTTCAGAATGCATTTTTATTTCAGGTTCATAGCAAGATTTAGCACATTTGTAACAAAGCACATAGTGACGTGGTAACATGTTTTTGAGTTCTTTCTAGCTTTCTTACTTTCGGGTTTTGTAGGTAATTTCCCAATTCTCTCTACTTTCAAAAGTGCATTCACAAGCCTTGATATCTAAGTAAACTTTTAGTAACATTGCCAGGACAATAAACAAACGTTCCATTAATTACCTTGAGCCACTAAAATTATCCTGTACTTTCATAGGTTCTCTTTCCTCTTTGATTGTGATAGAGCATTACAAATTCAGACTCCGTTTTAAACTTATTTAAACATGCTTATTTCACAAAATATGAAGAAGTGAATATCAGTGATATGATATACACATAAGTATTAACAGTAAAAAAAAATCTTCCAATCTATCTCCTTCAGCTTTATTTTTGGAAAATACTTCAGTGGTTATTTCTATCTTATGCTTGCTGGTTTGTCGACCATCACTTTCTTAGACAACTTTTTCTCTTTATTTTTTTCGTGGGATGTGGGCATCGTTGGCAAGTCCAGCATTTGTTGCCCATCCCAAATTGCCCTTGACTGAGTGACATGCTTCAGAGGACAGTTAAGAATCAGCCACATTGCTGTGGGTCTGGAGTCACATGTAGGCCAAACCGGGGAAGGACCGCAGATTTCCTTCCCTAAAGGGGCATTAATGAACCAGATGAATTTTTACAACAATTGATGATAGTTTTATGGTCACTATTAGTGGGATGTAGCTTTTTACTCCAGATTTTAATTGAATGTATTTAAATTAAATTAAATTTAAATGGGATTTGAACACATGTCCCCAAAGCATTAGCCTGGAGCTCTGGATTACTAGTCCAGCAACATTACCACTACACCAGCATCTTCCCTTAAAACATTTCAATTCACTTGACTCAGTTCCATCTTCAGTTAACCCTAGTTATAACCTTCAAGCAGCTGATGTGACTTGTTAGATTTTCGTAACTTCAAAAATAGCTGACAGTTACACTATTTTAGTTGTGCATCTAATTGAAATATATGTCTTGGTTGCTCTCTCAAGAGAGGGAAACATTCATCAAAACAAACCTCATAGCATTTGTACTAATTTAAGATAGGCCAAAATTGTTTTTAAACTCGGTGCATTTTCAATACCATGTATTTTTTTTTATTTCTTAAGGATATAAATGTGTTAGATGCAAATCAGAGAGGGTTCATTCGACTGATATCTGGGGTGAGGGGGTTATTTTAAAGGGAAAGTTGGACAGATTGGGCCTGTATCCACTGCAGTGAGAAGATTGAGAGGTGATCTTATTGAAACATAAGATCTTGAGGAGATTGGACAGAGTGGGTGCTGAAAGGATGTTTCCCTTTGTGGGAGAGGGTGGAACTAGGGGACATAGTTTAAAAATAAGGGGTCTCCCATTTAAGACAGAGATGAGAAGAAATGTTTTCTCTCAGAGGGTTATGAATCTTTGGAACTTTCTTCCCCAGACAGTGGTGGAGGCAGTGTCGGTGAATATTTTTAAGGAAGAGGTAGATAGATTCTTGACTAACAAGGGAGTCAAGGGTTATTGGGGGTAGGTGGAATGTGGAGTGGAGACCACAATCAAATCAGCCACAATCTTAATGAATGGCGGAGCAAGCTCAAGGGGCCGAATGGCCTAGTCCTGCTCCTAATTCGTACATTTGTATGATAAGCAGCACAATAGAAACCTCTTATCGAGATACCTGCTTTTCTGTTTAAGAACTTATGTTATTTCACAAGATGGGAGATGCTGCACAATAATGATACGTAAGCCTTACAACAGGAATGTTGGTTGTCAAGTGTATTCAATCTATTTCAGTGAGGGACATCAGAACTGAACCTGGTTTTGTCCACATCACTTTCCAGCACAGGTTAATGCATAACAGCCAAAGCCTCAGCTGGATCCCAGGCCCATTCTTCTACCATAGAAACAAGAACCATGTAATTGAGTGCAAGAATGTAACCATGGATACTGTAAAGGTGAACAGCAAATTTGGCTTCATAAAGGGGTTGGATTGGTAGTTTCATGTTACCTTGTCAAACAGTTCCACTTGCATGCCATCTGAGTAATGTAGGCTTTCATGGTCGGGGCTGAAAGTGACTTCAAATTCTTGACTCTGCATTGGTCCTATGGAACCTTTAATAGGAGATATGCTGAAGGCACTCTGGCCACCATAATTTTGAGTACCTGGCAGAAAGTATAAATAATTGAATTATAGTTACCACATTCTCTTTAAATTTGTGTTACTTTCTTTCTCTGTCTCTCTCTCTCCAACTCTCACTGAAAATCCTGAATAATTTTCAAAGATTATCCAGTCTCAGATTAGCTAGCCAGAACTGACCAGGAGGAAAAGATGTTTGGGTCCAGAATGGGCAACACCTTCAATTTCTCATTTTCTAATTCCTGACTTCAGACTACGTCGCCCTGAATCACAGACTCACAGAACTGTCACAGCACAGAAGTAGGCCATTTGGCCCATCATGTCTGCACCAGCTCTCTGAGTGAGCATTTCACCTACTGCCTTGCAACCCTGCACTTTCTTTCTTTTCATATAACAGCCTAGTTCCCTTTCGAATGCCTCGATTGAACCTGCCTTCATCACACTCTCAAGCAGTGCATTCCAAATGCCAACACTCGCTGCATGAAAGAGTTTTTCCTCATGTCACTTTTGCTTCTTTTGCCATTTACTTTAAATCTGCTCTCTCATTCTCGATTCTCCCAATCCACTCCGTTCGGACACCTCATGATTTTGTATACCTCTATTAAATTTAATGGCGATGGTGAACAGTAACTTGCAAACAGTAATATCACAGCCAATTCACCATGATCACTAAGCAACTTGTTTATAGTGTGACAGATGAAGGGGAGGACCTTAATAACATTACAAACTAATAGCATTTGTTTGATAATACAGAAGTTGATGAGAACAGAAACATGTTGCTGAAGCTTTTGCCTTGCACTCATCAGGACAAATGCAAGAATGCCAAATTTCAAACAATCAAAATTTTACTGCCAGAGAAAAGAGTGTTGATTGGCAAGTTGATTCTGATTGGCCAAGTTGCTGCCATGGAGAAAGCACTGAGCTTCCCCAGCTCCTGGGTAATTCAAAAAAGGTGCAAGGCTTGAACATGTTCCTTCTGTTTGCAAAGAATGGCTACATGATGAGCTTGACTAATTATCTTAAATTGGTTGTTTAGCACACTCAGAGTTGCCAATTGTGGAATCACATCTAATAGTAGATGTTTTGTTTTGGGTTTTGTAAGTGCAGTCTAGTTAAGCATGATCTGTACGCTGCCTATTACATTTTGACACAACTCAATAGCTTGCTAGGTCATTTCAGAGGGCATTTAAGAGTCAACAAAATTGCTCCTGGATCTGGAGTCACATGTAGGACAATGTGGCAGGTTTCTTCCCTAAAGGACAATTGATGATGGTTTCATGGTCACCATTACAAAGACTAGCTTTATATTCCAAATTTATTAATTGAATTTATATTTCACCAATGCTGTGGTGGGATTTGAACTTGTGTCCCTGGAGCATTAGCCTGGGCCTGGATCACTAGTCCAGTGACATTATCACTATGCCACCACCTTTCCTCTCAGTAGAATTGGTCAATACGGTGGTATCCTCCAATGGCTCAGGAACATTATCTAGAAAGTAGCTGAGCCATGTAGACCTGAAAAATGATAGGATTGATGCTCTGTTTGTGCTGAATTAGTTGATCTGAGCTCAAGTGTTGGTAGTGAGTGCCAGCCTGTATGGTGAAACAGGGATCCTGCTTCCAACTACTATCCATTAATACTGCCAAGAGTAAACATATCCAGACACTGGGTAAGCACATAAAGAATGGAAACTTAGGTGAGGTGTCACATGGAACCAGGTGCTTCTTAACTCACCAATGTGTTTCTACCTTCAGGAGAGAAAATTAGTAAATAAAAACATAAAATGGAGTCAAATAAGTTGAATTGAACCATTGAGTTGTCTGGTTATAAAATTGCTGGATTGAAAATGGCTTCAAATAACTAAGATAATCAAAAAATACCTACCCACTAATGAACCAGACATTTCATCTGATGCCAAGAATTCTGGCAGCACTTGTTGGTCTCTGTGTTTGCTGTAAGACAAGCTGTCTAGCTTCACACTGAACATGACATTGAGGATTGTGGCATTTTGAAGCTGTCAAAATAATGTAGTAATAAAGTGAAGCTAAATTTAAAACGGTGGTACTCTCGGCAGCATTTCTAACACGTATCAGCGTGAGACCTTTTTGTATTTTGCAATGAATGGACCACAGACATGTTTCAATAATTTGATGACTCAGATTGATGGCCCCACAGGCAGCTTCGATGTCCTAGTTGTACTGCCAGCTCAATTATAGCACTCTGATAATGCCCACTCTAGGATGGTGAATCTTTCTGAGCATTCCAGACCAGATAGGCCAGTGTAGTCAATTCATGTTAAGTCAATAATACTTTTGCCATTAAATTTGTACTTGTGTAACAAAATTCAATTACAAGCATTAGCACAGGTAAGAGCTTTTGTCTTAGGTTTTTGGCTAATTGCAAAGGAATATATGTTCAAACATAACAGGATAAAATTTGTGAATTTGGCCAGAACATAAATTCATTAAATCAATCCTAACATTTCACACTATAATTACTCTTACCCTTGCTGTAGTTTGTAAAATAACTGAAATGATAAAGCACAACACAGACACACTGATGTTTTGTTGTTTGGGTTGTGGCCGAGGTTAAATGAGTTCTATGGGAAAAAATGATTGTGCGCAACAGCAAAAATATTCCAGTTTAAAGTAATATATACAATTAGCATTGCATACAAAAAATGGTTTGAGAATTTCAATCTCAATTCAACCAACTAAATATTGCTTTATCAAGTCTTCATTAGTAGAATTTGCTGTATGTTTACTGATGCTTGGCAGTAACTTTAATTGCAAAATGTATATTTGACCTCTCAATGACTCAGTGAGGTTATCTGACGAGTAGCTGAATCTCACAGAACAACCAAAGTCCAACATTTGGTTCCCTGTCTATGTTTTACTGGCCGACCTTAGCTGCGACAGCAATGATTCTCTGTGCACTGGTTTAGGGAGGGAGAAATGAGCCAGAGTTCCTGTACAAGGTTATAATCCATAGAACCCTGCTTGAAGTGTTAGTGTAGAGACACTGGGCAGGGGAAGAAGTGGGTTTAGCTGCCATTCATTGTCATGGTTCAAGCAGCATAAATCCTTGTACCAGCAACAAATTAACAATTTCAAGAAAAGAGAGAAAGGAAAAATCTAGTGAGTGAAACAAGAAAATAAATAACTGTAGCATCACTTACCTGAAATGTCACTGTTCTGCTTTGATTTGCAAGAACATATCCCACATCCAATATTCTTTCTACAGAACATGTCACTGATGGGTCTATACCACACCCAGTCAGGATTAGGGAAAGATTTCCTTTGACACTGAGGATTTCCAAAGGTTCATAGAACTGTGAACAGATGATGGGGCATTTCAACTCGGGGTTTCAGTGAATACAGACGATGCACTCTATAACTATACATGGTGGATGTTCTAAACATTATATTGCAATGGAAAGATATCCAGAACTGGGTCATAGCATAAAAATTTTGTTTGGTGGTCTGAATAAATAACAACTAATCAAGGATCTATGCAACTTATACTTTGCTTATAGACATTAACTATAAAATAACTTAGGTTGTACTTCTAATTCTTTTACATTAGGATGTCCTGCTGACAGAGTATTAGAACATAAGAACGTAAGAAATAGGAGAAGGAGTAGGCTTGTTACACCATTCAGTAAGATCATGGCTGATCTGATTGTGAATTCAACTCCACTTTCCTGCCTGTCCCCCAGAACCCTTGACTCCCTTGTAGATGAAACATAGAAAATAGGAGAAGGAGTGGGTCATTTGGCCCTTTGAGCCTGCTCCACCATTCAATATGATCATGGTTGATCCTCTATCTCAACGCCATACTCCTGCACTCTCCCCATTCCCCTTGATGCCTTTAGAGTCCAGAAATCTACCTATTTCTTTCTTAACTATATTCATACGAACTTAGGAATTAGGAGCAGAAGCTGGCCATTCGGTCCCTTGAGTCTGCTCTGCCATTCAATAAGATCATGGCTGATCAGAATGTAACCTCAACCCTAAATTCCTGCCTACCGCCAATAACCTTTCACCTCCTTGTTAATCAAGAATCTATCTAGCTGTCTTAAAAATATTTAAAGACTCTGCTTCCACTGCCTTTTGAGGAAGAGAGTTCCAAAGACTCACAACCCTCTGAGAGAAAAACATTTCTCCTCATCTCTGTCTTAAATGAGCCACCCCTTATTTTTAAACAGTGACCCCTAGTTCTAGATTTTCCCACAAGAGGAAACATCCTCTCCACCTCCACCCTGTCAAGATCCCTCAGGACCTTAAAAGTTTCAATTAAGTTGCCTCTTAATCTTCTAAATTCCAGTGGATACAAGCCTAACCTATCCAGCCTTTCTTCATCGGACAACCCGCCCATTACTGGTATTAGTCTAGTGAACCTTCTCTGAACTGCTTCTAATGCATTTACATCTTTCTTTAAATAAGGAGACCAGTACTGTACACAATACTCCAGATGTGGTCTCACCAATGCCCTGTACAACTGAAGCGTAACCTCTCTACTTTTGTAATCAATTCTCCTTACAATAAATGATAACCTTCTATCAGCTGACCTAATTACCTGCTGTACTTACATACTAACCTTTTTGTGATTCATGCACTAGGACACCCAGATCCCTCTGAATCTCAGCGCTCTGCAATCTCTCACCATTTAGATAATAAGCTTCTTTTTTAATCTTCATGCCAAAATGAACGATTTCACATTTGCCCACATTATATTCCGTTTATCAGATCTTTGTTCACTCACTTAACCTATCAATGCTACTTTGTATACTCCTTACGTCCTCTTCATAAATTACTTTCCCACCTATCTTTGTGTCGTTAGCAAATTTAGCAACCATACCTTCGGTCGCTTCATCCAAGTAATTTATATAAATTGTAACAAGTTGAGGCCCCAGCGCTGATCCCTGTGGCATGCCACTCATCACATTTATGCCAATTCTCTGCTTCCTGTTAGCTGGCCAATATTCTGTCCATGCCAATATGTTACCTCCTACACCATGAAATTTTATTTTCTGCAATAACCTTTGGTGTGGCACTTTATCAAATGCCTTCTGGAAATCTTGGCCAGCATCTTCTGGTCGGCGAGTGGGGGCAGGGCCCGCTCGCCGATGTATAAAATGACGCAGGGATGTGTCGGGCCTGCATCCCAATGTCACCCTGCGTCATTTAGATTTTCAGTTCGGCGGGCGCGCAGCCGATTAGGCCTTAAAAAAACTCACTAACCTGATTGATGGAGCTGCCCGTCCAACCTTAAGGTCGGCGGGCAGGCTGGGAGCCCAGGCAGGCCTCAGAAAAAGCGCGAAACCTCGACCATGGAAGGGATGAGGTTTCATGAGGGTATTTAAATTTTTATGAAATGCTTAAGTAAAAGTTATGGACTTGTCCCAACTCATATGACAGTGCCACATGAGGGGACATGGCAGAGAAATTTTTTTATTACCTTTATTTTAACTTTTGAATCGGACCCGATCTCCCTGAGGCAGCACTTTGCGTCAGGGAGATCTGTGCGCTCTCTTGCGCACTCTCCCTCCTCCCCACCCCCCCCGCCTGCACAGGTAGCGCTGAGCAGTACCAGCAGTGCGTTAAGCTGGGCGGGTGTTAATTGGCCCGCCCACATAAAATGGTGGTGCGCAGCCAATCACAGGTGGCGATCGGCTCCGCGCCCGCCCCCGCCCGCCATAGGAAAAATTCTCCCCCTACTCTATGTTCCCTGTCTGCTAACCAATTTTCAACCCGTGCCAATATATTACCCCCAATCCCATGTGCTTTAACTTTACATGCTAACTTCTTAAGTGGGGCTTTATCAAAAGCTTTCTGAAAATCCAAATACACCACATCCACTGGTTCTCCCTTATCTATTCTACTAGTTATGTCCTCAAAAAACTCCAGTAGGTTTGTCAAACATGATTTGCCTTTCATAATCCATGTTGAGTTTGTCTAATCCCATTGATATTTTCTAAATGTCCTGTTATCACATCCTTTATAATAGATTCTATGATTTTCCCTACTATTGATGTTAGGCTAATTGGTCTGTAATTCGCTGTTTTCTCCCTCCCTTCTTTTTTAAATAGTGGGGTTACATTTGCCACCCTCCAATCTGCCAGGACTGTTTCAGAATCTACAGAATTTTGGAAGATGACAACTGTGTCACACTATTTCCATGGCCACCTCCTTTCATACACTGGGATATAGATTATCAGGCCCTGGGGATTTATCAGCTTTCAGTTCAATTAATTTCTCCAGCACTATTGTTTTAGTAATACTAATTTCCTTCACTTCCTCCTTCTCACTAGACCCTCGGTTCCCTAGCATTTCTGGGAAGTTATTTGTGTCTTCCTCCGTGAAGACAGAACTAAAGTGGTTGTTTAATTGCTCTGCCATATCCTTGTTCTCTATTATAAACTCTCCCGTTTTGGACTGTAAGGGACCTACATTTGTCTTCCCTCATCGTTTTCTTTTTACATACCTTTAGAAACTTTTACAGTCCACTTTTATGTTACTTGCAAGTTTACTCTCATACTCTATTTTCCCCTCTTAATCAATCTCTTGGTCCTCCTTTGCTAAATTCTAAACTGCTCCCAATCCCCAGGCTTGTTACTTTTTCTAGCAACTTTATATGACTTCGCTTTGGATCTAATACTATCCTTAATTTCTTTTGTTAGCCATGATTGGGCAGCTTTTCCCATTGTGTTTTTGCACCAGAAAGGAATGTAAAACTGTCGCAATGCTTACGTTCATTCTTTAAATATTAGCCAGTGCCTATCCACTGTCACGCCTTTTGATGAAGTTCCCCAATCTCCCTTAGCCAACTCATGCTTCATACCATCGCAGTTTCCTTTGTTTAGATTTAGTACCCTAGTTTCAGATCGGACTACTTCACTTTACATTCCGAATGAAGAATTCTATCATGTTATGGTCATTGTTCCCGAACGGATGCCACACAACAAGATTATTAATTAACACCTTCCCACTGCAAAATACCAAATCTAGGATAGTCTGTTCCCTAGTCGGTTCCTCGACATACTGATCCAAAATAACCATCTCGTATGCCCTCCAGGAATTCATCTGCCACAGTGTTATTACTAATTTGGTTTGCCCAGTCTATATGTAAACTAAAGTCGCCCATGATTAATTTAGCACCCTTGTTACATGCATCTTTAATTTCTTGTTTAATGCCATGCTGTGCTTTATCACTATTCTTTGGAGGCCTGTAGACAGCTCCCAGTAATGTTTTCTACCTCTTGTTGCTTCTTAGCTCCACCCAAGCTGATTCTACACCTAGATTTTCTCAGCCAATATCCTCTCTCACTATTGCACTGACTCCATCCTTAACTCACAATGCCACACCACCTCCTTTTCATTTTTGCCTGTCCGTCCTAAATAATGAGTATCCTTGGGGCAGAATCTTCCGGTTGGCGTGTGGAGATGGGCCTGACACACTGACGCATAAAATGACATCGGGCATGCGTCCCAATGTCATCGCAATTTTCCTCTGGCAGGCGTGTGCCGGAGTCGGCTGCGCACCCACTAAATGTTAAGGACCTATTAAGGCCATGAATGGATTAATTAAAGTATGTACAAACGCTGCCCGTACAACCTTAAGGTTGGCAGCAGGTGAAAAGCCCAGGTGGCCTTCGCGTTTTTCGGGAAACCTCATTCATGGGCAGAACGAGGTTTCCTGAAGCTTTTATAAAATAAATAAATAATTTTTCCCACCTTTACAAACATGTCCCAACTCATGTGACACTATCACATGAGGGGACATGTTTAAATAAGTTTTTACATCATTTATTGAACTTTTTGATTGTCTATTCAATCTCCCTGTGGCAGCTCTATGCCTTGGGGAGATTTCTGCACTCTTTTGCATGCATGTGCAAAAGAGCGCAGGCCCCGACTCTCCCTCCTCGCTCAAAGGTGGCGCTGAGTGCTACCAGCCGCACGTTACGCTGGGTGGGCCTTAATTGGACCGCCCGCGTAAAATGGCAGCATGCAGCCAATCGTGGGTGTTGATTGGCTCCGCACCCACCCCCACCCAGCACGCCCGCTATAGGAAAAATCCAGGCCTTGGACATTCAGTTCCCAGCCTTGGTCATCCTGCAGTCAAGACTCTGTAATCGCAATCATATTGTACCTATTTACATCTATTTGCGCTGTTAATTCATTCTACCTTATTGCTAATGTTCTGTGCGTTCAGATACAGTGCCTTTAGGCTTGTCTTTTCAAATAATGCTTAACTAGTGTAAAACGAAAAAGATTAGTGAAGACAAATCTGTCTAACTCAGTCTTGAATATACTTAATGGCCCAACCTCCACTGCTCGCTAGGGAAGAGAATTCCAAAGATTAATGATCCTCTGAGAAATTACTCCTCATCTCCATCTTAAATGGGAGACTCCTTATTCTGAAACTGTACTCCCTAGTTCTAGATTCCCCGAGACATCCTCTCGGCATCTACCCTGTTAACCCCCCTCAGAGTTTTATATGTTTCAATAAGATCACCTCTCACTCTTGTAAACTCTAATGAGTATAGGTCCAACCTGCTCAACCTTTTCTCATAAGACAACCTCTTCATCCCAGGATTCAAGTTAGTGGACCTTCTCTGCGCTACTAACAATGCAAGTATATCTCTCCTTAAATAGGGAGACCAAAACTGTATGCAGTACTTCAGATATGCTCTCACCAATGCCCGGTGCACTTGTGGCAAAACTTCCCCTGCAATAAAGGCCACCATTCCATTTGTCTATAATGACTTGCTGTATGTGCATGCTGACCTTTTGAGATTTATGTACAAGGATACCTAGATTCCTCTGTACCACAGCATTCTGTAGTCTCATTCCATTTAAATAATATTTTGCTTTCCTATTCCTCCTACCAAAGTGAACAACCTCACATTTCCCCACATTATACTCCATCTGCCAAATTTTTGCCTACTCACTCCTATATCCCTTTGCAGACTCTTTGTGCAGTATTTAATGGAACCAACAGAGGGTCTCACCCACAATCTGGTGAGCTGGTGAGAGCCTCCCATTACCTCCTTTCCGGGATGTCTGCCAGATTATGTGCCAATTGGGCACTTAACTGGGCAGCTGCAGGCCTTCCCCGGGATATGGGACTCTGGAGGTGGAAATCTTGCCCTGGTACTTCCTCCTGGGCTAAATGTCTGGTTGCTGTGCTGGTGACACCAGGCTGGAACAGTAATTAGGATTTCGGATACTGGATGGGGTTTGACTACAGTTCCTGACAGGCCTGTTAGGTTTGCCTAAAGTTCCTCTTACACAAAAGTTAGCTTTGTTCTAATACATTAATAGACCCCAATAATGAGATGGAAATAGGGGTGGGCACAATTGTGAAATTGGACATTAACTTTGAGTTTGTGAGCTGAATTTCCCAATGATTTTTGGCAAGAAGAGTTTTAATTGTTGTAATTAAATATCTAGATATGTGAATTGCAATTCAAGTGTCACTTGGAGGAGGAAGCAGCAGGATGAAAGGAGGATTTCAAGGTTGCTTGCAATCGGTAAGAAATGCCCACACCCACAGGTGTCTGTCCAGTAAAACTGGGGCTTGAATGCCTAAATGGTCATTCTTCAAGGGGCCACTAGAGGTGACACAAAAAATGACCACAAAACTTTTCACATTTTTGTGAAACCAGAAAGAGCAGGAATGCAACTTGAAGTTTTGGAAATGTTCTGCTGAGCCGCTGATAGCCTAGGTTTCCCCTAACCCCCAACTGCCCTTTTCTTTGGGCTTCCCACAGACCCCCTCCCAACTGCAGGTCAACTACATGTCAGAGTTGGTCAGAATTCATCAGTCAAGCAGCTTCAGGGTACCAGCTTGCTGACTCCATTCAAATGAGACAGGCAGTTGAATTTGGCTGGGGCCTCAGGCTGACCCAGACATGTGTGCTGAACAATCACTGTGCTTACTTGCTGCCTGTACTGGGAAAATTTCTCCACTCCCATGAGTTCAATCTAACAGCGGTAAATTAAAAGTATTTGCTCCACCGCTATTGCTCTTTAATAATCCAACAATGCTTTAAGTTTCCCACTATCTGCGCAGGATTCAATGCCCCCCGTAAGCGAGTTTGGAGACGGGGGGGTGGACGTTAATTGGGTGAGAAGGTGCAGGACGGGCATACCACTGCATTCCCACTTCCACCTTATTAAGTATGGGTCAGGAAGGCTTTTGGATGGCCTTCCTGCTTGGATACCAATTGAGATCCATAAGAGCATAATTATTGCCCATTAATACCCAATTAATGGGGGTCCCTCATTCAGAGATGCTCAGTGCCTAATTGAGGGTCCTGGCATTGGGAAGGGGGGAGGCTGTTGAAGGTCACACCCATGCCCTTGTTTACAACCCCATTCCCCACCCTCTGCGGCAAATCCCACTCTGCAACCCTTATCTCGCCCTTATCCAACTTTTTGATCCTGGGCTGCAGGCAGGTGCAATGCTGGCAGCTGCCACCACTCCTGGTGGGGCAGATGGGCAACGGAGAACTGCCAGCTTTGGATTGGTCAGCAACTATCAAGGGGCAGTATATATACCCTCAGAGTGCTTAATCATGAGGAAGGCCCAACGATTACAGCGGGTCTTCCCCAATGGAGGTAATGTGGCGCTCTCACAGTGCCTGGTTTAAATTCCGCCCTCTGTGTGCAAGTGCGTTTCCATAAGCAGTTTGTAATGTGGTCATGCATTAAATGTCAGCATGATGTCACAGAATAAAAGAGCGCGAGGAGAGCGGTGGAGACACAGGATAAAAGAGCACGAGGAGAGCGGAGACACAGGATAAACGAGCGCGAGGAGAGTGGAGGAGACACAGGATAAAAGAGCGTGAGGAGAGCAGAGACACAGGATAAAAGAGCGCGAGGAGAGTGGCGGAGACACAGGATAAAAGAGAAGAGAGGAGAGTGGCAGAGACACAGGATAAAAGAGCGCGAGGAGAGAGGCAGAGACGCAGGATAAAAGAGCACGAGGAGAGCAGAGACACAGGATAAAAGAGCGCGAGGAGAGCGGAGACACAGGATAAAAGTGCCCGAGGAGAGCGGCGGAGACAGGATAAAAGAGCCCGAGGAGAGTGGAGACACGGGATAAAAGAGCACGAGGAGAGCGGCGGAGACATAGGATAAAAGAGCGCGAGGAGAGCGGAGACACAGGATAAAAGAGCACGAGGAGAGTGGCGGAGACAGACGATAAAAGAGTGTGGCGGAGACACTGGATAAAAGAGCACAAGGAGAGTGGAGACACAGGATAAAAGAGCCCTAGGAGAGCGGCGGAGACACAGTATAAAAGAGCGCAAGGAGAGCGGAGACACAGGATAAAAGAGCGCGAGGAGAGTGGCGGAGACACAGGATAAAAGAGCGCGAGGAGAGCGGCGGAGACACAGGATAAAAGAGCCCGAGGAGAGCGGAGCAGACACAGGATAAAAGAGCGCGATGAGAGTAGTGGAGACACAGGATAAAAGAGTGCGAGGAGACCAGAGACACAGGATAAAAGAGCGCGAGGAGAGCGGCGGAGACAAGGATAAAAGTGCGCGACGAGAGCGGCGGAGACACAGGATTAAAGAGCGCGAGGAGAGCGGCGGAGGCACAGGATAAAAGAGCGCGAGGATAGCAGAGACACAGGATAAAAGAGCGTGAGGAGAGCGGCGGAGGCACAGGATAAAAGAGCGCGAGGATAGCAGAGACACAGGATAAAAGAGCGCGAGGAGAGTAGCAGAGACACAGGATAAAAGAGCGTGAGGAGAGTGGCGGAGACACGGTAACAGAGTGCGATGAGAGCGGAGACACAGGACAAAAGTGCGCGGGGAGAGAAGAGACACAGCATAAAAGAGCGCGAGGAGAGCAGCGGAGACACAGGATAAAAGAGCGCGTGGAGAGCAGAGACATATGATAAAAGAGCGCGAGGAAAGCGGCGGAGACACAGGATAAAAGAGCGTGAAGAGAGCGGAGACACAGGATAAAAGTGCGGGGAGAGTGGAGACACAGGATAAAAGAGCGTGAGGAGAGTGGTGGAGACACAGGATAAAAGAGCGCGAGGATACCGGAGACACAGGATAAAAGAGCACGAGGAAAGCGGAGACACAGGATAAAAGAGCGCGAGGATAGTGGAGACACACGATAAAAGAACGTGAGGAGAGTAGCGGACACACAGGATAAAAGAGCGTGAGGATAGCGGCGGAGACGCAGGATAAAAGACGCGATGATAGCTGAGACACAGGATAAAAGAGCACGAGGAGAGTGGAGACACAGGATAAAAGAGCGCAAGGAGAGCGGAGACACAGGATAAAAGAGCGTGAAGAGAGCGGAGACACAGGATAAAAGTGCGGGGAGAGTGGAGACACAGGATAAAAGAGCGTGAGGAGAGTGGTGGAGACACAGGATAAAAGAGCGCGAGGATACCGGAGACACAGGATAAAAGAGCACGAGGAAAGCGGAGACACAGGATAAAAGAGCGCGAGGATAGTGGAGACACACGATAAAAGAACGTGAGGAGAGTAGCGGACACACAGGATAAAAGAGCGTGAGGATAGCGGCGGAGACGCAGGATAAAAGACGCGATGATAGCTGAGACACAGGATAAAAGAGCACGAGGAGAGTGGAGACACAGGATAAAAGAGCGCGAGGAGAGCGGAGACACAGGATAAAAGAACGCGAGGAGAGCGGAGACACAGGATAAAAGAGCGCGAGGAGAGCGGAGACACAGGATAAAAGAGCGCGAGGAGAGCGGAGCAGATACAGGATAAAAGAGCGCGAGGAGAGCGGCGGAGACACAGGATAAAAGAGCGCGAGGAGAGCAGCGGAGACACAGGATAAAAGAGCGCGAGGAGAGCAGCGGAGACACAGGATAAAAGAGCGCGAGGAGAGTGGAGACACAGGATAAAAGAGCGCGAGGAGAGTGGAGATACAGGATAAAACAGTGCGAGGAGAGATGAGACACAGGATAAAAGAGCGCGAGGAGAGTGGAGACACAGGATAAGAGAGCGCGAGGAGAGCGGCGGAGACACAGGATAAAAGAGCACGAGGAGAGCGGAGACACAGGATAAAAGTGCCCGAGGAGAGCGGCGGAGACAGGATAAAAGAGCCCGAGAAGAGTGGAGACACGGGATAAAAGAGCACGAGGAGAGTGGCGGAGACACAGGATAAAAGAGCGCGAGGAGAGTGGAGACACAGGATAAAAGAGCACGAGGAGAGTGGCGGAGACAGACGGTAAAAGAGTGTGGCGGACACACTGGATAAAAGAGCACAAGGAGAGCGGAGACACAGGATAAAAGAGCGTGAGGAGAGCGGCGGAGACACAGGATAAAAGAGCGTGGGGAGTGTGGCGGAGACACGGTAAAAGAGCGCGAGGAGAGCAGAGACACAGGATAAAAGAGCCCTAGGAGAGCGGAGACACAGGATAAAAGAGCGAGGAGAGTGGCGGAGACACGGGATAAAAGAGCGCGAGGAGAGCGGAGACACAGGATAAAAGAGCCCGAGGAGAGCGGCGGAGACACAGTATAAAAGAGCGCAAGGAGAGCGGAGACACAGGATAAAAGAGTGCAAGGAGAGTGGTAGAGACACAGGATAAGAGAGCGCGAGGAGAGTGGTGGAAGCACAGGGTAAGAGAGCGCGAGGAAAGTGGTGGAGACACAGGGTAAAAGAGCACGAGGAGAGCGGCGGAAACACAGGATAAAAAGCGTGAGGATAGCGGAGACACAGGATATCAGAGCATGAGGAGAGCAGAGACACAGGATAAAAGAGCCCGAGGAGAGTGGTGGAGACACAGGAGAAAAGAGTGCAAGGAGAGCGGAGACACAGGATAAAAGAGCGCGAGGAGAGTGGTGGAAACACAGGATAAAAGAGCGCCTGGAGAGTGGCAGAGACACAGGATAAAAGAGCGCGAGGAGAGCGGCGGAGACACAGGATAAAAAAGCGTGATGAGAGCGGCAGAGACGCAGGGTAAAAGAGCACGAGGAGAGCGGACACACAGGATAAAAGAGCGCGAGGAGAGCGGCTGAGACACTGGATAAAAGAGCATGAGGAGAGCGGAGCAGACACAGGATAAAAGAGCGCGAGGAGAGCGGCTGAGACACTGGATAAAAGAGCACGAGGAGAGCGGAGCAGACACAGGATAAAAGAGCGCGAGGAGAGCGGCGGAGACACAGGATAAAAGAGCGTGAGGAGAGCGGCGGAGACACAGGATAAAAGAGCGCGAGGAGAGCGGCGGAGACACAGGATAAAAGAGCGCGATGAGAGTAGTGGAGACACAAGATAAAAGAGCGCGAGGAGAGCAGAGACACAGGATAAAAGAGCGTGAGGAGAGTGGCGGAGACAGAGGGTAACTGAGCGCGACGAAAGCGGAGACACAAGATAAAAGAGTGCGAGGAGAGCGGCGGAGACACAGGATAAAAGAGCTTGAGGAGAGCGGAGGCAGAGGATAAAATAGCGCGAGGAGAGCAGAGACACAGGATAAAAGAGCTTAAGGAGAGCGGAGGCAGAGGATAAAAGAGCGCGAGCAGAGCAGAGACACAGG